>NC_141157.1:76656137-76981137 GCF_053477565.2 Lygodium microphyllum | reverse complement strand
CCTTATATTCTTCCATACATTATAATGTTGCATTGGTAGTCATGATTATCTAGTCCATTGTCATGTATTTTCCTCACTTATAATCCTTTGGAATGTACCTTGGGATGTGCACCGTAGTCTATCAATTGTTCATGTGATTATGCTAAAGCTAGCAAAGTAGCTATTTGAGTCAACTGAACCGGTTGTGGTTCTACCCATTTTGCCTTTTGTGGTATCCCAATCCACACTTGGATGGTTACCCAGCCATGGGTTCCATTTTCAAAGTCTGTTGGCTCATCAATCAAGGGCCTAGATGCCCTTATTAGGCAATTCGAGGTGACATATATGGTCAACTTACCTAGCCAAGTGGATCTTGTGAATATGGTCAATTCAAGTCATTGATGTTGCACAAATCAGAGAGGCAAGAAACAAAGACATTATGCTTTGTCTAGTCATGCTGAGGATGCTACTACTAATAGGTTGTTTGCTATGATTTATGTTCAGAAGAATGTCCCTAAGGTTGATAAGTCAAATGGTGTATGGTACATTGATTCAAGAGCTTCTAATCACATGACTGCACATGGTGAATGTTTCACTGATATGGTTCTTGATAAGCATGGTTATATTTGTACATGATGATACTTAGCATAACATTGAGCATAAGGGTGTGATTCCCGTGGTCATACACGATGGACAAAAGAAGATTTTTCATGATGTCGTGCATGTTCCTTCCATCACTAATAATTTGCTATTACTTGGGTTGATGATAGAATTGAATTTGCAAGTTAGGTTCAATAAACATGGAGTTTGAAAATGGTTGTAAGTTGATTGCTAAGGGAAAAAGACATGGTCAGATGTTTACCCTGGATACTAGTCTTTCCTAGCTAAAATTAGCTATGTTTGCATAATGTTAGGGTGTAGTTAGAGATCTTGAGATTTGGCATGAGAGAATTGGCCATGTTAATGTTCAAAGGTTGCATAATATATAGAAGAAGTAGTTGGTTATAGGCTTGCCAAAGTTTACCTATATAGATTTAGGTCATATTCATGATGCACCTTAGTTTGGCAAGCAATCTTGATTCCCATTTATGAAACATATTCGGAATAGCTCTAGGCCACTATAGTTAATTCATTCTGATGTTTCGGGACCAGCCCATAATGTTACTCTTAGTAGATCAAGATATTATGTGACATTCATTGATGATTTTAGCTGATATACATGGGTGTATATCCTGAAGCATAAATATGAGATGCTTGCTATTTTTAAGGACTTTAAGTGGTAGGTTGAGAAAGAATTTGATTGCTCGATCTCTTGTTTGAGATCTAACAGTGGTAGTGAATATGTATCCAATGAATTTGATAAATTCTTAGTAGAGAAAGGAATTTGTAGGCAGCTCACTTGTAGTTATCCTCCATAGCAAAATGGAGTAGCAGAAAGAAAGAATAGGGTTCTTATGGAAATTGCTCATGCAATGCTTAATGAGAAGAATATGCCACTATATTATTGGGCTAAAGCTATAATGACAACAATGTATCTGCTAAATAATACTCCTAATACATGGATTCATGACATGACACCATATTAGAAGTTATATAGACATAAGCCCCAAACATACACCATTTGAAATTCTTTGGTTGCATTGCATATGTACACGTTATAGATGAGAAGAGAAAGAAATTGGATCCTAAAGCATAGAGGTATATGTTCATTGGCTCTGCTCAAGAGGAGTGGAAAGTGTATAAAATCTTTGATCTATCTACATGGAAAACCATAATAAGAAGACATGTTATCTTTGATGAGTTAGTATCGTGGTATGGTTCATTGATTGCTATTCCATATGATGTACCATTAGATCATGTATCTACTGATATTTCACAGTAGAAGACTACTATGTCTAGGCCTCAGGTGATGTATCTCCAAGTTTTTTCCCTTGGACTGGCTTGATCTCATCTCAATTTTGACAAGCTTTGTGTTGAGTTCCAAAAAAGGTAAGTCCTCAAGACACTTTGATGCACTTTTATTTCAAAGTATACAAAAGCGAGCTATGCCAAATCAAGCTTTCTTTCTTCCCAAAATCAAGGTGCATGTATAAAAGTAAAGTTACAAAGTACCTTGGCCATTGAGTGGTAAACCGTGTGTGTGAGAGTAAAGTATGGATGAGAATATGTGTGAGAGGGAGAGTAAATATATGTTGGTTCGATTCTTGTGATGTTACATAGTGTTTCTTTGATTGATATCAATTTTTCATACATCACCATCCACTAATAGTGCTATGTTAATGAGGGGGAGAAATGAAGTAGAAGGCAAAGAAAGCAAAGGCAAAGAGAAAGCTCGTGATGATGCTCTTGGAATTTTAACTTCTAAATATGATTTGACAAACAGCTTTGATAGTGCTTCAAATTCCATCCTTGTATAGTCGTAGAGTTAGGTAGACTAGATACGTATCACCTCATGAAAGAGAGGAATCAAGTAGTCCACCATAGTTGAGATAATCACATAGGGTGAGATACCCTATTGACAAGCTCATAAACAATGGATTTTTAGAAAATAATTATGAATATATGACAAAGGTCATGGAATATAAAGAGCTTACTACATTCAATGAAGTTGTCATGGACAAAAATTGGTGTAAAGCAATGGATGAGGAGATGAATGCACTAAAAATCAGACTTGGGAATTGGTTGCATCGCTTGATGGTAAGAAATCAATTGGCTATAAATGTATTTACAAAGTTAAGTGAAAGTATAATGGTAACATTGAAAGATATAAAGCTAGGTTAGTGGTGGCAAAAGGCTATGCACAATTGTATGGTCTAGATTATGAAGAGACATTTAGCCCTACAGCCAAAATGGCAACTATTAGGGCCATGGGTGGGTGGGGAAGGGACCCCATCAAGGCTGTAGAGAAAAGGGCTGGAAATTACAATAAATGGATGTTAAGAATACATATCTAAATGGAGACTTACTAGAAGAGGTGTTCATAGATAAGTTGGAAGGGTATGGCCACCCTTAGTATCCAAATTATGTCTGCAAGTTGAAAAAACACTTTATGGGCTGAAATAGTCTCCAGGAGCTTGGCGTGCATGGATTAGTACTTGCAAAGTCTTGGATTACCTATTAAATGTTTGTTCTTATAAGAGAGGGGAAAGGGGAGTAGGAGTGTGAGAGATGAATTGGGTGTGATGAAGAATGATTGTGATGCATTGCTGAAGCACATGGGAGTTTTCTAAGAGTGTTAGTGGCTTGCAAGAGCATCAATTGCCTTGGTTCTTGTATGAGGCAACATGTGCATTATGGGGTGGAAGCAGTCTCTACGAGTAACCAATACTTATTCCAACAATCATGATAAACCTCTACATTAGTCATACCTTTTCTTTTTGCACATGGTGCCCAAGACTATATGAAAACCTTTTGGTAGTTTGGTGCTGCCTTGTCCACCACAACATTTGATTGGAGCAATAGCAAGCCAAACGGGATAGATGGTGGTGTCATTTGGACACATTAGGAGAAAGTCTCCATGTTGCACATCAACACATGGCTTGAATTCTTTCTTTGGCTTCATGAAATGTGGGCCATAGTAGTGTTCATTCCATTGCTCAAATCCTAGCCAATCTTCCTCTTTTATCTCTCCACTTTTTGATCCAATAGTAGAATCCTCTATTTGACATGTCTTTGGCCAAAAGTCTACATATTATGCTGGATGCTAGCTTGTTTGAGAAAAAGGCCTCTCAATCTCTTTGATCGCATTATCCGAATAGTCAATGACATGTTTAAAGTACAAAGGGATATAATCACCTTTTCATGTGCTCTCCCAAAAACTCATATGGGCATTTATCCCCTGATACAATTACCTCCCGATCTTTAATAAAATCAGCCATTTGTAACAAATTGGGACATCCATTTGGAAGTAATGAATTACCAAGGTTATTCTTCTTCCATAACTCTATACCCCCCTTCTTAGGCATCCAATCGATCATTTTTGGATGCACTTTATATTGCATATGACTGGATTATTTCCTTGCATAAAAAACCAAAATTGGAGTGGTTTTGAGTGGCCAATAAAAGCATCATGTCCATCATAGAGGTATCCATTAGTAAAATGTTTAAAGTTAGGGATTTGTGTGAGTAAAAATGGGGATGGGACTAATGTAGATGTTTGTAGTACCTCCATCAAGTGTGGAAATGTGTACATTGTTTCTACTCTCAATGCTTCTGAATATCAGTCAAACATTGCATCTACATCCTCATGTGTACGAACCACCATCAAAATTCCAAGATGCACTGTTTTGAAAACCCCCTTTGCAACAAGAAGAGAGAGGTTTGCAAACACATATTGATTCTTATTCTTTGATGCATAGTTATCCATTTGTAGTAACAAATTCTTAGGAAGCTTACAAAATGAGCACCCCCTATTGGAGGAAGCATTCCCTAGTTGTTTACTGATCTTTCTTGATACCAATCACCATTGGTATTGGCAGTGTAGCCTCTTTAGTCAGTTATATACAATGTAGGATTACAAGAATTTTCATTGGATGGTTGTAGTTGTCCTTTGCCATCATGTGCTATATGATAATCTAGAGCATTTCTACAATTCAAAGCATGGAACAAGGAATTAATACTCCTTGATAGACCATTTGAAGCCTATCTTGTCTCTCTAAGTTATGTAAACAAAATACAAGAGATCCAATTGTGAGATTAGGTTCAAAAGGCCACAAACCATTCAACACAAAGTGCCCATAGTGACCTTCTCCATGATTGTGAGTGATTGTCTCAATAAGTGATATTTGGAGTTGTGCCATTTGAGTCCAACTCTTTTGGAACTTGGGTCAATCTAGGGATTGTTGTCTTCTTCTAGTCCATCTTATCATAGATGATGCACACATACTTTTCAGGTTAAACCTTACTTACACCATGTGCAGTAAAGATTCCTGTAACTTCGTTGTTGTGTCATATGCAATTGTCTATATGTAGAAATTCTCTACCTCCCATGGATATCCTTTGTGGCCTCTAGTTGAGCTTTTAAAGAGATACAAATAATGCATTTAGAAAATTTACTAGACTTAATGTCACATGTCTATATTCTTTATTCCAAATTCTATTAAATGTTGACTTTGATATTCCCTCTTTATAACCTTGTTTTTGTAGTGACAAGTTCACCTCACATAAAATATCAACTTGCTTATATGTGTCTAGAATAACCAATTGAATCTCCCCGACTCCATCAAGCAATGTGCTACTTCTATTTGGCATATGATCTCCCTTACTTTCAACAAAGTCTACCAAGATTGATATTGACATTCCCACACATGCTTGAATTCTCTTAAGTCGATGTGTGTTTCCATGGACATAACACCTTACACCATTCTCCGATTTTCTTTTGTAATGATAAAAGGTTGTTTTGGTAATCCCATGCACTATAAAACATGCCTTGTAATATACCATGGAACCATCTATTTTGCAATCATACTTGATCTTTCTAGTACTATCATGGTGCTAAGCAGTAGAGCATATCATACACATAATTAGTTTGAGATCTAGAGTTTTGACCCCAAAAGTACTTATGTGTTTGCATCACAGTGTCACAATTTGCATGTTGGAAACATCTATTAGAGAAAAAATCCACAATAGCCATATGTTGTACTAAACTAATTGAGATATATGTGCTAGCAGTTGTTGGGGCCTTGTCTTTTGGAATCCTCTTGATGAAAGTATACTTCAATTTCTTAGAGAATGATTCATTAGAGGCCATATCTAGGATTCCATTGGTCAAAGTATTTGCACTTCTTTATGTCAACTGGCCCAATGGATTACATGGCAATGAACTACCATCCAACAAGGTCATTTTATTAATTAACCATCTACCACATTGATACTATTGACATCATGTGAATTCTCATGATAGCCTTTTATAAAAGTGTGCTCAATGCTAACCCCAATATAGTTCTCTCCCAAGTGCTCAAAATGTATAGCATTGTCAAGGTGTACAATTAGTATAATACTTTCATGGAATTTGTGAAACTTACTCTCGTCCCATAGGGTGACACACTTATCTTTCCATGACTCATAGATCCTTAAATTCTATTCTTTCATGGAGATAGGTGACATGACATCCATTGCTATAGTATCATGGAGGATGTACTTTCTTCACACATATACAAGCTATGTATATTTGGAGTAACATCACTTTGCTCTATTTTTGAACAATCCTCAATTGAAGACACTAATTTTGTAGTTGTCTCTTGATCCAGTACTATTTGCACACCCAACAAGGGCCATCGAATATCTCTCCACACTACATGTTTCAACTCTCTCACATCTTAAGTAGGAAAGCAACCACAACATTTCCAAAACATACATTCACTATCATAGATACATTCGCAATCCCAATATTCGATCTGCCACAAAATGCATCTAAACAATTTGAACATATGAAACCAAAGCCAAATTCTTCATTGTCTACTAGTAAATAAACCTTATCTCCACCTTGTAAAAGAGAACCAATAAAAAAAGACAATAGTCGTAGACTATGGTAGAATGACACAAACACAAATATGAAAGCTCAATAGATAAATTTATACATTAAACAAAACATCACCATCTCAAAATCTTGTCCATAGGGCTAAGCTTGAGTACATGGCCAAGATTTACATCATTTGACTTGATATAAGCTTGAGCTAGGCCATGCACTCAAGCTTTGAGATAGATCTTGGAGAGGTGGAGTTGCTATAAGCTATAGCACATGGCCAAGCTCTATCTCCTCAGGTCTTGAAGGGAGAGTTGAGACTATGTTGCTCATAGGGCCAAGCTTGAGCACATGGCCAAGCTCTATCTCAAAGACAAACATATCAAAGATAGCAAGTCAATATAATCACAAGTACCTAGCCAAGATTTGTCTCAAAGACAGACATATCAAAGATAGGAAGTCAATATAATCACAAGTACCTAGCCAAGATTTGTCTCAGATATCTCAAAGAGTGATGCCAAACTTTATTGCTCTTAGGGACAATCTTGGTCAAATGGCCAAGCTCTATGTCAAGGAAACCTTGAAGGAAGAGTTGAAACTATCTTACCCATAGGACCAAGCTTGAGTACATGGCCAATCTCTACCTCAATGATATCTCAAGTAGAGAGTTGAAGGCTAGGCTTGAGCACATGGCCAAGCTCTATCTCAAAGATATCTCAAAGAGAGGAAGTCAATATAATGTTGAGAACCTGGCCAAGCTTTGTCTCAAAGATATCTCAAAGAGTGATACCAAACTTTCTTGCTCATAGGGCCAAGATTTAGCACATGGTCAATCTCTATGTGAAGGAGACCTTGAAGGGAGAGTTGAAACTATCTTACCCACAAGACCAAGATTGAACAATCTCTACCTCAAGGATATCTCAAGAAGACACCAAAATTTTTTGCTCATAGGGACAAACAAGCTCTATGTCAAGTAGACATTGAAGGGAGAATTGAAACTATCTTACCTACATGACCAAGCTTCAACATATGGCCACATCATATGGCCAATCTCTACTTGAAGGAGATCTTAAGGAGAGAGTTCAAGGCTAGGCTTGAGCACATGGCCAAGCTCTGACTCAAAGAAATCTCAAAGAGAGCAAGTCAATATAATCTTGAGCACTTGGCCAAGCTTTGTCTCAAAGATATATTAAAGAGTGATACCAAACTTTCTTGCTCATAGGGCCAAGCTTGACCGAGCAATGGCCAAAAGCTCTATGTCAAGGAGATCTCAAAGGGTGACACCAAACTTTCTTGCTCATAGGGCCGATCTTGAGCACATGGCGAAGCTCTATGTCAAGGAGACCTCAAATGGAGGGTTGAAATATCTTACCCACAGGACCTAGCTTGAGCACATAGCCAATCTCTATCTCAAGGAGAGAGTTGCAGGCTAGACCTTAGCACGTGGTCAAACTATGACTCAAAGATATCTCAAAGAGAGAGTGGAAAACTATATTTCCCATAGGGCCAAGCTTGACCACATGGACAAGCTATATGACAATAGGACCTTGAAGTGAGAGTACTAGTTGGAGTAGAAAATTGTGCAAAAGTTAGAGTACTAGTTAAAGATTCGTTTTTCTTTTGCAGGTAAGATGGTCATATTGAAATAAGTCCTATAATCCTATTGAACATTTTTTTCTGAAGTCATTCCTTTTGCCAAGTCAACTTAGAGAAACTAAAGGAAAATCGTTTAGCTAAATTTGGAGTGGTTTCATCGCTTATTGTTTATTGATACCAAAACCAACAATAAGGACTTTAAAGTGGTTCAATTATTATTCAAAAACTCATATAATTTTCTTCCACTATTCTCTTGCCCCCCCCCCCCCCCCCCCCCCCAAAAGAAAGGATATTCCTCTCTTAAACTCTTGTTTTGGTTTACCCTTGTATTGGTGACTGAAGAGAGGGCTTTATTTTAGCAAAGTCCTATAAAAGCCTTTAGTTGCAATGGTATTGTCTCTTTGAATGATTTATGGGATCAAAGGAGACTAGATCAACCACAAACTAACAAGATTAATGTTAGATATGATCAATGCCCCACCCTCATTAGGTGCTACCAATTATCCATGGTGCTCAAAGTTGTAAGGCCCCCATTATGAGGAGAAGCCAAATGTGAGCCTGGACATTGGTTGAGTCCTGACTTTATATCAGATGAGGTCTATGTGACCGGATGGCAAAAAGGTGACTGTTGTGGGTCTAATCTTTGGGTTAGACGGAGTGGTTAAGCTGGTAGCAACTTGAGGTGCATTGCATCGAGTTGCGGTGTAAGGGAGTTAAAAGGGGCCCCTATTGTGGGGTCCGGGGGCAGCGCCCCCGGCCCGATGGTAAAGGGAATATTCCCTGGCCGACTAGTGGAGGCTCATATGGTAGGTCGGCTAACCTAACGACCTTTGCGGGCTATAAAAGCTAAACCCCTTCGCAGCCATCTCTCACTCATCTTTCACCCAGTCAGAGTTGTTGTTCCAACTAGCCTTAAGCTCTTCACCTATCTTCTGTCTAGATCGCCATCTAAGCTTCACACAGTGGAAGCGCATGGGTGGACAGAGCCATCTTTGTATCAGTTGTTTGGAGTTAAAGAATTGACTGATTCTCCTCTTATCTGTTGTGTACTCTCTATCTCTTTCTCAGATTCTATTCGCTGCGCCGTGTAATATTTTACAATTAAAAGTAATTTTGTGTTTTCTAATAAAGAAATGAATTGGCTAATTGATCTCTTCTCTAAGATTAAAATGGAATTCTTATGCTCACTAAGGATCAAAACTAAGTCTAGCTAGAGCATTTTAAAGTTAAGATAATTCATGTCTTTAAGTGAAGGTCTATTTGCATGTACCAAAGAAGGGAAGAAGGGTAGTGAAAGCCCATGCAATATCATGAAAGTATCACAAAATATTATCATTTTTAAGAAGCCGAGGTTTCTTACTTTATATCCTTCAAAGACCCTTGTGCTTATTCAAGAGCTCCTTCAAATAGCTTCTTCAAGAGCTTCAAATAGCTTATGCTTCTTCAAGAGCTTCTTCAAGAGCTTCAACCAATATATATCAAGGAAAAATACTTTCATATAGACCCTTGGGAATAGCTTTTTGCACTATTAAGACTATATCCCCTTTAAAAGAATTGTATTCATTCCATGAGAGTTCTTTATGCAAGTCTAGACTCTAGGAATTAGCATGTTAGTAATCTTAAGTCTGCATCCCATGGTCAAGATAAGATCTTGAAAAGGAAACCCTCTACACCTAGTTCTTACTCTCTTGCTTGGTCTTCATTTAGCTTAGTAGATTATGAACTCTATATATCTCATGGTAATAGACTTTGAAAATTACATGTAGCAAAATTCAAAAGCTATATCACCCATTTTTGCAAAATCAAGAAGCTATATAGAAAATTTCTAAATTACCCTAGTTGGACTCTATGTCTCTTATCAAACCATTTCTTATTCTGAAGCATGGCTATCTTTAACTTCTCTACTACTATCCTAATTTCTTTTGGCCTTCTTTCCAAGTGCCTTATATATAAAACCAACAACTCCTCTCTATTCAACCCCTCTTCCCAAGGTATCACACTCCATGTAACAACCATCTCTTCTATTGGTATGACAGACTTCTAACTATACATCAATTCAACCAGCATATATCCCATGATAGCACTATGAGTTGTTCTATCAGCCCACAAAGTATATGGGAGTAGTCATGGTCACTCTTTCATATTTCCTCCATATGACTTGGCCAAGGCCTTAATGATAGGTGGATGTCCACATTTTTGATTTTCTTGAGTGCAAAAAACTTAAATGATCTAATCATCTCATAAAGAAAATCTTCTCCAAGCTTTTGTTGAACTTTTTTTAACAAAGGCAAAAAAATTCCATGGGCTTTTTACAAATGGGGGGTCAATAAAAGTATGGTACTGAAGTATATTGTTTCCAACATAAGTCTTTTGGGAAAGGATTAAAAGAGGGCTATCATTTTGCACTTCCAAGAGGCCAAGGTAGCACCATTTGCTCTATCTCTAGGCATTATCTCATTAAATATTGTTTCTAACCATAATCATGTAGTCTCTAAGGGCCACCATGTTTAGAAAAAAATAGATGTGTTGTTCGAGAAACACCTCTTCTAAGTTACAATATTCAAGCAAGTTGCAAATGATTTTGTTGGAGTATCTTCCTTTCCAATGCAAAAAATATAGAGAGGTTGTGGGAGCCCTCGCTCAACCGCCAAGACGCACGGACCGCTTATTGTTTCAAGCGTTCCAAGCCGAGCACTAATGGCTACCTCTCACATAGCTGACGCGCCATCCATATCTATGAGTGTAGTGAGCTCACCTCCATGCCGTTCGAGTTACCTCCTCTCCCACGCACTCCGGTGGATCCACGATCCAAGTGCGAGCTTCAAGTAAGCTCCATCCTCAAGCTCCACGCTCCAAGCTCCATCACCGTGAGCAAGGGAAGAGAAGAGAAGAGAAGAGAAGAAGAGAGGAGAAGATGGAGAGCTTCTCCACCCCACGGTCCCTCACCCTCACACACTCACTCCCTCACACTCTCACACTCCCTCTCTCAAGCACAAGCTCAAGCACGCAAGAAGAAGAAGAAGAAGAAGAAGAAGAAGAAGAAGAAGAAGAATAAGAGAGCCACTTTTTGCCACACACAAGAATGAGCTTCTCATTCACTTTTCAACTTTATATACAAAACCCTAAATCCCTTTTGGGCGGTCATCCCCTTTTTCCCTTTTTTTACATGGCCGGGCCCTTTTTCCCATTGTCCTATCTTCCTAGCTTCCTTTCCACCACCCGTCTACATTTACAAATTGCACGGGTGAGAGCCCGGCGCTCTTTTACAAGATTTCAGGGTGCACCTTTTTATTTTAAAATGCACCTTTCCCCTTTTGCATTTGCCTTGGACTTTTAAGATTGCCCTTGCACTTTTGGCCTTTTCTCCTCTTCTTTCTTCAGTCGGGCTACCTTTTTTCTGCCTTTGCACTGTGTCTTTTTTATTTCCTTTTTCTTTCTTTATGTTGGGGTTAACATTATCCCCCGCCTAGACGAGTGCCAACCCCATGGCACTCACCGTCGTAGGTAGTAGGCTTTAGCATGCACCGAAGACATGGGTGGCAAGGACGTCTGCGGTTGCCATGTCAGAGTGTTGGTAGTGGTGGGGAGGAAGGTCAATGGGAGCACATTGGTGGGTTAAGTGGTAGGTGGTAGGGCAATGGGAGTTGGTGGTAGGGCTGTTCTTTGGGGGGGTTGCACTAATGGAGTACAAGTGGCGGTTTGTTGGGGATTCTGTACATGATGATTCTTGGTAGTCTTACAGGGTGATAAGGATAGGAATTCAGAGTTGAGTGGATGAAGAGCAAATGACACCTTCGTTGGAGTCTTCAATACCTACAATTGGAAAACCTCTCATGTGGTCTCTCCTTAAGGGGTAGTGCTAGTTTTCTTATTGTGTACAAGACATATTTTGATTAGTTTGAGAGACAGGTTGAACTCTAAGCAATCCTGGAGTATTGTCCTGCACTTGCGGACCCAAACCGTGTATAGGTTATAGTGTGAATATTAAGTGAGTACACGTGCTATTTAGGTATTACTTAGTTAGAAGACTATCGGCCTGGTTCCCTGTATAGCAATGGGTCAGTGAAGCAAGGGGCTAAGTCGATGGAAAAATTTGTCGATGAAGACGGGGAGTACACTTGAAGATTGCTTGAGACATCATTATGGTCTTGTCAAGGCAATGTAGCATAATTGAGCTGCTTGATGTCTTAGCTTTTGGTAGCTAGTGGCTACTTGTAGTGCTTGAAAAGTATGGTGCACTTTTCCATTGTCTTTCATGCCTTGCTTACCACTGTTGATTGTAATGGCATCGAGATGGAGTGCAAAAGAATTCTGCAAGTGGTTCAGGGTGACAGGTCTAACCATAGGCGAGGCGAGCTCCCTAGGTATGTCCTGCCCTTAATGTGCCTTGAACAATTGTGGGGGATTTACAAAGGGCTAGGGAATTAGGGATAGAGCCAGCCGACCAAGGTCACTGGACGTACCTAATTTGAGGACCCCTAGGTGCGGTGCTGTGATCGTGTGTGCTTTTCTTTTTTTCTTTTCTTTTATTTCTTTCTTTTTTTTCTTTTTTCTCTCTTTTTTTTGGTGGAAAAAATGAATACAATCAATGCCATACATTGAGGCTGTTAGCCTTTCATTTGGATTGAGAAATGTTGGGATCCAAAGGCTATGAAGAATGGATATTATAGAGATGATTGTGTCACCAGCCTTGATGCTAGAGGAACTGTTGTCGAGATGAAGAGATACACTTGAGATTTTGCAAACCTCTTTGTAACATGTGAGACATCGAACAATTGAGGTAGCACTTGGAGTGAGCTGTGCATGTACAAGGGCAAAGCATCTTGCGAATTGAATCCTAGATTTCTCCCTTGTTGCGAGCATGGCTCCTGCCCGAACATAGAGTTTGGCCAAGAAGGAGGAGGTAATCGATGATTATGCTTTGGCCATGCTCAGTTGCAATATGTGCTTTCTGCAGAGGTGTCCTTGGGTTCTCATCCAGTGGCGTTTCCGTCATGGCTTTTGTTTCTTGGTATTCCTATCACTTCCTCCATAATGGTTCTTTGTGGGGTTGGTGGTCTTGTGGTGAATTGGATATTAAACACTTCTAGACATTGACCTGTGTCATTCTGCATTCACTTGGAAAGGCGTGAGAGTACATGCAAGTCACGTGCTTCAACCATAATGAAAATGTCCAGCTAAATAAGACATCGCCAACCTGAATCCCTTAGTTTTGACATGATGCGTATCACCTGCACTTGGTCATCATTGCTCATGGGGTGTGTTGGCCTTTGCTTCTTTTAGTATTATTTACACAGTCACAAAACACGTTGTTTATTTATGTACATGTTCATGAAACCATGTCCCTCCGTGAGGAT
This sequence comes from Lygodium microphyllum, assembly GCF_053477565.2. Lineage (NCBI taxonomy): Eukaryota > Viridiplantae > Streptophyta > Polypodiopsida > Schizaeales > Lygodiaceae > Lygodium > Lygodium microphyllum. The sequence goes on along the minus strand of NC_141157.1, from coordinate 76,967,742 downwards.
AAAAACCAACTGTAGAACTCAGGATTGTACTCGAGTGTGGCACACATATCTAGCTTCTATGGTAGCCTACTTAGCAATAATAAATATTTGGCAACATCGAGTAGCATGGTGCCTTGTCCGAGTCTATTGGAAACATATAGCTCCTCCTCAGTGAGAACTTTATCAATCAAAGGGCTCTCTAGGCTAGTTCTAGCTAGGTCCATACCTTGAACTGTAGCTAGAACTTGAACTGAAGTTGGTGCCATATAGGTTGGGTCTCTTTGGGATCACCATTTGGCCAGTTGCTTCTCTGAGACTATCATGATTTGGGCTCTAAGTTCGGCCATTGTAGCGCGGTTTTCAAACCAACGTTTTTCAAATTGGCTTCTACCCCTTGATTGTCGCTTTAGTTGCTCTATCTCTAAGAGATTTGGCTGGCAGAGTATTTCATTAAATGTCACGGTTAAGCGTAGTTTGTCAGCCTCCTCGTCAGAGATAAGTCGCATGAGTTCATGTAAGAGCTTGTCATAATGTCCGTCAAGATATTCTTGCTCTTCCCACGATAGCGGATAAGGCAAATATTCATCAAGCTGCTCCCTAGGGAATGTGCCCATGTCTGCATGAACATAGATACGTGCGAATAATTTCAGTTTAGTATTCCACTTGGTCAAGCACTCTACGACATCTCTATGTTCTATGAGGGCTTGCTCAGTTGCTATCTCATGCAAAGTTCTAAGGGTTTCCTTAGGCTTTAGCATAGCTGGGGGCTCAGGCCTAGATGAGCAAGATTGGTCAATGCTAGGATTGCTCATGCTCTCAGGGATTGTGCGTTTTTCCTGAGGTTTCGCTACTATTTTGTCATGGTTCTCCTCGGGTGTGACTGGTATAGATTTGTCATCCTGTTGTGATAGCATTGTATCTACTCTTGATTGGTCGATGCGAGTTCTATTGTTTGTGGATTGAGTGTTGAAAGCAACTGTTGATGGCAACGACTGCTTTGATTTTTTAGAGCACACGGATGTGTCTGAGGTTTCACCGCTATTAGGAGAGACATCGATGGGTTCATTGGTGGATGGACTTGATGCTTTATTCCCTAGCTCTCCAGCACTCTTGGTCTCAATGTTCTTGGGGTCCACAACCACCTGTAGTAGCTGTTGTCGTTTTCACTGTTTTCTTCTCATTTTCTCGGTTAGTGAATGTGCATAACTTAATGACTCAAGACCCTGAACTAGGTCAGCCGTTGATGTGCTTGGTTGGGCCTTCCCCTGCTCTGGTGTGTCCTCATGGGACATAGCCGTGGTGTGTTGAATAACCTTGCTAGGTTGTGAGGGTACAACTACCTCCCTTTTTGGAGAGTCTAGCTCTTCCATTCTATTTAACTCCTCCAGTCTAGGCTTTAGGTGCTTCGGAAGTGCTGGCGTTGTTAATGAAGTTGGTTGCGACACCTCCTCCATAGGTAAACCACTAAGGACACGTTCCGCAAGGGGCATTGTCACAGGCAAGGGCTGTGACTGCTGTGCTCCCTTATTGGAAGTAGTAGCGGCTAGTCCAATGGGCTGGCTACTCTTGGTGGATTGCAGTGTCAGGTCCCTAGGGCGATCAGAAGTGGTCACGTCTTTTGTTGCCCTTTGAGCATTCATATGTGTAGTTCGAGTATGAGTTGATCTGGTCCCATTGGGTTGTTAGACGATTGTGCCATTTGCTTTGTTGAGCGATCAGCCTTGCCATGAGCAATGTTGTGCCTATGATTCTTGTTCTCCCCTTGGGAAATCAAAGGCTCTTTGGGCACTAATGATTTTTGTGCATGCTCAATGGCTACATATGACATCTGTCTATTTAGCATGCTAGGCTGAGGCTCTTTCTTTTGAACAATCATGTTTGGTTTCTTGCATCGAGACCTAGAGTTTCTCTTAGATTTCCTCCTGTGCTTCATTGCTTTTGATGCACTCTGGCCTTCAGCTGATAGAGGCAGTTTAGCAGGGGATTTTGGTACCCAAATCCATCGGTTACCTGCGTAGTATCCTTGAGCACATAGCAACGCGTTGGGTATCCATCGCGGTGTTGTGCTGACCCTCCATCGATGCCTGCGTCTATAAGGCTTGGGCTTCTTTTGGGGTCTTCTACGATATTTGTAAGTCCAAAGTCCTTGGCATTGTTTCTTGACCTTCCCGTTTCAGGCATGGCCTCACTCACTAGTTCTCGTTGTTCGACCTGTGCTTGTATTAGCTTTTCCAACAAGTCCTTGCCCTCGTTAGTAGGCTTGAATGTTACATCAACACCTTCCTTGCCTTTCCCTCGAGGTTTGATGAGGTCACCCTTGCTAAAGGTTGTGACTATCCTCACACCCGGTAGTGTCAAGTGTATCCTCTGTGCTACATAGTCGGCCTCACACTTGGTCGCCCTTTTGAAGGGTCTTTCTAGGAGGGTTTCTTTCCCGCCTAGCACTATTTGGAGGAACATGAAATAGGATAGGCAAGCTTTCTGTTTCAATTGTCGCAAGGATTTTGCACTTCCCTATGAGTTCTTGTGGGTGTCCCCCATAAGGGCTAAGAGTTGCACTAGTTGGTGTGAGCTCTAGTTGGCCTAGTAGGGTCCATGATTCATAGGTCATGATGTTAAAATCTGCTCCTTCATCAATCAGAGCATCAATAGTATGCTCTCTTTTCGCGGTGAGTTTGAACCTAAGATAAGCAGGTGGTACTATGTCTTCATCTTCCGGGTCTTGGCTTGTAAATTTAAGTCTTCTGATAGATGCCCTTGAGTCCCCATTTGCATGACTAGACGTGGATTCTCCACCAATGTCTTGGGTTGTTTGTGCAGTGTTGCTCAAGGTACATCTCTCGTCAAGAGTGTCATGTCTAGTCATCTTGACATTTGTAGCTTGTTGATGTTGCATTTCGCTCTGACTAGACATGGTTTGAACACAATGTCTTTGTGTTCTCAGGGTGTGGCCTTTTTGCCCTTGATGGCTAGATTAGCCCGTTAAGGTTCTAGGGTCTCTGTTTGCCTCTATTCAAGTGCGGGCTTTTGGTTGCTCCTTTGCAAGGGAGCCCCCATGCTCGCGTAGGGCCATTACTACCCGAAGGTCTAAGTTGGAGGGCCTATCACAGTGCGCGTTCTCTCTCCAACCTACTTGGGGTGGAAAAGGAGGGGGTAGGGCCCCCTTTGCGGGGGTCCTGGAGGTGGTCCCCTCCTCGACCCGCAGGGTCGTTACGATAGGCACCATGCACAGTTTGGAGGATCGTTCTGCCAAATCTTGAACCACTTACTCGAGGCTTCAGCCCAGTTGTGGGTTTGCAGTGCGCCTTTCGTTCTATGTAGCTTGTGGGGTCAATTTCGGGGCTTGGCGCTCCTTTTTCACTTCGTTGCCTCGTTTGTTTTTGGGTCTAATCAGGCTTTTCCCCTCGGCGGATTGTGCCTAAGTCCCTGGTCTTGCAATTGCCTAACTCTAGATCCTTAGCGGTTGCACCCTACGATTTTACCTGTTCCGTGAGCCAGAATAGCGTTTTGGGTGTCCTACGGGCTTCCGACAGTTCGTGCTACTGTGTTTTAGCCGGGCTAGGTCAAATTTCTAAAAATTTGATAAAAAATTACATTCGGACCAATTGGTCCAAATTGCAGGGTCCGAGTGGGTCACTCGGACGGGGCCAAGGCATAGGGTCGAGGCCTGAATTTCAGGGTCTGACTCGGACGGTTTTGATTCGGGCGCCCAAATGGCAAATTCGGATGAGGTGATTTGAATGGGCCGAGGCACTTGGGCCGAGGGCTGAATGTGGGACGTGACCGAGGGCCGAATTTGAGGCTCAGACGGGTTGTTTGGTCGGCGGGCCGAGGTAGAATGTGCCACGTGGCAAAAAGTTTTGATTCGGACGATCGAATGGGTCGACTCGGACGTTTGCCTCAGATGGGTCTGAGGGCTAGCCGAGTGAGTCAGGTGGTCCGAGGGCCGAGTCTGGGCCTCGGACCAGAGTCGACGTGACTCGGACGAGCTGAACGCTGCGCATGTTTTCATCGAAGCTTGCAAAATTCGTCGTGCAGGGTGCCGGAGGCCTTCCCCCTCGTCGAGCAACTCCAGATTGGTCCTACTACTGTAAGGGGAGGTGTAGAATTACCTGGGCTAGCCGAAGATCTCTCTGATGCCAAGATTGAAGCGGATTTCCTCGCCAAGCTTTCCTCTTCTCTCCTGCTCTCCTGAAACCCTGCAATGCACAATGTGGCCTTTCTTGCCACTTTTGGCCCTTATACCCTCTTCCGGGTGTGGTATTGGCACCCCCGATAACTCACTTACCGACCTTAGGCATCACAAGTAAGTTTTTTACCACTTTTGCACGATTCTTGCCCTGTTTCTACCCTGTTTTGCAACATTAACCCTAATGCTTATTTTCTTTGTTTTTCTTTGTTTTCTCCTACTCTAATGCATACAACTCACAAAGTAAATACCTACTCTTCTCCATCCCACTACATAACTCTCAAAAAGCAAAAAACCTACTTCCCAAGGAGATAAAATACCATCTTCAACCCCCTCACTACCTACCTATCTCAAGCACCGGTTCGGGGAAACCCTTACTTGGATGCTCGATTCGAAGCGCGCAAGCGGTCAAGGCTTGAATCTGTTTGTCTCGGGAACGGAACCAAAATGTGGGAGCCCTCTCTCAAGCGCCAAGACCCACGGACCGCTTATTGTTTCAAGCGTTTCAAGCCGAGTACTAATGGCTACCTCTCACATAGCCGACGGGCCATTCATATCTACGAGTGTAGTGAGCTCACCTCCATGCCGTTTGAGTTACCTCCTCTCCCATGCACTCCGATGGCTCCATGATCCAAGTGCGAGCTTCCTCAAGCTCCACGCTCCAAGCTTTATCACCGCGAGCAAGGGAAGAGAAGAGAAGAGAAGAGAAGAGGAGAGGAGAAGATGGAGAGCTTCTCCACCCCATGGTCCCTCACCCTCACACACTCACTCCCTCACACTCTCACACTCCCTCTCTCAAGCACAAGCTCAAGCAGGCAAGAACAATAAGAAGAAGAAGAAGAGGAGAGCCACTTTTTACCACACACAAGAATGAGCTTCTCATTCACTTTTCAACTTTATATACAAAACCCTAAATTCCTTTTGGGCGGTCATCCCCTTTTCCCCTTTTTTTACATGGCCGGCCCTTTTTCCCATTGTCCTTCTATCTTCCTAACTTCCTTTCCACCACCCGTCTACATTTACAAATTGCACGGGTGAGAGCCGGCGCTCTTTTACAAGATTTCGGGGTGCGCCTTTTTATTTTAAAATGCATCTTTCTCCTTTTGCATTCGCCTTGGACTTTTAAGGTTGCCCTTTCACTTTTGGCCTTTTCTCCTCTTCTTTCTTTAGTCGGGCTACCTTTTTTCTACCTTTGCCCTGCATCTTTTTTATTTCCTTTTTCTTTCTTTATGTTGGGGTTAAGAGAGGTCCTCGTGGCACACCACATGGAACTTATTTATGGAGATGACTATATCCTTTTTTGGTCCCATACTAGTTATTGCCCCTATATGGTAGGTGTTCTCAAATTTCCTCTCCAAATAGTTCCCTAAGCCCCCCTCCCTCCCCCTGCATGTGAATGGAATCCCCTGATGGGTCCATCCTATGGCTGGGAACTGGGAGGCTTCTCACAAGGATTTACCGTCGGATGACTTTAGGTATTGTTAAGTTAGAACCCGATTCATGCCGTTTTAGGGGACCGGAATGGGACTATGCCCTATGGGCAGAGAGGTTGAGCAGTGCATCCCTCTCGTTTCCCATTCTCTATGAACCAAATGCAACATAAATTTGCTTTGACTCTATTGTTCCTACTCAAAGTGGGTCATCTGGAGCTCGACGCTAGCTACTTCCTAGAGACTTGGTTGATAGGAAAGAAACCCTGACTTCAGGTCAGTCCTAAGTGGGAATAGCCAAATACTTCTCCTTTGGGGCAGACTTGGGAAGATCTAGATCACAAGCCCTGTGACATTCCTTGCGAGTGCTAGGTGGTGCTTTCTAGACTCCCCTCCTGATGGGCTGCTAAGATGTGTCCCACAAGTGGTCAAGCGGACACATTAGAGTTGGTATCAGAGCGAAACTTCATGATGATACATGATTGATTAATGTTCGGTTCATAGACATATCCTAAACAGAAATAACCTGAGTGGTATGGCTTGATTGTTAGGCACCTTCTACACCCACGAATGCTGACATGCAAGAGAAGAAATTTCTTCTCAAGAAAATTAAGGTACCTGAGTTTGATGGAGAAGGGTTAGACGTCGCAGCAGAAGCAGAGATATGGATTGAGACAATGAATGACTATTTCTTTGCTTCAGGAACTGCCTCCATGAATCAAGCAAAGATTGGAAAACTGAAGTTAGTTGGCCACGCTCGGTTATGGTGGAAGCAATGGTGCAAAGATCAAGGTATTTCTGAAGCCGCTCTTAAGTGGCCTCAGTTGAAAGATGCTGTACGCAGACGATACCTTCCACCAACCTACGGGACCTTGAAGATGAATGAATTCTTCAAGCTCAAGTAGACTTGAATTAACCTTGGAAGCTTACTACTCAAAGTTTGTAATCCTACTAAAATATGCGCCACCTATGGATATTGCACAGCAAGTATCCAAGTTTTGCCATGGCTTGAACACTCCTCTGAACCACCGTCTTGAAGCAATGTGTCCAATGGACTTGCAAGACGCATTACTCCGAGTGAATCCAATAGTCCAAGAACTTAAATTGGGCAACTGTAGCAAAGATGACTATGGAGATCAGGATAAGAGATGCCATACGTGCGGAGAGATAGGGCACATCCGTAGGAGATGTCCCTACCGTCAATACTTTCATTGTAATGAGCTAGGACACATCCAAGTAGACTGCCCAGATCTAAGTCCAGAAGACATTGAGCCTCCAAGAAAATGAAGCTACACAGGTGCAGTCTATGGATATATAGACAAATCAGATGAAGACGAAGATCTAGAGCCCACTAAATATTATTAGGAGGACTAAAATTCCTAGAAGCTTAATAGATATGTAACACAATTGAGAATAAATCCTACTCTTGTACCTATGGCTAATTCAAATAATATGAGTGCACTATTTGAAACATTAAGAGTAGCGTAGTGGATGCATGGTGGGTCTTAACCCACAGGTCATAAGCCCCATTAGTGCTTGTCTTCCCCAGTTTCTCTCGAGATGAGGACATCTCGATTTCTCTAAGGGGGGAGGATGTAATATTTCCACGTAATAAAAGTTAGTTGGTTAGTTTGAAAGTTAGTTAGTCAATTAATAAGTTAATAAGATTACTAACTAAAGACTAACTAAGTTAAAAGTTGACTAGCATTAATAGCTAATAATTTTCATTCAATTAAAAATATATTAAAAAAAGACAAGTGATATTTTAGTTAATTTTGTATAATTTATAAAAATAAAAATAAAGAAAATTGATTTGCGAAATCGCGTGCGCCGCGGTCGCCGTCTACAGGTTGTAGACAACACTTCGAATAGAGAAAAGAAGAAGGAGTGAACTAACAGCTTTCTAATCAAGTGTCTTGGGGAAGTGTGTTGGGGTTTTACCCCCCTTTTGAAGCCAATGCAACCATCAGATTTATGATCTGAGCATCAGATCACTGAGTCTTCTAAGAGCCCCTCCACTCTTGTTCTCACACTTATCCCCTCCTCTCTAATTCATTATAAATATGAGGCATGGGGAGGCACAAGGGAGCATAAGGAGATCCCGAAAGGCTGCAAGAGAGAGGGAGAGAGAGAGTATACCCCTCCAAGAGATTGTGAGAGAGATCTTGAGAGAGAGAGAGAGAGAGAGAGAGAGAGAGAGAGAGAGAGAGAGAGAGAGAGAGAAGAGTTACCCTGAGAGGTTGCACAATTTTCCTCTATCTCGATCCTCGATTTAACCATCTTCTCTTTCACTCTCCCATCTCAAATCTATTCCACCTTCTTAATCTCTTGAGTCTACTTGCGGACAATGGCCTCCAAGCGAAGAATGTCGCGTGTGGATGACAATCCTACAACCAGCAACACAGAGCTTCGGGCGAAGGCATCACTATCAATCCAATTGCGGTACCAGTCTTCAGTAATGTATTTTCAAATTGATAGATGCTTGTTTTAATGCTCACAAGAGATGCATTAGGCTCCGTACCTTGTGGTGCTAGAATAGGTCATTGAAAAGGATAAATCGTATCTCAAATATTCAAAGATGAAGTTTGTGAAGTGCTTGTATCAAAGGGAGTTAAATTGCATCTAGTTGCTATGTGATGAATCCATGCATAGCATAAGCAACACATGGGACACTAAAGTATTGAGCATCGATGAGACTTTGATTAATCTTTACTGAGGATAATATTGTTTAAAGTTCGCAAATGCATATACACGGCACATACATGGAAGAGATTATGTAAACTTTACATCGATGATATGTGACTCCTTGCCTTAGGAGAAAGGAAGATAAAGCCAAGAAAAAATGTTGCATAGTAGGGAAATGCTAAAAGATAATTGTCACTTAGAGAAGAGGCATAAATGCTCTTGCTAGATTGATTAATTTGCATTGGAATGATAGGACTTACATCATGTATAGTATTGGAACCTTTAGCATATGCCTTAGGTTAAAGGAGGGAATATTAAGTAAATTCTACTCTTTGGTCCTACGGGGGAGAGCGAATATGCGATGGAATTATTGTCGCGTCTATTATTGTATTGTTTGGAAAAAATACAATTAGTTTTGTTGGTTGATTGAACAACATCCTAAATGTTTTTCTTTCAATCAAGGGATTGTTGCATTGTGATTTGGATAAATATTCCAAGGCTTGTGTTGCTGGCAAATGCATGGCAGGGGTCTATAATGACAAATTGCCATGGGAATAAAGGAATGTTTTTCTAGAATATGACATTAGGGCTGATTGCTTTGATTATTCTTGAATTTTAATTGGATTAATTAAGGAAGGATATTTTGCACGCATGGATCATCTCCAAGATCACATCGTAGATTATCCCGAGAGGGCACTGCTCGATTCACAGGCCGATGGTCCAGTGGTGAAAAGGCCAACTACGGAAATGGCATCTCACTCCTAGACCACTTGTGGGTCAGGTGGAGCTTTGAACACCCCTTGCCTGTCCAGAATGGAGTTGGAGATCCTCGTGAGCCCAATGTTTGGGACGTTGGAAAATCCCATTCTAGATAAAGGATGGAAATTTCGGTGCCATGAGATTTGGACAGGGTACTTCTGTTGGACAGAAGGGATACATAATTCTCCTGTATGGGCAAGAGACAAAGATTAACTTAAAGATAAGTTAAGGAACTTGTTTGATAAAATGACTGCTTGTTTTGTTTTTGTGTATGTGTTGTAAATTATGTGAACGAACTTTGTGCCCTAAAAGGCTTAATTAATGAAGTTGATTTTAAATGTCGCACATAAATGTGGTAGGACCTAATTAGACAACTAAAGCTATCAAGGGAAGCGGGTGGATGGAATCCCCTGATGGGTCATCCTATGGTTGGGAACTGGGAGGTTTCTCACGAGGATTTACCATTGGATGACTTTAGGTATTGTTAAGTTAGAACCCGATTCATGCCGTTTTAGGGGACCGGAATGGGACTATGCCCTATGGGCAAAGAGGTTGAGTGGTGCATCCCTCTCGTTTCCCATTCTCTATGAACCAAGTGCTGCATAAATCTCCTTCGACTTTGTTGTTCCTACTCAAAGTGGGTCATCTGGAGCTCGACGCTAGCTACTTCCTAGAGACTTGGTTGATAGGAAAGAAACCCTGACTTCAGGTCGGTCATAAGTGGGAATGGCCGGATACTTCCGCTTCGGGCCAAGCTTGGGAAGACCTAGATCGCAAACCCTATGACATTCCTTGCGAGTGCCAGGTGGCGCTTTCTAGACTCCCCTCCTGATAGGCTTCTAAGACATGTCCCACAAGTGGTCAAGCGGACACGTTACATTTTCACACACTCAAACACTAAAACACCCCCCATCCACACGCACTCACGCCAATACACACACACACAAACACACGCATACTTGCCCTCACACAATAACATAAACCCATACACACACATACATTCACCCTCACCCTCACTACTATACCACACCTACTTAATTTATGTGTCATTCATACCCACCTAACACACAATAGAACTCACATACCCATCTGTACACACCTATTACCCACCACCCACACTCACAAAACCCCTATCTACATAATATCCTATCACTCCCACAATAAATTACACATCTCACCTCTCATACACATCACACTATCCACACACACACAAAACACACATACACACATTAAAACATGCACACCCTATAACCCCACTTACCCCCCACATACACATACTAATATACAAACCCCTTTACACACACCCTACATATATCAAACACTTACTCACCCATCCCACCACTTACATCGCCAACACATAAACCCATTTCCACACTCACACATATTCCCCTACTAGGCCACATAAGAGCACTTCCACCACACTAGGACCTAGATCATTTCCACCACATGCTTTTTCCCTAACTTCACTTCCACTAAATTCACTTCAAACACATGATTGATTCCACTCTAGAGTTCATTTCCACCAAGGCACCCACAAGTTAGGATTCCACTAAGGTAGTTCAATTCCACTCTAAATTTTACTTCCACTAAGGCACCCATAAGTTCACTTCCACTACTACACCACCTAGGGGCTTGTGTTCAAAGAGTAGAGAGAGAGAAAGGGAAAGACTCCATATCCATGATCCTTCAGGCTCTCAAGCTCATTCCTTCCTTTTCACACACTATACTAAAAAGCACACACACACTACAAGATAAAGTGACCTAGTGTAAATGTAGACTAGATTGACTAACTCTAGTCAGCTGACTACTAACCCGACTTATTTAATGTAGTCACATGTAGACAGCTGTACACACTAGCTGTCATAGATGTCGGTCATAGATGAAGACACACTGACGGTGAGCTTGATTTCTAACACTCCCCCTCAAGCTCAAAAACAAAACTCAAATCATCTGCATCACTCCAAGTAGCTGTCTAAAGTGAATGAACTTATCTTTACCAAGTGATTTGGTAAAGATGTCTGCTACCTGGTCTTCAGTCTTCACATGCTCCAAGTCATTCTGATCTGCTAAAACCATTTCCCTGATGAAATGGTAGTGAACCTCAATGTGTTTTGATCTTGCATGATAAACATGATTGCTTGTTAACATAACACTGCTCAAATTGTCACAGTACAGCTTGACTTTGCTATCCAAGTGTACTCCCAAGTCATTCAGTAACTTCTGTAACCACTTAGCGTCACAAGCCGCTAAGGCCGCACCACAATACTCTGCTTCCATACTAGACAATGCAACTGTAGGCTGTTTCTTACTCTGCCAACTGATCATGCTACCACCCAATCCAAATGCATAGCCACTGGTTGACCTCCTGTCATATATGCAACCAACCCAGTCAGCATCAGTGTACCCCATCAAGTCAAGGGTTTTCCCATATGTATAAAATAGCCTATGATCTGTGGTACCCTTTACATATCTCAGAATTCTTCTGACTGCATCCAAGTGTGGTTTGCAAGGCTTCTACATGAACTGACTGATCAGCCCCACAGCATAACTCAAGTCAGGTCTAGTGATCGTGAGATAGATCAAGCTGCCTACCATCTGTCTGTACATAGTAACATTCTCAATCTCTGTCCCAACATCAATCTGCAGCTTGACATTCTGCTCCAAAGGCGTATCCATAGGCTTGCAATCAGCCATACCATATTTCTGTAACATGTCATGAGCATACTGCTTCTGTAGCAGCCATATGCCTTGAGGTGTAGAGATAACCTCAATCCCCAAAAAATATTTCAGCTCTCCAAGATCCTTGACCTTAAACTCAGCCTGTAAACATGTCTTTATTTCTGCAATCCCATTTTCATCATCTCTTGTAATGATTAAGTCATCAACATAGACAACTAGAAAAACATAGCCACTATCTGTCTTCTTCGCAAACAGACTATGATCAGCATCTCCCATTAGGTATAATGAACTCATGTACACTCGCACTTAAATACTTGGGTCACACTTTTTTATGATTTGCATAAATGCACTTGTAATATCTCCCCCCCGTAACTTCCCCATCAGAACCCCCCTTAAATTTTTTTTAAATTTAACTTAAACTTTTTACTTTCTCCCTTGCCGACTGCATGGCAAGGAGAGAGAGAGAGAGAGGAAGTAAAGAGAGAGAAGGGGGGCATGCATCCCCCTAGGTGGAGGGGTGGTGGCCGTGAACATCCATCCCCCCCCATAAGCCACCTCCTCCCCCCCTCTATAAAAGGCAGTGCCCTCCCTCCTCCCTAGTGGTCTTCGATGACAGCAGCCCCCCCTCCCTCGTGGACACACATCACCCCTCTCCCTCATCGTCGGATAGGCAATGCCTCCCCCCCCCCCCCCCCCCCCCCCCCCCCAATCATCATCACAAAAAGAGAGAGAGAGAGAGAGAGAGAGAGAGAGAGGGAAGTTTCTGGAAGTTATTCTTCCCCCCCTTAAAGGGAGGTCACACACCCCTCCAATATTTCCGAAAATACACCCTCCCCTTCATTATCTTTTCTCCACTCAAGGAGAGGATGAAAGAATCTACTTACAGTTGCATAGGAGAGTGCAAGAATTCTATCTCTCGTACACGTGTCTTCGAGTATGGCCCCAAAGCGTAGTTCCACAAGGATGGTCTAAAACCCCGCAAGTGTGGTTGGCGATTCGAATCAAGATGGTACCGCAACCGTGAATGGTTAATCAGGCATAAATACCACTGGAATCAAGACATCACTCCAAACCCAGGTTGCTCTATTATTAAATCATAGATTATAATTATCATGGTGAAAATCATATTCACATGCATCACATTAATTGCACAATTGATAATTGCCTAGGTATGAACTTAGTTGTGATGTATGTAACAAACAAGATAATTTTCGTTGTAAGATGACATCATAATAGGTGAAATTGATTAGATACTTGCATCGTAAATTACCCAAAAAAATTCTTGCATAAATTCCTGCATAAAGTGTATTGCTCCTTGCACAAGTTCTTGCAAAACACATTTCAGACAACATCAAAAGAAGCAAAGTGCATCTCCATATCGTAAGATGGATTCTAAGGTATATGTAATAAATTGCAGAAAAGATTAGAGTGCAGCTAGACTCATACAATAATCACATAAAGTTATAAAGATCAGATCATTCAAGAAGGTTATAGATCGTGTAAATAATTACATTGAGGATAACGTTAAGATTTCATGCATAGAAAATACCTTCACATGTGTGGCATAAAATATCGTATGGATTATATCAAAATTGTAAGCATTGAAATGAAAGCATGACATTACATTGTGTGCATTAAAGTTGTTGGGAAAATTCAACGTTGTTTGTAATTTACCAAATGGGAATGAGATCCATGAGTCCCATGTCAAAGTCCTTGGTGACTTCAAGAGGGATAGGTAAAAGCTTAGTGCATGTGAGCATTATTAAGAGGGCTTAAGAGGGTTATACTTAAGACGGAGTAGGAACTGTTCTAAACAGAACCATCTTGACCAACCATGGTCAAGAGGATAGACAATCTTGACCAATTAAGATCAAAGATAAAGGTACATAGGTACTTCAAGGGATCTAGGAAATAACCAGCAAGTTGACCAACCGAGGACGACGGGGTCATCCATGATCTATTTCACAAGGAGACCTAAGGTAAGGACAATTAGGGTCGGTAGGGTACAAACCCTAACCCAAAGAAAAAGGGGAAACAAGCAACCTAGCTTGCCAAGCCCCTGGAATCTCGCCAAGTCGCGAACGATCTAGGATTGAATGCTGGGAGTATTCGGGAAAAAGGAATCACACCTTAGCAGTTGGTCATACAAACGACCATTGAAACGATCATGATTGTACACTTAGGTACATTGTTTGAACTTCTTTGCTCAAGGAACTAATTCAAGGCAAATCACTTAATGCTTCAAGTTAAAAGCATGGAGGGAGAGGCAGGTTCAATTACCTCTGACTGCCTGCCTGGCCCTATCCAAGGGGGTTGTTAGCCGCACCGAGTACATGGACCGAACCCGCCGTGAGAGGTCTCTTCGTGGGTGTTGCTTGGAATGGGAGGACCCTTGGGTGCCATGGGAGGCTCTAGCCATAAATTCCTTGCCTCCGAACCCCACACAAGAGGCCGACGTGACTTGAGATGGGATCTCGAGGCCCGTGTACTAGTCTATGGGTGAAACTTGGAGTAGCAATCCTATTGATTGCTGGGTTAGCTGTTGGGCATGATACTTGATGTATTTCGAGATTATGATAAATAAAGATCAGATATTTGAAAAAACAACTTGCTTGACATTGTTTTTGTGTCAGTGCCTAAGTTACGTGAATGAACCTGTGTTTAAATTGATTAATTGAGGAAGCTAATTTTGCATGTCAAACATAATGTGGTAGGTAATTAGATAACTAAGCAACCCGAGGAAAGTGCGGTGGATGTGACTTGGGTCCGTCCTACGGAAGGGTGGTCCCGGTTATCTGGGAACTTTTCTCAAAAGACATGATAACAAAATTGTGAAGACCTAGCATCAGTAGAGTTAGAATCCCAATTTATGTTGTTTTAGGGGGAGCGGAATGGGACTATGCCTTATTGGTAGAGAGGTTGAGCTTCGCATCCCTCTCGCTTCCCATTCTCCATGAACCAGGTGCAGCATAAATTCGCTTCAACTCTATTGTTCCTAATCAAAGTGGGTCATCTGGAGCTCGACGTTAGCTACTTCCTAGAGACTTTGCTGATAGGAAAGAAACCTTGACTTTAGGTCGGTCCTAAGTGGGAACGGCCGAGGATACTTATGCTCGGGGCAGACTCAGAAAGACCTAGATCGCAAACCTTGTGACATTCCTTGTGAGTGCCAGGTGGCGCTTTCTAGACTCTCTTCTCGATGGGCTGCTAAGACGTGTCCCACAAGTGGACGGAGCAGACACATTACAGTTGGTATCAGAGCGAACCAACGAGATCTAAAGATTACAAGGGAACTTAATGGAGGAAAATAAAGGGAATAAGGGGATAAACACGGGAAGGTGAGTAGAATAGGGCAGTGTTTTCTATTGAAACCATTTCTTTACTCATTATGGATGTTGGGTTGCAGAGTCACGAAGCATGGAGCAAGTTCTTGGTGTTCCAGGTCATGTTCATGACTGCAATGCATGCTTCGAATTATCATAAGAGGCTTGGCATGATAGATATTCTGGACCGCATCTATAATCCTTTGCCCCTGTATGTGGAGTGAAGATGGACGAGAAACTCAGGAATATACTACATAGCAGCCCACCGACTCGCGTATCTTCAAACCAACTTAAAGTGAATCAAGTGGATGGAGGATTTAAAGACCATGAAGCTGTTCATCTTTGTCGAAGCTCGCGTAAACGCAACCTTGCATGTTAGCAGTCAGAAAGTCAAGTAGAACAAGTATGTCTATGAAGAAGTAACCCGGGTGATCTCTGCTGATAGAATCAAAGTGTTAGGGCGCTATGAGAAGAACGGGTATCAAAGGAAGGGATACCCCAATCTTCCTATGACTTACTATTTCCTGAAAATCCATGACCCTAATCCATATTATTATTTTTCCCAAACTGATGTATCAATCAGCCTGTCCTACTTATCCAAAATAAATGTACTTAAAGGGTTATGCCCTCATGAATAAATAAATTTTTTTACAATTGTCTATCTTGATCATAAATGTTAGCTAAGGTGTTAAGTGATTAAATCACTTAGCTAAAAACTGTGCTAGTCATATTAACGTAATAGGGAACGCATGATAAAATGTTAACATAAAGAATCTTATAGTTCAGACGCAACCCCAAGCGCAGGTCCTGCATTAAGTCCTCAGCTATGGCTCAAGAGAAGAAATTCCTTCTCAAAAAAATTAAGCCACCCGAGTTTGATGGAAAGGGAAGGATTGTTCAAGCCGACGCCAAGATCTGGATTGAGTCCATGGAGGACTATTTTGAGGCAGTGGGAACTGCACCTGCTAACCAAGCCATGCTCGCCAAACTTAAGCTAACAGGTGAAGCAAGACTTTGGTGGAAATAGTGGTGCAGAGACCAAGTGATCTCGGAGGAGACAGTCACTTGGGATAAGCTTAAGGAAGCTGTGTGAGGGAGGTATTTGCCACTTGCCTATTGCACACAAAAGATGAATGAATTCTATGACTTGAAGCAGCTAGGATTATCCCTGGAAGCATACTGTTCGAAGTTCGTTTCACTTCTAAAGTATGCACCTCAAATGGATATGACGCAACAGGTGTCAAAATTCTGTGTTGGGTTGAATCCACCCATAAATGATTTGATTGGAATCAATGCGCCCAATGGACCTACAAGACGCACTCATTTGAGCTGCTCCAATAATACAGGAGGTGCAGACCAAACCAAGAAACAACAGGATTTGGCTTTACAAGGATCAGAATAAGGGCATGTCTAAGGCTCAGACTAAGAGAGCATAGGGTCAGAATCAAGGCCAAAGAAAGAAAGCTAGAGTCAATGCTGTCAACAAATTTGTTCCAACGCAAAGCAATGATCGCAACCCATGTTGCTTCCATTGCAATGAGCCCATACACTACAAGAGAGAGTGCCCCAAGCTTGGCAGAGAGCTTCACCAAGGGAAATTCCAAGGTCAAAATAGAGCCACTCTTGGCCAAGGGACCACCATTATGGCCAGAGAGAGAACCTCCAGTGTTTCCAACAAGGAGCTGGACAATGAAGAAGATCCATCCATAGATGCTGACATTGAGAGGGCAACGGTTCACGCCACTCTTCACAAGAAGGGTCAAATTCGCCAATTCTCTGTGATTCAAACTCCATCAGAATATCAAGGTAAAAGCTTCAAAACCCTGATTGACTGTGGTAGTACACACTCCTTCATTTCACCAATCTGTGCAAAAAGATTAGGGATAGCCACAATAGATGCACCTACTTTACTTGTGGAATTAGCAAATGGTCATGAGGTCACTTGTACTAGGCACATTGCTAAGGTGAAATTCCTACTGGGTGGGAAGCCAACTTCTGTGAGATTCAGGGTAATGAACCTAGGTGTACACGAATGTTTACTCGAAATGGATTGGCTAATGCCCAATGATGCCCACATCCACTGTGGGGGTCAAGTCTCCTTCCGCAATTTTGAAGTGGAACTAGTCACGACTCAAGGTAAGGCTGGTAAGCCAAAAATACAGTTGGCAAAAGCAATACGGATAATAAAAGGTGTTCAAAAGGGTCTACCTGTCTATCTGATTAAATTGAATCAGCTAGATTAGAATCAGGAATTTGGAGAAGAACCTTCATGGTTAAAGGAATATGCATACATATTCCCTGAAGATCTTACGGAACTTCCTCCCCAAAGGGAAGTCCACCACGAAATCAAACTTGTGCTAGGAGCCGCACCAATCGCAAAGAGGCCGTATAAGATGTCCATTCTGGAAGCTATCGAACTAAAAGAGAAACTCAAGCAATTGTTAGACCAAGGCTACATCCGTCCTAGCAGTTCACCATGGGGAGCTCCAGTGTTGTTCCAAAAGAAGAAAGATGGAATGCTTCGCCTATGCATTGACTATAGAGGGTTGAATCAAGCAACCATAAAAAATAAATATCCCATTCCAAGAATAGATGAATTACTTGACCGTCTTCAAGGGGCGAAGATCTTCTCAAAGATAGATCTTAGATCTGGATATTATCAGATAAGGATCAAAGAAGAAGATATCTCGAAGACTGCATTCAGTATAAGGTATGGACATTTTGAATTCCTAGTGATGTCATTTGGGCTGACGAATGCTCTTGCTACCTTTAACAAGTTAATGCAGGATATATTTAGGCCCTATCTTGATGACTTTGTACTCGTCTTTTTTGATGATACCTTAGTCTACTCAAAATAGGGAAAGGACCATGAACCCCAGCTTTGCATTGTTCTTGAAACAATGAGAGCACACAAGCTTTATGCCAAGAAAAAGAAGTGCGCAATTTTCAAGCGACAGATTGAATATCTAGGATTCATTGTATCATCAGAAGGAATTTCAGTAGATCCAGCTAAGGTAAGAGATGTTCTGGAATGGCCAACACCAACTTCTGTCAAAGAAATACATAGTTTTCTTGGGTTGACAGGGTGGTACAGAATTTTCATCAAAGATTATGCCTTGGTTGTAGCATCTCTGAGTGATCTACTAAAGAAGCAAGTAGCAATTGTATGGTCACCTACTGAACAGACCAACTTTGACAAACTAAAGCAAAGCTTAGTATCATCACCCATCTTGAAACTTCCTGATCTTAGTAAGGAGTTTGAAGTGGTAATTGATGTTAGCGCACTTGCTTTAGGATGTGTACTTATGCAAGAAGTTCATCTCGTAGCATATTCTTCAAGAAAATTGAAGAGCTGTGAAAGGAATTATGCTACCCATGACCTAGAGCTGTTGGCTATCAACCATGCTCTCAAACTTTGGAGAAATTATTTGCTAGGTAACAAATTTTCCTTGGTAACAGACCACAAGAGTCTTAAATGGATTTTCACTCAGCATGCTCAATATGAGGCAACGTCGATGGATCGAAGTGCTGGAAGAATATGATTTTGAAATCAAATATAGGCCTGGAAAAGAGAATGTAGTTGCCGATGCACTTAGTCGCAAGGCATTTCTAAATTCTCTCATTTTGCAAGATCCATCAACAGCAAGGCCTCTAGCCACAAAGGTATCAATGCCAAACAACCCGATTCTTGAGCCAACAAAAGAAGAGGCATATCATGACCCAGTCTATCAGAAAATGTTAAGGGAGATCCCCATCAAGGATCAAGACCCGAAGCTAAAGATGAAGTATCAAGAATTCTCCATCAGTAGTGGACTTGTCTACTTTAGGACAAGATTATGTATCCCTGCAAGCCAAACTCTCAAGCAGTAGATACTTTGGGAAGCCCATGACTCCCCTTTCTCAGGACATCTTGGTTATGCCAAGACCCTTAATACGGTCAGTAAGAGCTATTTTTGGAAAAGGCTCAAGGGAGACGTACTCAAATATGTCACGGAATGTTTGTCTTGTCAATGCATTAAGGCAGAGCATGTTAACATTCGTGGGAAATTGCAACCACTTGACATTCCACAAATGAAATGGGAGTTCATTAGTATGGACTTCATTGTTGGCTTAGTCCAAGTTTAGGAAGGATACAACTCTATTATGGTTGTAGTAGATATGCTCACCAAGCTCGCACATCTCATCCATGTCAAGACGAACTATAAAGCTTCGGACATCTCAAGATTATTCATCAAGGAAATATTCAAACTTCATGGGTTACCCAGAAGAATCATTAGTGATCGTGACTCTCTTTTCACATCACACTTCTAGAGGGCTATCTTTGAGGCTATTGGAACTCAAATCTATTTCAGTACAGCATACCATCCCCAAACTAATGGTCAAATAGAACGAGTTAATCAAGTCATTAAAGATATGCTTAGGGCATACCGCTGTCGCAAACCCGAAAAGTAGATTCAATATTTACCATTGGTTGAGTTTGCCTACAATGCTTCTTACCAACAGAGTATTCAGATGACCCCTTTCCAAGCATTGTATGGGCATGATTGTCGTACCCCTTTGAACTTCTCGGATCCAACTTTGAGGGTAGAAGCTTCAAGATAGATGCTGGAAGACATGGATGATAAAATCAAATCAATAAGACAAGACATTCAAGCTGCCAAGGATAGACAGAAGGCCTACGCTGATTTGAAACGGCAAGATAGATCCTTCGTCGAAGGTGATATGGTCTTCATCCGTGTATGCCCTAAAAAGAGTTCACTGTCCTTGGGAGAGTATAAAAAGCTAAGTCCGAGGTATTGTGGACCTTATAAGATCACCGAGTGCCTACGGCCTAATGCTTATAGACTATAGCTTCCCGCAACTCTAAAGATTCATAATGTATTCCACGTTAGCCTATTGAAAAAGTATCTACCTAATCCGAATCATGTACTTGACGATCAACGAATTGTAATGCCTAGCCAAGGAGTCCTTGAGCTATGGCCTGATAGAATCCTAGATGTTAGGGAGAGGCATTTGAGATCAAGGACCTTGAGAGAATACCTCATCCAGTGGAAAGATTATCCAGAAGAGGATGCCACCTGGATGGATGAAAATACTCTCAACCAACAATACCCCCAAGTCTTCTCGAGATGAGGACATCTCGATTCCTCTAAGGGGAAGAGGATGTAATATCTCCCCCTCGTAACTTCCCCATAAGAACCCCACCTAAAATTTTTTAAATTTAACTTAATTTTTTTCTCTCTCCCTCTCTCCCCCTGTCGACTAGATGGCGGGGAGAGAGAGAGAGAGAGGGAGTAAAGAGAGAGAAGGGGGGGCATGCACCCCCCTAGGTGGAGGGGTGGCGGCTGTGAATAGCCGTTTCCCCCCCCCCCCCCCCCCCCCCCCCCCCCCCCCCCCAAGCCACCTCCTCCCCCCCTCTATGAAAGGCAGCTCCCTCCCTCCTCCTTGGTGGTCTTCGACGGCAGTAGCCCCCCTCCTTCATGGACACATAGCGCCCCCCTCGCTCGTCGTCGGACAGGCAACGCCTTCCCCCCCATCATCATCGCATAAAGAGAGAGAGAGAGAGAGAGAGAGAGAGAGAGAGAGAGAGAGAGAGAGAGAGAGAGAGAGAGAGAGAGAGAGAGAGAGAGAGAGAGAGATAGAGAGAGAGAGAGAGAGAGAGAGAGAGAGAGAGAGAGAGAGAGAGAGAGAGAGAGAGAGAGAGAGAGAGAGAGAGAGAGAGAGAGAGAGAAGTTTCTGGAAGTTCTTCTCCCCCTCTTAAAGGGAGGTCACACACCCCTCCAATATTTCCAAAAATACACCCCTCCCCTTCATGATCTTTTCTCCACTCAAGGAGAGGCTGCAAGAATCTACTTACAGTTGCATAGGAGAGTGTGAGAATTCTGTCTCTCGTACATGTGTCTTCGAGTATGGCCCCAAAGCGTAGTTCCACAAGGATGGTTGAAAACCCCGCAAGTGTGGATGGCAGTTCAAATCAAGATGGTACTGCAACCGCGAAAGGTTTATCAGGCATAAATACCACTAGAATTAAGACATCACTCCAAACCCAGGTTGCTCTATTATTAAATCATAGATTATAATTATCATGGTGAAAATCATATTCACATGCATCACATTAATTGCGCGATTGTTAATTTCCTAGGTATAAACTTAGTTGTGATGTATGTAACAAACAAGATAATTTTCGTTGTAAGATGACATCATAATAGGTGAAATTGATTAGGTAATTTCATCGTAAATTACCCAAAAAAATTCTTGCATAAAGTGCATTGCTCCTTGCACAAGTTCTTGCAAAACACATTTTAGAGAACATCGAAAGAAGCAAAGTGCATCTCCATATCGCAGGATGGATTCTAAGGTATATGTAATAAACTGCAGAAAAGATTAGAGTGCAGCTAGACTCAGACAATAATCACATAAAGTTATAAAGATCAGATCATTCAAGAAGGTTATAGATCATGTAAATAATTACATAGAGGATAATGTTAAGATTATATGCATAGAAAATACCTTCACATGTGTGGCATAAAATATCGTATGGATTATATCAAAATTGTAAGCATTGAAATGAAGGCATGGCATTACGTTGCGTGCATTAAAGTTGTTGGGAAAATTCAACGTTGTTTGTAATTTACCAAATGGGACCGAGATCCATGAGTCCCATGTCAAAGTCCTTGGTGACTTCAAGAGGGATAGGTAAAAGCTTAGTGCATGTGAGCATTATTAAGAGGGCTTAAGAGTATTGTACTTAAGATGGAGTAGGAATTGTTCTAAACAGAACCATCTTGACCAACCATGGTTAAGGGGATAGACAATATTGACCAATTAAGATCAAAGATAAAGGTACATAGGTACTTCAAGGGATCTAGGAAATAACCAACCGAGGACGACGGGGTTGTCCATGATCTATTTCACAAGGAGACCTAAGGTAAGGACAATTAGGGTCGGTAGGGTACAAACCCTAACCCAAAGAAAAAGGGAAAACAAGCAACCTAGCTTGCCAAGCCCTTGGAATCTCGCCAAGTTGCAAACGATCTAGGATCAAATGCTTGGAGTATTCAGGAAAAAGGAATCACACCTTAGTAGTTGGTCGTAAGAACGACCACTAAAATGATCGTGATTGTACACTTAGGTACATTGTTTGAACTTCTTTGCTCAAGAAACTAATTCAAGGCAAATCACTTAATGCTTCAAGTTAAAATCTTGGAGAGAGAGGCAGGTTCAGTTACCTTCGACTGCCTACCTGGCCCTATCCAAGGGGGTTGTTAGCCGCACCGAGTACATGGACCGAACCCGCCACGAGAGGTCTCTTCGTGGGTGATGCTTGGAGTGGGAGGATGCTTGGGTGCTAGGGGAGGCTCTGGCTGTAAATTCCTTGCCTTCCAACCCCACACAAGAGGCCGATGTGACTCGAGATGGGATCTTAAGGCCTGTGTACTAGTCTACGGGCGAAACTTAGAGCAGCAATCTTGTTGATTGCTGGGTTAGCCTTTGGGCATGATACTTGATGTATTCCGGGATTATGATAAATAAAGATCAGATATTTGAAAAAGGAACTTGCTTGACATTGTTTTTGTGTCAATGCCTAAGTTACGTGAAGGAACCTGTGTTTAAATTGATTAATTAAGGAAGTTGCTTTTGCATGTCAAACATAATGTGGTAGGTAATTAGATAACTACTGAGAAAAGTGCGGTGGATGTGACTTGGGTCTATCCTACGGAAGGGTGGTCCCGATTAGCTGGGAACTTTTGTCAAAAGATGTGATAACGAAACTGTGAAGACCTAGCATCAGTAGAGTTAGATGTGATAACAAAACTGTGAAGACCTAGCGTCAGTAGAGTTAGAATCCCGATTTATACTGTTTTAAGAAACTGTGAAGACCTAGTGTCAGTAGAGTTAGAATCCCGATTTATACTATTTTAGGGGAGTGGAATGGGACTATGCGTTATGGGTAGAGAGGTTGAGCTTCGCATCCCTCTCACTGCCCATTCTCCATGAACCAGGTGTAGCATAAATCTGCTTTGACTCTGTTGTTTCTACTCAAAGTGGGTCATCTGGAGCTCGACGTTAGCTACTTCCTGGAGACTTTATTGATAGGAAAGAAACCGTGACTTCAAGTCGGTCCTAAGTGGGAACCGCCAGATACTTCCGCTCGGGGCAGACTCGAAAAGACCTAGATCGCACAAGTGGAGGAGCGGACATGTTACAACACTAGAATGAATTTTCATGAATGGGAATCTTGCATTGTGTCATCAATTTAGGAAATACTTGCATCTATATTTGCATGGCATCATGGACAGTTTCAGTTGCACTACATAATAGAGATTCATCTTAAAAGATAGATTTAAGATGTGAATGTGAATTGCTAAACTTAATTGCAAGAGGTAGTTCAATAAATGAAATCCTATATGATAAGTAAGGCTAGGGTTTAGTTCGACTCAATTGGAATTAAATTGAAAATAAGTCAAATTATTGTTACAATCATATGTTGACTTAGAGTCAAGTAAACACGCTCTTTGGTCTCTATCCTAAGAACTAGCCGCAATGAGTCCAAAACACCCATGGAGATATCCTTTTAAAATATGATACATCTCAAAGCCAATACAAGAAGACTCGAATGTCGTATCCACAAGAAAGAATGACCATTTGCGATGTGACATTCAATGTTCGTAAATATTTAAGGATTACAAAAGGGCTTAGTTACTCTTGACTTGTGAGAGGAATGAACAAAAGTTCTTGTTATCTTGAGGGAAGGAAACCCTAGGGTAAACTTAGAAACCACGATAGAGTTCTAAGTTGGGAAAATGGTTGCCAACTGACCAATTGAAATCCTAGTTTGAGTCGTCTAAGACTTGTGACCTTAAGATAAGAAGCCCAGACTAAAGGTTAGCAAATTAGGAAAACTACCATCTTAAAAGTATCGGACATAGATCTAATAGTGTAATTGTTTGCTCCTATCACATAGGATTGATGTCGGAATGAGGGTATTCTTTATCCCTCAGAAGGTTATGGAAGTTGATATCAAGACAATAAAAAAAACCCAAAAAAAAGGATGAATGCTAAGCGTTAAGAAATAGAAGCTCCACCTTAGCAAATGTCACGAGCACTCGCCTTTATTATTGTTTGTGCTTGTAAATTTAGGAACATCATATGTGAAAGGATTGTATGACCCAAAACTCATAAAAAATTTTGGAATAATGAATCAAGTTGAATTCATGGAGGGCACACCAAACCACCCCCAGTTGGCCGCCAACCCTATCTAAGGGGGTTCTAAATAATCATGATGGTAACATGGATTGAACCTGCCACGAGAGGTCTCTCTGTGGGTTAGTTTGAATGTAGGAGGATGCTTGGATGACAAGGGGGCTTTGGCTGTAAATTCCCTGCCTCCAGGTCCTACTCAAACAATCTACGTGACTCGAGATGGATTCTCTAGGCTCTGTAACTAGTGCAAGGGTAGAACTTGAAAGAAATAAGGCGCATCCTAACGGAATGTGAAAATCTTCCTTTTTTGGACAAGACTTGTATTTCAGTTAAAATAATAATATAAGATTTACTTCCAAGGAACCTGTCTAAACTGTTTTCGTGTCAGTGCCATAAGTTACGTGAACGAACCCTGTTCCTTCATAGGTTTAATTAAGGAATCTAATTGTGAATGCCACACATAAATGTGATAGGACCTAATTAGATAACTAAAGAATACCTATTAAGGGAAGCAGGTGGATGGAACCCCCAACGAGTCCATCCTATGGAAGGGTGGTCCCAGAGGACTGGAAGGCTTCTCACAAGGTTCTACAGTCATATAACCTTTACGTATCATTAGGTTAGAACCCGATTCATGCCATTTTAGGGGACCGGAATGGGACTATGCCCTATAGGCAGAGAGGTTGAGCGGCACATTCCCTCTCATTTCCCATTCTCTTTGAACCAAGTGTGGCTTGGGTATCTCTGTGTAAAGTAGGATGTCCAGGACCTGATGCCAGAATACTGTTAGGAGATCTTGACTGCTAGGAACCTAGATTCCAGGTCGATCCTAGTGGGTTTGGCAGCCGCGAATGTTTCATTGCGAGGTGGACTCAGGAAACCCTAGGCGGCAAACCTTGTAACATTCCATGGGAGTGGCGGGTGGCATCACTTAGATTCGTCTCTCGATGGACTGCTAAAAACGTGCTTGGATTGGGCACGTTACATTAAATCAGCTAATACCGTCCTAGATCAGAGCAACACTCAGATTTAACAACTTAAGCTCAATTCTGTTCTACTTTGCAGAGTCCTATTATATAGCTAGTTCCTTCATTATTCACTACAGATCTAGCCGTTCTTCAAAGGAATGCTACCTTATGCCCCTTATTCCAAGCCAAGGTGAAAAGACTTTAGTCTAGAATGGATTTATTGTGGTCTTCATTTGAGCCATTTCAGGAGTTTGTTCCTCCAAACCACTCTTTCTTTGTTCATTATCAACAACACAAGCTAGCCTTCTATATCAACTTTCAACTAGATTTTCCTCTTAGGATGGTTGGAGTGGAGCTTGGTCTGTTGATTTATTGATTGAAGTGGCTAGAATGGTTTTTGAAGACTCTGTGACTACAGGTACTATGTTGATGTCTTATATGTACTTGAGAGGTGATTTGTTAATACCAGACGATGAAGATTTGGCTTGGTATGTAGGGGATGTGGTATTCAAAGCTACATTGTATGTCAGATATTTGGAGTTGTAGATTGATATAATGTTCCATGCCTATTCTTCTAAAGTGGCTAATTGCCCTAAAACCTCTTAGCATACAATGATTGACTCTGTGAACTTCCTTATTGAAGAAGATCTTTATGAGTTCATTTCAAGTGAAGAAAATAAGCTAGATCTAAGTAACGCTGCATGATTGTAGATAAATTAAAGGTGTGGAAAGAATGGAATGCAAATGACAAAAATGTGATATATTGGCTATCTGTAGTCATTGATAATACTATGATGGGGTATATCAAGAATGCAGAAACTTCATGTGCATCTTGGATAATTTTTGAGAACATGTTTTCAATAAGTACAAAGGCATGGAAGATTCAACTCAAGCAAGAGTTGAATACTTTGAAGAAATGAAAAATGTCTATCAATGAGTATGTTTTGAAGGTGAGGAACATTGCAGATGCTTTGGTAGTAATTGATGCAATGCTTGTTGATGATGATTTTTTGGCTAGTGTTAATAATAAGAAGGATTGGAAATCATTTGTCACTTGTGTATATATATAGAAGCCATTTTCATATTTTGATGAGCTGGTCTCTCTCATGATTACCGAAAAGATCAATATGCAAGGTGACTCGTTTGAAAGAAATGGTGAATAGGTCCAAGCATTTCGCTCAAGTTCAAGAAGGGGACATGATAGATCCTCTTTCAGAGGCCATGGTATGGGGTGCATTGGTGATAACCAATAAAATAGGTTAAATCAACAATTTGGTGAAATGTAAGTTTCAAGAGGCCATGGAATTTTTAGAGGCTCTAAAGGAAGAGGCAGATGGCGGAATAGAGATTCTATAAATTTTTCTATTGTTGTTTACCATTATTATGGAAAAATAGGTCATATTGTATCCCATTGATATGTTAAGAAGGATGATATGCACTATGCATTGACTTCACGATAGAATGAGGATAAAAATGAGCATATGCTTGTTATGCAACATATAATGAATACTGTTATAAGAAAGGGGACACATGTAATGTATGGTATGTTGATTCGAGTGAATCTAATCATATGACAAGTCATGCTAAATGATTTAGAGATATGTAAGATTTACAAAATCTAGGTTATGTGTAGTTAGTTGATGATTTATACCACCCAATTTCACACATTAGAACGGTTCTCTTGTCCTTGTATGATGGCTAGACAAAGACTGTGTTAGATGTATTATATGTCAATCACAAATAATTTAGTGTTTGTTGACCAAATGACAAAGCAAGGGTTGCAATTTTAATTTAATGCAAAAGGTTGTTTTGTAGAAGACTTTAATAATAAGTGTAGATTGATCGTAAAAAGAAGTAAAGTTGGCCACATGTTCGCTTTAGGTGTTAGAATTCTTGCTATGAATGCTGCAATGTATGCTAAAGGGAAAGGAGTAGTCGTAGAGATTGAAATATGGTATAAACATATTGGACATGCAAATATGCAAAGGCTGAATTTAATGTAGTCCAAAGGATTGGTTACAAGGTTTCCAACTTTTAGAGTTGCAAAATTTCATAAAGTGTGTGAAGCATGTCAGTTTGATAAGAAAGGAAGATAACCTTTTTTGTATGATAAAGATGTGAGCATGAATATACTTGATGTTATGGATATAAATGTTTAGGGAATATATAGAACTTATCCCTTAGTAGCAGCAAATACTTTGTCACATTTATTGATGATTTCTTAAGTAAGTTGTGGGTATATTTCATGAATGAAAAGAGTAATGTATTTGAGTACTTCAAAACTTTCAAGACTACTATTAAAAATAAAAATAGGCTTGAAAGTTAAGTTCTTGAGATCAAATGGAGGGGAAGAGTACCTCTTTAATGAGTTTAGTGGCTTCTTGAAGTCTCATGGGATAAAGAGACAATTTACTTCTAGGTATATCCTACAACAAAATGGGATTGTAGACATGAAAAATAGACAGTTGAAAAGAATATGCCAAAACATTTTTGGTCTAGAGTTGTTCATATTGTTGTCTATATTATGAACAAAACTCCCACAAGTGTAGTTCATGAGATGACCCCCAAAGAATGCTTTATAGGCAAGAAGAATGATATGTTACACTTGAAAATTTTGGCTATATTGCATATATTCGTATGCCAGATAAGCTACGAAAGAAGCTTGATTCAAAGACTAAAAAATGTGTTTTTATTGGATACTCTTTGGAGCAAAAAGGATATAATTTTTATAACCCTGTCATCACACGTGAGTTCAGAGTGAGCAAGGATGTTATCTTTTATGAGATGAGCAATTGGTATGCATATAGTGGTCATGGATTGGATGATGATAATGTTCATGTTAGTTATGTGCAAAAAAAAAAATCAACAATCGCAAAGCCTTAGTGGACTAGAAACATCATCTAGTACTATATCTACAAATAGCCCTTAGTCTGGGAGACTAAAAAACAACCCCACATCTTCAAGTGGATCTACAAGTGTTGTAGGTAGAGACAAAGGGAAAAACAAAGTGTTAGATGGTAATGATCCATCTACTAGCCATTTGGGATTTGATGGAGATTCTAGTGGTTCAGAGAGTTTGGATGACGAGCTTGGTATTCCTTTAGTCAAGACACCAAGTGTACACAGGGCACATGGTAATGTAAAGGCTCCATTGAGTGATCCAATGGTACATAGGTCTAGTAGGGTCAGATAGCCTATTAAAAGATTTGGTTTTGAAGGTTATGCATCTCACCATTATTCTTATATGGTAAAGGTGGTTGACAATGTTGAGCCCACTTGTTTTGAGGATATTGTGGGTCACGCTCATTGGGATGCATCAAATGGATGAGGACATGGCTGGATTAGAAGCCAATAAGACTTAGGATTAGATATCCTTTCCTAATGATAAGAAAGATATAGGCTCTAAGTGGGATTACAAAATCAAGCATAATGCAAATGGTTTGGTTAGCAGGTATAAGGCTAGGCTAGTTGCAAAAAGCTATGCTCAAACATATGGCATAGATAATGAAGAGACATTTAGTCCACTTGCTAGGATGGAAACTCTTAGATGTGTGATTGCTTTGGTAGTAGCCACCAAAGGTTGGAATTTTTAGAAAATGGATGTAAAAAATGCCTTTTAGCATGGTGAATTGCAAGAAGAGGTGTATACGAGGCACCCATTAGCTTATGAGGATTTAGAGCATCCCACATATGTGTGCAAGTTAACGAAAGTGCTCTATGGGCTGAAGCAAGCACCTAGAGCATGGTCTGACAAGATCCAAGAGTATCTTGTCAACATTGGCTTTTATGTTTTTTATGATGACCACTCACTTTATGTGAGAAAGGGAGATGCAAGCTTGGTCACCGTAGTCATCTATGTGGATGACTTGATTAGTACAAGTGACAATGACAGTGGGATTGCCAAAGTTAAGGAATTTTTGAAGAAGAAGTTTGAGATGAAGGATTTGGGTGAGCCGAGGTACTTTCTTAATATTGAGGTGATTAGATGTGATGATGGTATATGACTATCCAAAAGGCAGTATGGCTTGGATATGTTATCCAAGTATGGTATGTCAGTGTGTAAGCCTCTTTCAGCGCCATTAGAGAAAAATGTGAAGTTGAGTGTTGATGTTGGGGGATGAGATAGAAGACTCTACTATGTTCAAGAGGATAGTAGGAAGCTTGATTTACATGGCTATCACAAGGCCAAACTTGAGCTACATTGTTAGCCTTGTCAATCAGTTTATGCAAACGCTTAGAAACCCTCAGTTGGATGTATAGATGCATATATTGAGGTATGTGAAGTCCACTTTGCATTATGGAATTTTTTGTGAGGCAAGTAAGGATATACGAGTATTTGGATAAATAGATGTAGATTGGGCTAGTAGCATGTTTGATAGAAGATCTACTAGTGGATTCATGTTTTTCCTTGGTAGTGTAGCAATTACATGGAGTAGTAGAAATCAACTTACAATTTCTTTGTCAAGTATAGAGGTTGATTATAGAAGTACTACTATGGCAACATGTGAGGTGCTATGGCTACAAAAGTTATTGAGTGATTTAGATGTATAGGGAGACAGTCCAATTATCATTCACTATGACAACATGAGCAGTATACAACTAGTTAGGAACCTATTTTTTCATATTGGGAGAAAACACATTGAGATGTATTATGACTTTGTGAGAGAGAAGGTACTTACAAGAGATATTGACTTGGTGTATGTTAGTACATAGGATTAGATAGGTGACATTTACACAAAGGCATTTAGTACTACAGAGAAGCTTCAAAAGTTTCAAATCTTGGAGTTACAGAGATATGATTGAGCTTAAGGGGGAGTATTGAGATGGCAAACTCAACACATACAGATATTGATGATGAACCACTTGGTTAGATAGACTCCCACATATCTACACTTAGCCCCATGGAGTCCACCTTATAGAATATATAAGATACTACGTGAGTTCAAAAGAAAGGGTATTATATTTAGTAAAATTTACAAGACTTAATTACAATTTGAAAAAAATCCACAAGTTTAGTAAAGTAAAATGGGTCATTTTAAGGCCTTATAACGCATAAAGAAACACAAAGAAAGGGTATTTCTTAATATCATTTGAATGCATGTTATATGGATGATTTCTTATAGGTGGAATCCCCAAACACTTAGCATGTCGATGGTCATTATGATCTTCACATGGCCATTGACTTATCACTTATTATATTTAGTTTGTCACCTATAGTTATCATAGTTATAGCACGAATTGATTAGTATAGTTAGCTATGCACTGGTTGACTTATTGGCCACTTTTCTTAATAGTGAGTCTTATCTATACTTTGTGTACATTATATTGTATGTGGAAGAAGAAGAATAAACCAATAAGAAAATATTTTGGTCTCTATCTCTCTTCTTGTGTCCTTGAGTGAGCTTCCTCTTGTACGGTGTGTATTTGGTGTAGCAACTAAAGCAAGTTCCCCCACCACACAATTTTTAACATTTCAATGGTAGCATACGAGGTGGTATGGCTACAAAAGTTATTGGGTGATTTGGATATGCATGGAGATAGTCCAATTGTTATTCATTGTGATAGCATAAGTAGCATATAATTAGCTAGGAACCCAATGTTCCATGCTAGGATAAAACACATTAAGATGAATTATCAAATTTTGAGAGAGAAAATACTTGTAGATAAAACACATTAAGGTGCACTACCACTTTTTGAGAGAGAAGGTACTTACAGGAGAGGTTGACGTGGTATATATCAACACACATGATTAAATAGTTGATATTTTCACAAAGTTGTTAGGTACAAAGAAGCTTCAAAATTTTTGAAGCTTACTTGGAGTTGTATAGATATAGTTGAGCTTAAGAGGGAGTCTTGAGATGGCAAGCTTAGCACATGCATAAATTGATGATGGATCGCCTAGTTAGATGGGTCCACAAATATACACTCAGCACATCAGTGGTCATTATGTTACTCACATGGCCATGAACCTATACTTATTATATTTGGATTGTTGCACCTATCCACAATTGGCATAGTTATAGCACCAGTCAATTATTATAGTCAATTATGTACTCTCTAACTTAGTAGGGCCACTTTTCTTTATATTGCATCTTATCTATACTTTGTGTACATTGTATTGTGGGTGAAAGATGAAGAAGAAACTAGCAAGAAAATGTTTTGGCCTCCATCTCTCTTCTTGTGTTCTTGACTGAGCTTCCTCTTATGTGTATGGTGTGTGCTTGGTGTAGGAGCTTAAGCAAGTCCTCCCATCATGCGATTCCTAACAATTTGATTATTTCATTCTTTTATTACATCGATGCATTAAATAGGATTA
Source organism: Lygodium microphyllum (assembly GCF_053477565.2). Lineage (NCBI taxonomy): Eukaryota > Viridiplantae > Streptophyta > Polypodiopsida > Schizaeales > Lygodiaceae > Lygodium > Lygodium microphyllum. The sequence continues at coordinate 76,936,210 of NC_141157.1, read as the reverse complement.
TTTACATTAACACCAGATTAGAGAACTTGAGAATTTTCCAAGTTTCAATTTCAAATAAGTGATAAATATTTGACCATGTGGCTAAATCTTGATCCATATTTGAATTTGGGATCTGGGAAGGTAGCTTATATAATATTTAAGGTAGACTCCACCTTTAAGTAAAACAATAAGATTGGACCATGTGGTCAAATAGCAAAAGTATTGTGGATTCCCAAAGTGCATGGAAATTTCCAAATTCCCTAATATAGTGTTCATTGTAAAAATCCATGTACCCAATTGTCTACTAATTATCCTAGATCATTACAAGCTTATTGTAATCTCCTAATAATGCATTATCTTATTTGTTGTGCTTATTAGTGAGAACCCAAACATGATTGTACAAAAGGGAAAAGTTGGTATTTAGTGAGCCATTCGATTGTTGAGGTAGTCCCTCCCCTATCTAGTTAGTTATTTATTATATGCATGCCATGAAAGACCCAAAAAGTTTCTTTTCACTTGAATGCATTTCATACTAGGTACTTAGTTAAAATATCCTACCATGTATACTCTAGCTGAGGAAAAGGCCGAGCCTAGGCGAGGTGGTGAATTCAAAGAGTTACCACTGAAGTTCTTAAAGGGTTGCACCACCCAACCCGAGGGGAACTTTGCACACCTCTTGGTGATCCAAAGCCTAATACTTGTGTGCATGTGCATGTACATTTAGCAAAGAGCTCAAATGTTGAAAGAAATACACTTGGCACAAGGCAAACTTATTGGCAAGATGTGTATGATATGCTCTTGGAATGTATTTAGTGAATGGAAAATGTATGTCACCTAAAATCTCTACTGAGATTGCATACCTAGATTGACTCATTGATGTGGGCCTCAAATTGATGTACATAGTACTCATCATGTATTTAATGCTGATCATGACACGGCATATGGCTTTTAGCCTTGAGGCATGCAAACATTGCAAGATTGGAGCAAGATAAGTAGTGCAAGTGTAGGCATTCTAGGACTACTACAATAATCCATTTATAGAAAATTAAGTGTTGCACAGAGCAAAAATGTGGGAGGGCTTTTAGGCCCCCCAATTGAAATAAGTGGCTCTCCCTACTAGAATCCCCAATGGCAATAAGATTGTCATTGCCCATGGAAAAGGAGTGGTTGGCAAGATGATGGTACCAACTTGACCTACACAATCTCATAGTAAGGGAACACTCAAAAAAATCAATTCATAAACTTGACCATGTATGTTGAAAGTGTCACTGATGATGATACCAAATTGCACAAATATACTTATAGATTGTCTACAAATGTTGTGGCAGACCAAAAGCCAGCTACCCTATTTTATGCAATTGAATATGTTGAAATATATGCAAGGAAGTACCACAAGAATGAGGGTTTTTAGCCAGGTTTTGAATAGTCAAGAACTCGAGTAAGGTAGAGCTAATATGGTGGTGTTTTTTATAGAGGAAATCCCATTTCCATATAACAGCCCCAAAACACCTACTTATCCCCCCTTCAATGTTAAAATAGAACATGATTGTTTTGGGAAAACACTTAGCCCGCATGGAGATGGTAAGTATGTTGAAAGTAGGCCACCAAATGCATTAGCCCTAAGTGGTTGAAAATTCATTTCAAAGGATGTTGTGAAGGACAGGAAAGAAAAGGGCTTATGTTATAAGTGTGGAGATAAGTACATGGTGGATCACGCCTCATAATGCCCCTATAAAATAGAAAAGTTCAAAGTTCATGAGAAATCAAATGATTTAAGTGATGCAAGTAACTCAGTACAAACTGAAAATAAGGACTAATATGAAGAGGACCTAGACCAAGAACAATTCTATGATCCAATAGATGGGTCTTCCTTTGACAAGTGGTTACTTTCCTCATGACGTTGGTTTCATTACTCTTATATCCTCTCATGCTACCACTTCCATTTGCTCAATCTCTATGGATGCATGGAAAAGCTCTAGGAGCCCTAAGACACTATGCATTCAAGAAAAAATTAATGGGAAGTATGTATTCATATTGGTGAAGAGTAGTAGCACACATAGTTTTGTCAATAAATTAGTCATTAATAGGATGGAATGTTTTTCTACGAAATTATAGAATCCCCTCAAAGTTCAAGTGGCAAATGATAATGAAGAAATCAACACACATGTATGCTTATAAGTTTCTCTATGCTTGGCTAAAAACTATGTGCCATTAGTTGATCTAATTGTACTAGACATGGGCCCCATCAATGTTTTTTTGGGTTGTGACTAGTTGAAACACTTGGGAAAAATTACTATGGACTTCTCTCATCTTTATATGGAGTTTGCTATGCATGGACATCTCATCTGTTTAAAGCAAGTTTAGGATAATGCATAATTTTATCTAATTACAATAAATACCAACAAAAAAACTGATATCTAGCATGGTGTTACATAAGTAGATGAGGTTGCAACCAACCTCTTGTACCTCCCAATGTCTACTAGAGCTGATGTATCCTCAATGGATAACTTCACATTCACCCCCATAGGTATAGCTATCTCCTTGCACTCGGCCATGCCAAATGCTTTTAAGATCCCCCATGCATACTTCTTTTGAGAGATGAAGATTTTACTAAATTTCAATCCCCAAACAATAGTACAACAAACCCAGGTTTGTCATTTCAAACTCAGAGCTCAAAGCCTTTTGAGTTTGATGGATCGTATCTTCATAGTCACCTATGATAAGAAGGTCATCCACATATAGGACAATTAGTACAAACCTTTCACTATCCTTGTAAACATACAAGTTAGAATCTGAGGCACATCTTTTGAAATTCATATCTATAAAGAATTAATCTATCTATTGGTACCATTCTCTACGGGTTTGTTTTAGCCTATACAATGCCTTCTTAGCTTACACACTTTGTTCTCAAAATGGGGGGCTCAAACCTTGGTGGGGGGTTCAAACCCTGGTGGCTGAGCCACATACACCTTCTCCTTGAGGTCACTATTCAAGAATGTTGATTTGATATTCATTTGGTAAACTAGTCACTTCTTATAAGTAGCCACTACAAGTACTATGAAAATAGTGGTCATTCTAGTATTTTGAGTAAATGATTCTTGAAAATCAAATCCTTTAACTAGTGAAAATCCATGTGCGACTAATTAGGCTTTGTACTTTTCTAGGATGTTATCAGCCTTGTACTTTACCTTCCACACCCACTTGGTGCCAATAATCTTCCTCTTTTCTAGCCAATCCACTATCTCCCAAATATCATTCTTCATGATGATGTTATACTTAGCTTGCATAGTTGCTCTCCATGCTAGATTGGCAAGCGCTTCTTCTAAGTTTGATGGCTCCTTTACTTCTATCATAGTCTTAGCCCCATCAAGGCCATATTGACTATGTGAGCATAAGCCTCTCTTTGCTTTTCTATTCTTAAAGACCTCCTTGGTCCATCTGCATTTTCCTCAACTATGGTAAGCATAGGATTGTTGTGATCATAGAGCTACTTCACCCATCGTAGCAATGGATTTTTTGGTGGCATAATTGCAGGTTGGTGAATTTTGTCCTCATAATCCAAAGATGATGCTTCCTCCTCCTTGAGAGTAGGGACAACTCTTGGTATAGGTTCATGGTGGACTACTTCTTTGCTAGATGATAAAGTGGAAGAATATATATTCTACTCCAGTATATGTGGTTGATCCTTGAATACCACATCATGACTCACTATGATCTTCTTTGCATCTTGATCATACAATTTGTAAGCCTTTTGCTCATCTCTATAACCCAAGAAGATACATTTTGTGCTTTTTGGATTTAACTTGTTTCTCTTATCCTCTGGAACATTTGCATAACATTCACATCCAAAAGTTCTAAAGTGTGAGACATATGGTTTCTTACTAGAATAGGCCTTATGGGGAGTCTTGCCCTTCAGAGCCTTTGTGTAACTCCAATTGAGAATATAGATTGTAGCATTAATAGCTTCTGCCCAAAACTGGTTAGACAATCCCTTGTCCTTAAGCATGCACCTTGCCATTTCCATAATGGTGTGATTTTGATATTCAACAATGCCATTATGTTGAGGTGTATGAGGCATCATCAATTTACACTTAATCCCTTTGCTCTTGCAAAATTCTTCAAACTCCTTTGAGTTGAATGCGCCACCACCATCTGTTCTAAAATTCTTCACACTTTGCCCTATTTCATTCTCAAAAAGTTTCAGGCAATCTTTAAACTTAACAAAAGCTTGAGCCCTATCACAAAGAAAGTACACCCACATCTTCCTACTATAGTCTTGTGATGATCAACATAAAGTAAAAATTATCCTCCTGAGGCTTTTGTAGGTATTTTACTGCACAAGTCAACATGCACTAACTCTAGAGGAGCCCTTGCTCTATTCTTGCTTTCTTGTGAAAATACCTTTCTATGTTGCTTGCCTAGTATATAAGCTTCACATGGTTCCTTCATTTCAGTTATACTGCCGGTAGGTGAGCAACCATACCTTACTTATGCATCTTTTTTAACACTGCAAAACCAATGAGACCAAATCTTTATGCTAATGTTTAATTGTGTCCACTCCAGTAGTGGGTGTAAAAGCACTTAGCTCATACAGGTTGTTGTTCCTCCTTTCTCCTTTTCCAACAAATTTTCCAACACTATCGATAATTTTTGCACCTATCTTATAAACCTCACTACTCATGGACAAGATCAGTTATAGAAGCAATTGATAACAGATTTCTCTTAATCTTTGGAACATGCATGTTTGAAAGATTCTTGAGTTCACCATTTGCAGTAATAAATGAAATAATATGTGTGCGAGTAGTAGGGCATTTTGCATCATTCCCAAACCATCACAATGATGGATTCTTGCAAAGGCTTCATAGAACTATATAGGCATTTCTTGTTGGTCATGTGATAGGAGGCATCACTATCCAATACACATGAGTCAATGTTAGATATTTCTTATGTTGAGGAACATACTTCCTCAATGGTCGCCATGAATAACTCCAAGTCTACTTTAGTTGTATTGGATATCTCATTCCCTTTATTCTTCACAATGCCATTCTTTTCTGTCACGTGCCTACCTAACAATTCCCTAGTAGCACGTTTTAGTGGTCCATCGGGGAACTATCCTAGATGGCTTCGCTCGACACTCGTGAGAATGCACAAGGTCTATGGTCTAGGTTTCCCAGAGTCCACCCCGTAACGGAAGGTACCGGCCGTCCCCACGAGGATCAACCTGCAAGCTCGGAGTCCTAATTTGACAACTGAGGTCTTGATACATTGGCTAGCTTCATTGGAGATGTCCCACAAGGGCTTCTTGTCCAATTGGAGCGATCGTAGTTACCCTTGGTTCATGGAGTGCAACACTTTTTTCCAGCAACTAGATAGGATTCAGGGAACCTTAACGAAGTTCAAACATAGCCGCTGCACCTTTCCCCTAAGATAATTATTGATCAAGGTTTTAAGACCCGACCCTAGGTAAGTCAATGCTCGATTCTACCTAATTTCTCCTAATTAACATTTCATTCAATCTCTTGGAAGCTCCCAGCTTACCGGGACCACCCATCTATAGGACGAATTCGTTAGGGATCTCGCCCACCCGCTTCCTACAAATGGTTTTCTTTAATTTTCTAATTACCTATCACATTAAGTTATGACATATAAATGCATCTTTGTTAATTAACCCGTTATCATAGGTTCCTTTGCGTAATTTTATGACATAACACAAAGACAAAGAAAAATAATCTTTTGGCAAAACATATTTATTTATTATTTTGCAAAAGTTATTTACAATGCATTTTCCCTTTCTGCCAATGCAGAAGATAAAACCTCAGTTCATCGGAAAATCCCTTCCGTCTATGTAGAAAAAAGTAAACCCTCCAAGATTTCCGTCCCTTCGCTAGTACCGGGGACTCCTGGATCCCATCCTAATTCGTGTGAGAGTCAGGCAGTTCCTAGGAGTGATCGAGAGATTTACGACAGGAGCCCCCTGGCACTCTCGCCTCCTTCTGCCTAATGGATTCCTCATCGAGCAACCTCTCGCCATCGGGGCCGGTCCAAAGCTCCTCGTGGCAGTACAAAACAATCCCCCTTGGGGTAGGGTTCCACGTCTAGCCGTGGGGGAGGCATAGCACGATCTTTCCTCTTATTATCCTGATTATATATTTACAATCAGATCTAACTGCTACAAGCACAATTAATCATTCTTGTGCAACCATCAATACATGCACAAATTAAAAAAAGAAATGATAGCAATTATTTTAGCATAGGAAGTAGCCCCACCCAATTCTAAGGGTTCTCTTTTAAGGTCCCACCCTATTTTTAGGGTTTCGCTTCCTACTTGCAACTCTTTTTTTCGGATCCACAAGTTATTTCGCGAATCTAAAGTCTATTTTATCCTTATGAAAACTTGGTATTTTCACCCTAAAAGATAATATGGGCATTTATACCTATGGTAGGCACTGCCCTGCCCTAACCCACACTTAGCAGGATTTCAAATGCTTTTCCAAGTCTGTTCAGACATTAGAATTTGTATCGACAAAATCTTATCAATGTCCAATAAGTCTTACAGACTTTCAATATTTATTTAATTTCCTTATACTGATAGTTTTAGGGTTGTTAAGTATTTCATAGTTGTTTCTGCTTCAACATCCTCGATATTTTAGGTGAGGTTTTCTCGTTAATTCATATGTGGATCAACTCATGATATTTACACTCTGGCTAATATAACCATTAATATTAACATTGTGTGTGTTTTCAATAAGAAAATAATTTTTATTTTATTCTGCTCGTATTCTATGGTTTAATCAATGATGTTTGACCATTTATCGAACTTTCAATATTATCTAGGAAGATCAATTTTCATTTAGCAATGTCATAAATGTAATGCTAATTGTTTTTTTAAAAAAAATATTCTAAGCAATGTAAAAATCATAAGTGTAATTTTTCTTTCATCTTTCAGACACATCGAATTATATTACTACGCACTAAATTTATGCACATCTAGTATATATTTTCCTATACAATTTTTTGTTTATTTAAAGCATTGATTATTTCATGATATTATCTAAATGATTTTCTATAAATTATTATAAGACTCATATGTGCCTATTTATCATTAGCAAAATCAAATAGAGATATTCACTTTCAAGGAAAAATGATAAAATATTCCCTTTCCTAACACCGCCTACCTTTTTTTAGTTATTATAATCGCACGTATCATTAACAAAATAACAATAAATATCACAAAATGAGCCATAATTACGATATTTTCTTCATGATAGGCATATAACCTTTTTCAAGTGAAAGAGTCTTTTCATTGAACAGTTTATTATTATATTACTTAGACCATTTTCTTAAGCGGCACTTCATATGCATTTTCTTTAAAATGTGTTTATAATCATTTAAAGCCAAATATAACGATAAGCTTATAAAACATTATGTTTTTTCAAACTGACGAGATGTTACCTCTATCAGGTTTGTAGTAATGGGGGTTTCGCCAACTCCTACTGCGTCATTTTCTCCATCGACCGCGTTTCTTGCTTCTTTTGCTTCAAATGGGCTTCTTGAATTTTTGCGACCTCGTGGAACCATGGATGTCACGTGAAATTAACATGGTAGCTCAGGGAGAGTTAGTGGTCGTTTAGAAAAATTTCACCAACATTTTTCTTAGTGATATGGTTGTATGGAAGAAAGGCTTAATAGGGGGTAGAGAATGGAAATAAGGTAGAATAGGGGTATTTTCCTTCTTCAAGGCTCAAGCTAGAACGGAAAAGAGATGTAGAGAAATTTTTCTATCATCAAGATGTCTTCCTTCTTACTTTCTTTGTGAAGGAGAGGGGTTGTATTTATAACTATGAGGGGAAAGCATGTAGTCCCTCATTCTTTTGGCTACTTGTCAAGAGCTAAGTAAGCTTGATAAAAAATGCTTTTTAATTGCCTACCTGTTGGATGGTGGCATGGGGATGATTTTAAAACGCTTTCTCTCCCTCCAAGCATAAAAAACATCATGATTTTTGGCCTATTTTTTCAAAAACATCTTTTTTCATCAAAACAATTTCATCTAGTAGTTTTTGGCCAAGTTACCTCATGATTTATCTAGTTTATAAAGTCATGCCATACTCTTTGATACTTAACTTACTCAATATCATGCTTGTTCTTGCACATTCTTTGTCTACTGATTAAGGCTTTTATGATTTGTCTTGCCATTGCAAAATCAATGCGATCTTTGATGCATTAAATGGAATCGAGAATGCTAAATCAAATATAATACGGGAAATATTATGATCAAGCCGTCGTAATATTATTTACGAGGCGTATTTTCTCTTTTGTTGGCTGGGTTCATTGAGGCGTCTTCTCGTGTCGGATTGCAGAATTGATTTAATACAAGATTTGATATTACATGCGGTTACTTATGTGATAACTCAACGAGTAATTTTTAAAACATTTGAAGCCCAAATTTGTTTTACGAAGTATTATGGCGAGAATATTACATTTTCATTTGCCTTCTTAACACAACAATCTACATTTGCATGTCGTTTCTTCTTGCAAACAATAGAAGCAATCACCTTGAAACGTTTTCTTACCACCCTTCTTCTTTTTGTCACCATTAGTAGAGGAACCAACTTTGCCTTTCATATTGGTAGAGAATGCATAATCTCCACTACTTCTACCTTCTTGGGCTCTAAGCATGTACTCCTCCTCCATTAGTAGTGCATAGAATTCCTCACATATAAAAGCTTGGGGTCTCACCTGAGTGTTTAGAGCAGTTACCAATCCATTAGATTTTGGTAAAAAAATCTAAAGATACCTCCAAGCTAGCTCTTCACTAGTCTTTTGTATTCCAGTGCCATTCATATGGTAATACAGATTCTTGATCTGAGTAATGAATGCTTCAGCTGTCTCTCCTTTAGCAAACTTCTCTACTACTAGTTGATTCTCCAAGTTCTAAATCCTTGTTTGATTTCATGCTTTTACTGACTGCTCAATATGTTCCAAGCCTCTAATGTCTTAGTTGTGTATTAAATTAAGGTCAAAATATTGTTAGAACAACTTGTAACTAAGGCACACATTACATCTGTGTTTCTTTATTTCCAAGCTCGTAGAAGATCTGTATTTGGAGGAATCATAACACTCGAATTTGATTAATCAAGGGTGGATTGTGGTTTTGGGTCAATCCCAACACCGTCTCTAGAAGCTCATAAGAATCAAGGATAGTTGTGATTTTAAGCTTCCACAAAGTATAGTTTGTACCATCTAACTTGCCTTCACTAAAGGTTGGTCGATGAATCCTTAGTGTTTAAACTACTGGTTCAACAACACCACCACCTGATACACCAGTACCGTTACTTGATGCAACAGATGATATTTCTCCTCTTCGCTATATGAAGCCCTTTCCTCTCACATACTCTTTACTTCTCAAAGGCCCCTAGGCTCTAATACGATGTAGAAATCACACTGCACAATAGACAGAATTTGAGCAAGGAGTAGAGAACACATAGCAAATATGAGAAGAACATATATTGTTTTAATTTCAAACAAAAAGATACAAAGATGGCTCTCTCCACCCGTGCACTTCCATTGTGAAGCTTAGATGGAGTTTTAGATAGATGATAGGCAAAGAGCTTAGGGTAGTGAAGAGCTCTGACTGGGTGAATGATAGATTAATGATGGCTTTAGAGGGATCTTCCTTTTATAGCTCAGTAAGGTAGTTTTGTTGGCAAGTCCCGACCATATTATGAACCTTCCCTAGTCGACCAAGGAATAGTTTTTTACCATTGGGTTGGGGGCACTGCTCCCTTGGACCCCCATTCACAAGGGGGCCACTTGCCCGCCTACTCAATGCATTGTACCTTGAGTTGCTACCAGCATAATTACTCTATCTAACCCAGATGCTAGATCCACAAAGGTCACCTTTTTTCCATCCAATCACATATACCTCATCTAATATACAAGTTAGGATGACCCCCCTAATGTCCGTGTTCGCACATGGCTTATCCTCATAATAGGGTCCTTACAACTTAGAGCACTATGGATCATTGGTGGCACCTTACAAGGGTGGGCCATGGAGCATATCTAACATCTCACACATGGCTTCTCCTCATAATGGGATACTTAGAACTTAGAGTATCATGAATCATTGGTGGCACCATTTGAGGTCAATGGGGTATTGAGCATATCTAGCAATCCCCGCCCCGATGTCCATCCACAAGTGAATTACATCCTCAGCCCAAGGTTGAGTCTCTAAAGATGAACTTAAAGCATATCCTTTATGTATAAGGGCCCCCACTTAGTTTCTAACTTGGTCTAAGGTTTCTAAGTTTGGGTGACATTAGGACCTCAACCAAGGTATGGATTGAGGAGGGGGTTGTTGGAAATGCAATCTACACTTGCTAGAGAAAACTAGCTCACTATTGGTATAGCAACAATGTATTGAGACTAGATTTGAATACTAGGCTAGATGGAGAAAGATTTTCATGATTGGATCATCCATCACATTAAGATTTTGGGGACTAGATGACTAGCCCAATTATAGGAAACTTCTAGTTAAGCGCACACTGGTGATGGGTTACCTCATAGGAAGGGGAGGTATAAGGGCCCTCGCCTAGTTTCTAACTAGAGATTCTTATGTATTCATGAATAATGAAAAATTTGCAAATCTCTACATGTTAATCATATATGTCAATGTGACATGGCATTATTTCTCAAACATGTACTAAAATATATCTCTTCCAAGTTTCTTACAGTTAATTAGAGATCACATGAGAGTGATCTCTACAAATGTTCTCCACAATAAGGCTTCCTTGTAGACTCTTATTCTTTTGTGGCTTAGAGCTCCTCACTTGACTGTGTTGTAATACCATGAAAAGACGAAGGAAAGGGCAGGAGCTTGAGCAGTTAGAAGACACAACACTCACATGGAATACACACAAGATAGGAAATAGAAAACCCTAGTCTTTCTTCTTCTTCTTCTCCTCCTCCTCCTCCGCTATATCAATCTACCAAGAATAAAATGAAGTAGTACAATATATATAATATACAAGCAATTCATAGTGTAAACATGCTAACTAAAAAGATGACTAGATAGATATCCCGTAACTTAGGAAGATGTACTCCAACTATAAAGTATCATTGGAATGATATACCGATGCAAGTACCAACCACATCAATGATATTAAAGAAAAACAATCATCCATGTATGTGAGTGTAAGCTTGTGTTGAGCTTAACATCTCAACATATCTCTTGTGTTGATGGAGGCTCAAAACTACTTGTACTCCTCACCCAGGCCATCCAAACATGCAACCACTATATCATCATCATATATGCATCTTGTATATGCCCAACCATATTGTTTGAAACATTGACGGAAAGCCAATAAGTAACCTTCCAAGCACCCTAATTCCATTCCTTAAATTCCTTGGCCTACTTAGATGTAGTCTTTTTTCTAGTAACTCTAAAGCCTTAGCATTATCTTCTTCAATGTAGTCCCAATAACCTCATAAGAAAATTAGTCAGTTTGAACTTTCAACCATGAAAGTTACGATTATTAAGCTTGTCATGACAATCTGATTAAATCCTTCAAACATTGTATAACAGAATCCACAAATCTGCTCTTATCAATAATTGGTTGATTCAAGTAAACTATGACCTACACTAACTTAGTATATAAGCATACCCTAAGCAACACCTATAATATTTGACTATATCTAAACACACTGCATGCCACACCCAACACTTGCAACTTGTTTGCCTAATGATGAGGTTTACAAAGTTTATGAACCTTACCTATTTCATATGTGAATAGTCTCTAACTCTTGAATGGAAGCTAATATGAACCCAAAATGCAAATCTAACAACAAGGCCCATACCAATGTTTCTAATAATTCCTTGAGCACCAAAAGCTCACAAAGGCAACTCCTCAATTGGAGATTATATGAGAGAGATCCACAGGTGTTCTCCACAACAAGGCTTCCTTGTAGACCCTCATACTTTTGTAACTCAAAGCTTCTCACTTGAACGCTGTTTTAATATCATAAAAAGATACGGTGGAAATCCTCTATATACATGTTTGATGTAAATTATAAATCCCCTAATGCGGAAGATACCCTTTTTATTGAATGATCCATGTAATGTATACTTTTCTCTCTTGAAATTTTACCAAGAATCTATATAAAGGGATCCTTGTATATCATAATAAAAAGAACATGTCATTTGTTAACTTACATGAGTGAAGTGACTTCCCTGGGATAATTTCTCATTTTCTTTATTCAAGCCTAAAGTTTACATCATTTTTTGGAAAGATATGGGGAAGCATTGATGATCTCTGGAAATATGATGGAAATTAATCATTTTTATACCCAAATTTCCATATTCCAAATCTAACAAACTTTCATGATTATATGAACTTTGAAGTGAAGAAATTGACCTCATTGGGGCTGTTTTTGCATAACTATACCTAGACACTCCTAGTACTTTGCAATAGTGTGGTTTGGGATGCTTTGTGTCATAAGATACACTTCATGCAGTAAGAGGGTTATCATATAAGCATCATATTTGGGTAATGTGGTTCACACACTAAATTGGTTTCATAGCTCTCATGCTAAATCACACACAATCTATTAAAAGAAATCATATGTTTAATGTAAATTCATGCTTCTACAATAACTCCATTATATCACACTTGTGTAATGTGTGTGCACGTATGTATGTTGTGCGTGCATGTGTGTGTGTGCATGTGTGATGCACATTCATTAACTTTTAGTTGATCTCTCATCTGTTCTTTCTTCCAATCATATACTTTTAGTCTCTCTCTTTCTTCCCCTTCTATATGCAAAGAATTGGGAGAATAATTGGTGCTTTGCACTAGTTTAAGTAACAATTAGGGCACTTCACATCATATAGTATTCTTCATGTAGTGCATGTGCATATGTGTACACACACACACACACACACACACACACACACACACACTCTCTCTCTCTCTCTCTCTCTCTCTCTCTCTCTCTCTCTCTCTCTCTCTCTCTCTCTCTCTCTCTCTCTCTCTCTCTCTCTCTCTCTCTCTCTCTCTCTCTCTCTCTCGTGTCTATAACAACATGTGGGCGCAACACATATAAAATACTATAGAGCACACATAGTAATACATTTATAATATCATCATACTTATTTTATAATGCATATAATAATAATATAATATATATTATGTGATATATAGTATAATATTCATATCACAATTAATGTGATATCTATATGAGAATTCATTACATAAAATATATCATAAGACATTAATATATGATAATACACAATACCAATATAGTAATTAATGCTTTATAGTAAATACGTTGTTAAAATATGCAGGATCTAGAGCATGGCAGATGCGTAAGCTACAGAGCTTGAAAGAGGGAAAAGAAACTCATGAAGACATTGAACTTGACAAGGACAAATTGTTACACAAGTGAATTAGGTTCCAAGATTGAGACTTGGACTCATAAATACAATCTTGTGTATTGACAGTGACAAGACACTTTACTAGAGAGAAAAGAGTACTATCATTGCATTAGAAAAAGAGTGCAAGTACAATGCTTTATAGGAATTGAGTGGTGGTACTTTCTCCTACTGTGCATATGCGATTCTGGTCCTAAGCCCTCACTGCTTCTCACAAAGGGACTGAAGTAGGTGTGATTGCAAATATCTCAACACCCCTCCTCAATCACAACCAGAAGTACAAAGCATAGAGAGGCTTTAGCGAAAGCAAAACCTGCAAAGTGTGGGCACACCATAAACATGGCAAAACACCAGAGACTGTCACAGAAAAGGCTAAGTGTGGGTACTACAAACATGATGGACATCCAAAGGTTGTAGCAGGGGCCTCACAAAGTGTACAGAGACTGTAGTACAAGGATAACTGAGGAGTTTACAAGTTTATGTTTGAGGCATTAGGGCTTGGAAATACAAAACTAAAAAAGTCTATCTGAATAGAAGGTTTGATGAGGTTTGTCCTTATCCTGGTGATCTTCTTCTTCTTCTTCTTCCTTTGCTCCGTTTTCTTCTTTTTCTTTGATTGCAACTAGATAGGCCTTTTGGGACCTCTTCCTGGCATGGCAAAACTTCTCGGTGTGTCCGATTCTTTTGCAGAAGTCACAAAAGAGCTGATCCTTCTTGCCTTTGTACCTATTGCCAACATATAATGCATGTTCATCTCTAGAGGTGCTTGGTTCTTCCTTAGTTTTTAGCTTCTTTTCCTCCTCTAATAGTGATGCCTGGATATCAACAAGGTCAGGATTTGGCATGTTGATTAAAGTTGTTGATACATTATTATATTTAGGAGGTAAACTCTTAAGTAGAACACCGATGCAAACATCTTCTTCCATTTTAATGGTGATTCCTGCAAGTTGGTTTAGAAGTCCTTCCATGTAATTTAGATGCGTGGCAAGTGATGTGTTGGACTTTATTTCAAGCCTGAAAAACTCAATTAGGAGACCATACTTTGATGATTTGGACTGTGCACCGAACAAGGTGTCAAGTCTCTTCCATGTATCCTGTGAAGTCTCACAATTATCAACATGGTGGATATAGCTGTCGTCTAGCTCCAGTTTGATAATGGCATAAGCCTTATCACCCTTCTTTTGCCAAGTGACGGCAAGATCCGTATCACGAGGCTTCTTTTCTTTTCTAGTGGTAATGGCCCAGAGGCTATTCTTTATCAAGATGAGTTTGATGTGAGTCTGCCAGGTGTGAAACCCGACTCCTTTGAAGCGAGGAATTGGAGAGTCTTTGCCCATGTTAGACTTACGGTAATAGTAGCAAATCAACTTTAGAATTATTAGATTTGAACAGCATAAGAGTTGGTTGAGAGAAACAAGTCCTAAAAGCACTAAATGAGTGTCAATGAACACGATGTTTGGGTCTTTCCAAATCTGTAAAATCCTTTACTTCTTTTAAATCCAAATCTAATCTTCCCCTTCTTGATTTGATGCTCATACCTTCAAATCTGAGTGGTAGGACTTTCAGTGTGTTGGAATCAGTGAGTAGATGAAGTAAAAAAAGAAGATTAGTGTCAAATGACACTTGATAGATATTATTCGGTACTTGATCTGTGTTCTCTCACGAGCTTTATGAATAAATTTTGAGTTTCCTCGAGCACTTCCAAAATTGTAATAAACTTCAGAGAGTATTGCTTAGTGATTAAAATCACTGTTGATAACTTCAGTGAGAGAAATAGTGAAAAATGTCAAATGTTTGAAGCTTTGGCTATGGCTTATGCATTAGGGTTTCTGGGGGCAGCTTGAATTTTTGTTGATTGTGGGAGCTACAGTGGATCATTTTCAAAACTATTTTTATCAAAATGAAGCTTGAATGATGGGCTATCAATGTCCTACGGTGATTGTCAACATCACGACCTGTAGCAATAGCAGCAGTAGCATGAACGACAACAGGCGCAATTCTGACAACATCGACAAATTTCAACAATGCAGTCGCATAGAGTGTGTGCAATGTTGAGTTGTATTGTGCCAATATGATGCACCTGAAGTTGGAGAACAAGTTTGTAGATGACAACGTGAAGAGTTCTGTCCTCTATTGCAAGATCTAGCTCCTCAAAGTTGGCAGGGTTTGTCTGGCAATGGTAGACACATAGGGTAGCAACTGTGTAGACTCACAATGCTAAGCTTGAAATGGCCTAATGTTGAGCTTTGAGGTGATAGAGAGGAGCTCGAGGAGCAAGGCTACAGTTCTCGAGAAGAAAGCTTGTCAAGATCTTGTTTGGTTGAAGAGATCTACGAGCTTGAAGCACGATAGGTGCAGGGTGGCTATGGATCCCACAAGGTCAAATGGAGAAGGAGTTGAAGATGAGCTCCTATACTTAACCTAAGCTGGATTGAGCTCAAGTTGAGCTAGATGAGAGTAGAATGGAGTTGGAGGAGTAGTACCATGCCCGACTGGGCCCTGATACCATGTTAAAATACATGGGATCTAGAGCATGGCATATGCGTAAGCTATGGAGGTTGAAAGAGGAAAAAGAAACTCATGAAGGCATTGAACTTGACAAGGACAAATTGTTACACAAGTGAATTAGGTTCCAAGATTGAGACTTGGACTCATAAACACAATCTTTTGTATTGATAGTGACAAGCCACTTTACTAGAGAGAAAAGAGTACTATCACTACATTAGAAAAAGGGTGCAAGTACAATGCTTTATAGGAATTGAGTGGTGGTACTTTCTCGTACTGTGCACACAAAGGGACTAAAGTAGGTGTGATTGCAAATATCTCAACATATATAATAATAGAAGAGAGAGAGAGAGAGAGAGAGAGAGAGAGAGAGAGAGAGAGAGAGAGAGAGAGAGTGTGTGTGTGTGTGTGTGTGTGTGTGTATGTGTGTGTGTAAAAGTGTATATAATACATTATATAATTATATCATGTGATATATATGATCTGTAAATATTGTGATATTATTACAAAAATAAGTTAATGTATGATAAGATTAAACTAATAATAGTAATATATAAATAATATACATATAACAATATTATATGATAACATATGTTAATAATATAACAATATGCATTATATAGTATCTATTCTTAATGTAGTAATTGATACTATATTTAAGGTATATATACTACATAATTTATTATTTATATAGATATCATTATATAGATTTTAATAATATTTTATATTGTGTAAAAATTTTGGTTATTGCATTCTATCGTTGATATTAAAATATTTTTAATTAATTATTAAATAATAATAAAATTTTCCTAAAATAAAACATAAATATACACACATTAATATTCATATATCATTTATTGGATTAGACTTAAAATAAACTTTGAGTACTAGTATTTGAATAAATTCTACTTTTGTGATGCAAAAATACATATAATAATGAATGTTATAATAAAACACCACATTGTAAAAAGTTTACTATTTAAATAACATGACTAATGTTATTACATTATCTACTTTAAATTACAATATAATATAGTCAAATTAGTGTTTCTACTCTAATATATTGATAAAAGTTATTTTTATAAGAAAAAATTGTATATTAGAATAAAATATAATGATATAATATTAATAAATGTTATTTTCATATAAAATATTTCCTAGCACTTATATATTATGAACACTATTTTTTAAATTGCTAATTCTAAATGTTATTCTATATTGACATCTCTAAACTAAAATTCAATGTTTGTGTGCATGTGTGAGTGTTTATTTTAATATGTATACACATGTGTATGTGTGTATGTATGCTTTATATATATGTGTCCAATTGTATGGCCTCATAAGCTCATCATTTTTCTATTCTCTTCTCTCTCTCTCTCTCTCTCTCTCTCTCTCTCTCTCTCTCTCTCTCTCTCTCTGTCATGTGTGTGTATGCATGCATCTATGTGTATTAATATTATATATATATATATATATATATATATATATATTACATGGCACAATGGACAAAATCTGAGTAAGGAGTAGAGAACACACAACAAATATGAGAAGAGCAAAGAGTGCTTTAATTTCAAGGGAATTGATACAAAAATGGCTTTGTCCACCCCGTGCGCTTCCACTGTGAAGCTTAGATGGTGATCCAGAGAAAGATGATAAGTGAAGAGCTTAAGGGTAGTTGAAAGAACTCTAACTAGGTGAAAGATATATTGTCGATAGCTTTAGAGGGGTTTTCCTTTTATAGCCCAAGAAGGTAGTTTAGTTAGTATGTTCGACCATATTATGAGCCTTCCCTAGTCAGCCGTGGAATATTCCAAGGAATCTTTCCTTTACCCTCGCGCTGTCGATGCTGCCCCCAAACCCCTGTCAAGGGGGCCACTAGCTCCCCTAAGACCTCCTCAACGAGGGGCCACTTTTGCGGCTCCCAGACCTCAAAATAGGGGCCCTTTGATAACTCCCACATCTTGCAACTCGTTGCATTGAACCTCGAGTTGCTACCAACATAATTACTCTATCTAACCTAAAGGCTCAATCCACAAAGGTCACCTTTTTGCCATCTAGTCACATAAACCTCATCTGATATACAAGTCGGGACCCAACACCCAATGTCTATCCTCACACATGGCTTCTCCACGTAATAAGGGCCTTACAACTTAGAGCACCATGGGTTATTGGTGGCACCTTGCAAAGGTGAGGTAGTGAGCATATCTAACTAACTAACTAAATATATATATATATATATATATATATATATATATATATGTATGTATATGTATATATATATGTATATATATATAAAACTCATCTTTTATATTCTTATCATTATATCACCCTTTTTTAAAATCTCTCTTTATTTCTTGAATACTAAGCCTCTCCTCCTTATGCCACATAGACTTGGGAGCCTTTATGGTATTGGTTTGGGATCCCCAATGCAAAGCTCTAAATAATATGTAGATGGACAAATATTAAGATCCTACATTTTGGAAAAATCTATATGGAGTCTCATCACTACTTAAAGATTCTCAATCAAAGAAAATATAAAATTGTTCTACCATAAGAACATGATGTATAGTGAGGGCGATATATGAGATAAAAGTGTGGTAGGATCTAGCAATAGTTATAGAAAAAACAAACAATAGACCAAACATGTTTTGCAGTCTTCCCCCAAGTTACCTCCTTGGTTGAGAAGAAGAGCCATTGCAAATAATTTTCATTTGGCTATACATAGGTTATAGAGTATAGAAGAGATTTAAAAAGATGATGAATCGTTTGCAAAACATGAGCTTGATTGAACACATTACATTGCCAAAGTTTCTATTAAAATATCCTTTAAACTTGTGTTGCCTACATTCCTTTGAGTTATGTTTTTTCAACTAACAAAGTTAACACAAGAATACATTTTAATATGTTTAACTCCTAATATAGGCTAATATTAGTATAGTTTGAGTGCATGTGTCTCTTTAAGCTATGTTTGTTCAGCTTATAGAGTTGGTTTAAGAAGTTATAGTTTGACGAGTTGTACAAGCAAGAGCATTCAAAGTACACATTTATATTACAAGTATTATAAGTGTCTAGGAACCCATGTAAACTTATACGTCTTTGAGGTAATTTATTAACCTCCTAATGAGAAAATATCAAATCTTTACTAGAGTATCTCAACACATACATTTTTCTTCTCTAGAGTGCAAGCTCACTTTCAAGAAGGACCCATATATACTTCTACATTCCCATAATTAAAACGTTTTGTCTTTTCACTTACATACATTTGGAAAGTTGACTACCCCGTTTGATGTAAGATACAACTATGTAAGATATCTACATGACTTGTAAGAGTACATATAACAATTTCAATTGTCATTAACCAATCCATTAACATAATAATTCTTGGACTTTAGGAAAGCATAGTCTATTTGATAGTTTATTGAGAATATGATGAGTTTTTCTTAAAAGTATGATTTTCAACATATCAATATACTATTGCTTGATGGGTGCACATTTAATTACCTTATAATTTGAAATATTATATTGTTGTCAACAATATAATGTAATATCACTTGTTTATTTGATTTATTCTAGCTCTCGAGTGTGAAATAGGAAACCATAGAACATAATATTATTTTAATTTTGTCTTCTAAGTGAGCACACATGGACATTTACTTATGTCATTAGATTTATATCTTTGTCAACTTATGTTTCTAGCCTATGTAGCTATACTATTGATTTTGAGATTAGGTACCTATTAGGCAATTAGGGATTAATTGATGATCCTTTCAATCCTATTAAGCACGGGATATACGAATCTTGTTTCCTTTATGAGAAAATCCTTGTGCAATGTTTGAATATGTTTGAACACCTTCCCAATCCTTAACTAGTCATATTTTTTCTTAGTCCTCCTACCAAATACCTTCCATGGTAGTATAGTTGGATGTTTATGGCCAAACCTTGTTTCTTCAACAACTTTTTAATGTTTTACTTTTTATCTAAATTATTTCATGCTTATTATTAGCATGCAAATTCATTGGCATAATATTATCACCAAGAAAGTAATTGACCAATTAATAAAGGAGGAACATCAACCATATTAAGTATAAATGTACATCTTATTATTACCATATGGCTTCAATAAAGTAGGACTATAAATCAATCAACCAACTTGTGGACTTTAGCTATGTAGTATAATAACATAAGATTATTATTCCCAACTTAACCTATTGACTTTAGCTTATATAATGCATATTGTAGCCAACATTCGTGAATAAACTAGTAACAAACTTTGACGACATTAATTGCATGGATGCAATGTGCATGGATAAAAACCTTGCTATTAAGCAATGTTTTATAAACAAGTAACACAATTTTTTGACCTTAATTGATTGGAACAAATTGCTCATGTTTGGAGCCAAGGTTTCTTTAAAACACTCTTGATATTAGGCAAGGTTCATTGTCATTTTTCACCTTCAAAATGTTACACTTCACTTAATCTTCAATTAAGATGTATCAATGACTTCAACTTGAACTCTTAGCTTGATCTTACTCTAAAATTCATCGCCTCCTTAATTAGGACGACCTAGACTAAGTTGTAGTCCATTGATTCTATGGTCATAAAAGAACATTAATCACAATGCTAAGAGAAAAAAAAAGAACTCCAATTTCCATTTCAAAGCATATTGTAAAAGCTTAACACAAACATCTAAGAGATCATGTTTGCACAAATAGCTCTTACAATGAAAAAGAATATGTAAATATTATCACTTTTCCCAAGCCAATGGGCTCCCAAGGATACATAATGCATATTTCATACAATAATAATTCTTATTGTAGTTGCGAAATCAAATGTATGGACCCACACAATAACCTTTTTGAGAATCATACGATTCCCAGAATATGTCTAGGTTTGATTCAACCAAGACTCACCATTAATGAATCCAGTGTGAATAAAATATTGAGCTTGTTGAGTAGTAAGAACTCTTGACCATGGAACACGTCCCTTTCTATTGGCACCTGGTCCAAAACACTTGTACTCTGCATAGAAAACGGTCCTACACACACTCATAGCACAAGCACTTTAGAAGAAGTACAATTAACTTTCAACTTAGCTAGAAATTTTGATATTAATTGTTTCAAATCTCTTCATTTGGTCAAACTAAATCATGCTACAGTTAAGTTATTTGCACTACTTGATCATGCTTCAAAACATTACACATGTTTGTTTAAGTTATCAACATTGCCATACCATGTTAAGATGCTTCTAGACATTGCCCACATTTTTTGCACCCTCACTCTTAATGGTCTTAAAAATGTGGCTAAATTTAGAAGGCCCTTCATTTTCTTATTATGTATCAAGTTGAAATCAAACCCTATAAGGGAAAAGACTTTCCATTTTATCTTACACTTCTAGCCAAGATCTATCTACATTTCAAAAAAGTTTCCTAGTTTATGTTGCCTTTGTTAGATTATAGAGATACATTTTGATACATTGAAAAAATCAATATTATGGATAACATTCTCTCATTTTATCTTCAAAATAGTAGGTTGGTTTTTTGTGGTTTTCTTAATTGTGAATACTATATTTCTCACACCTTCCATATAACTCATGTGGACATTGGTAGTTTTAAAGTTTCCACCTTAGCTTGATTTGGACTCGCTTGTTGTGAGCCTATTGTGAAAAATTATTGAAGTAATAGTTATGTTTGCCTTAAATTTGTTGTTGTATTTGGTCCAGTCATAAATGTAAAATGTAGGCAACATATGCACCTTATTTAGGCACAATCGTTAGAGCTAATAGAGATCAATCTTTCTTGGTAGTATTCGATTTGTCATGTGGTAAAAGATTGTAAGGTTTTTGGAACATACTTGTGTAGACTTTCAAGGGTTTTGCTCAAGCATGTTTTGTTAATTATTTAGACAAAGAATGAGATTGCTACAATTTCCTCTTTTGCTCTTAGAAATATAGTTATTATATTTTATTTTGGTTAATTTAACCCTTTCATTAGTTTTCACTCACACTATGAGAAATACATAGGTATTGTGAACTAGGGGTAGGTTTCTTACTTTTGCCTGCTTGAATCGCCCCAATCAAACCAACCTTCAGGGAGAATGATATTATCAAAGTAGGTGAAGGAGTATACAACACGAGAAAAGGGGCCCCATGCACGGCCCAAATATATGGACCCTGATCCTGTTACCACACACTTCACAAAAGAAAAACCAGTTGCCTCAGAGTTGCTTTCTCTATTTTGTGCTGTCAAAGAACCATTTGGACTTGCTATAGAGTGAAGGCGGCATTGCTGAAACAACAATAAAAAACCATTGTAGTTGTTAATGAGACATTTAAAAAACATGTTAGTCAAAACTTGGAAAAAGGTTACTCGATTCAACAAAGAAGTTGACCTTTTTAAGGGTTAAAGAGCATAATTAAAAGAAAGGCTTTCATCATATGATATTAGATGCAAGAAAATCTTAAGCTATGATTAAAAAAGTGCAAAAATTCCACATTTATAAAATAATTCTCTATACAAAAAGACTCAAAATAGTTCATTTTATTTAGCTACATGAGTCAAACTAGGCATTTGCATGTTGTAATGCATATGGTTTTATATATACTAATAGGATAATGTATGCATGCAATTAATAAGAATATTCAAATTATAATAATGTTGATTTTTAATAAGCACATACTTAAAGGGAAATGATAAGGTAAAACATACTAGTTAGTTTTCATAGTGAGTGATGGAAATTAACCAATTTCATGGTTTGAGAGTATACACAAGAAGCTTAGTTTAACTTGTAACAAGAGTGCAATTATATTACTTCATGAAATCGTGCTTTACATGATAACAATCACATGCTGATGATGCAAGAGTTGATTATGGCACTTACATAATAGAATGAACGCCCATTTCCAAATATAAAATCTATAGATCCTTCTATATAACAACGGTAAAAATAGTGTCGCCCTTGATGGTCATAGAGTGTATCTTGTGCTCCATAAAAGTTCACATTGAAGAAGGCACCAAAATCACCACTTATACGTAGTGCCACAGCTTGTCTTCCTACCGCACCACCAGGAGGAGGAGGGGCAGTGTTCTTCAAACAAAAAGCCACAATGGTTTAAATATTTCTACAATAGCTGTTGAGAAAGATTGGTAGTGCTAATTGCATGTCAAATAGAGTAAGGATTTACTAAGAGTCCAAAAACCTGTATTACTTACCCGAAAAGAGATATCTTTTGCAGTGAAGTGATCACCATTAATTGCAACACTTGCAGAGCGGAATGTGCCTAATTGCTTGCCATCAGGTCCTTTGGTTGAGGCCATATCACCCCACTGGATTTCCGTGAGTCTTGGACCCGCTCCTTGAAAGGTGATCCATGAGGCATCCACTTTCACTTTTTCTCTATAGAAGTTTCAACAAAAAGTAACCCACATTAGCCAAGCACATGTAGGATAACTATAGATCGCTTTTTGGACTCTCACTTTGACTATGGGTCCTTCAGCTATGTCCCCACCAAGTCTAAAAACAATGTCAATATAGTATTGAAGAGCATATGATTGGCTTGAAAATTTTGTACATTTTCCCTATAATAGTTAGCCTTACTGCTAGGGACTTGAGAGGCATATATGCTCCCTTAACATGATCTTTGTTACGACGCATATGAATAGCTTGCACATATGTGAGAGTCCATAGGTGTGTAAGTGTACGTATGCACATGCATGTGATGCCCACTTTCACTTTCTCTCTATAGAAGTTTCAACAAAAAGCAAGCCACATCAACCAAGCACTTGTAGTGTGAAAAAGATCTCTCAAACTCTCACTTTGATTATGGGTCCTTCAACTATGTCCCCATCAAGTCTTAAAACAATGTCATAGTATTGAAGAACGTATGATTGGCTTGAAAATTTTGTACAATTTCCCTATAATGGTTAGCCTTAATGGGGACTTGAGAGCCATATAGGCTACCTTAGCATGATCTTTATTACTTGGTGCATATGAATAGCTTGCACATATGTGAGAGTCCATAGGTGTGTAAGTGTACATATGCACATGCATGTGCATCACATGCACTTATGTGATGCACATGCACATGTGAGAGTGGTTAGCCACATTCCTCGTTATTTTGGTGTATAGATATGTGTGCATGCATACACATACTAATGGTTGGTCATTTCTATTAATTTCAACAATGTAATGAAGTCCTCAAAGCCGTAATAATTTGTGCATGTTTGCATATGGATTGTGACAATACAATCACTCATATGTGCACAAATCTTGTGCATCTAACTTAGCCACATATGTTTTACCAAAAATCTTGCCTTATTCTTAGACATTAAAAAGTGATACCATGAGCATTTGCATCCACATGGAGAGCATGTTAGTAATAAGTAAATGTTAAATTTGGGTCCATTTAACAAGTCTAAGGTTGCCTGTAAACATATAGAGAAATCAATATCTTCTACAAGTAACTTCCAAACCTTTTGATAAAGAGGAATATTGAAGTATGAGGTTAAAAAGGTTTCGTAGATACATGGAATGAAGTAATTAGTTGATCAAGCACTTAATTAGAAACCAACTAAGTCACTCATATGCACAATGGAAGAAATTGTCTAACAAGCCAATGTGATTGAAATGAGAAGAATGCTTTGGTTAAGCTAAGGCATCAAAGTGTGAATGGGGATGTACTACTAAACAAGGGTCATGCTAATGTTGTCAAAAATCCAGGCTTGTTTATTAATGATGATATGAGTGTCCACATATTGTCTGATGATGTAGGTGTGTGATAATATTGATATTAGTGTCCACTATTCACATGTTGTACGATGATGTGATGATAATGAAAAAAATGACAAAGATGATGGTAAGGGTATGGTTGATGCTCATGTCCGGTTAAGTTAATGTGTTGAAGGGTTTATGGACTAGACGAGGATTAAGGTAATGTTGTTTAGGATGGAGAAGTATGTGTGATGGTGTTGATATGAGTGGCCTACTGTACGAGGATGTTGAAAATAATGACAATATGACAAAGATGATGATATGGTTGATGTTATGATGGCAATGATGATAATAATGTGAACGGTTTGACTCAGCTGAGAATGATCATAATCATGATGGTGGTGACAATGTTGTGTTAAGTGGGTGGTTTGGGGATTTGAAAGGTGTGCACGATGGAGGTTTAAAGGGTGATTGGACAAAGATTCTTGAATTAGAGATTTGACTTCACCAAAGATAAAGGATAGAACCTATGAGGTTCAACAAAGTAGATAATCATGTTGTGTCTAATACATACTGATAAGTATAGCTACCATAGATACTAGGCTTGATGTGGCTGATGGCCTCACCAAAGATTGGATTAGAAATTATGATGTTCGTCAAAGGAAATAACCATGTTATGTGATACATAGGGATAGATGAATATGATGTCAAGAAAAGTAGAAGATTGTATACACATAGTGATGATTATAGTCAAAGATCTCACATGTAGTTACTAGGCTTGATGTAGACGATGGCCTCACCAAAGAGTGGACTACACATTAATATGATAATGTTGGGCAAAGCAAATAATTAGGTTGTGTGGTACATAATGCATGCATGATGATGTTGATCAAAGCAAATGATCATGCTTATAGTCAAGGATTTCACTTGTAGATAGCTGGTTTTATGTAGATTATGGCCTCACCTTAGACTGGACTAGCGATTATGATGTGTGCAAAGTATGGGACCATGTGTGTGATATATAGTGAGACATGATGATGTTGAGCACAGTAGATGATCATGTATACATTGTGATGATTGTAGGCATGGATCTCTTGTGTACAGGGCTTGAGATAGATGATGAACTCACCAAAGATTAGACTAGATCACATCATGGTCATTTTGTGTGATACATAGTGATACATGGATGATGTAGAGCGAAGAAGATGATCATGTCTGCAGAGTGATCACACAACATAGGTGATACATGATGATGTTGAGCAAAGTAGACGAGCATGCATCACACAACACAGGTGATACATGATGATGTTGAGCAAAGTAGATGAGCATGCATATACACATAGTGATGATAATTATGGGTTAGGGAGCTCACCTGTAGATACCAGGCTTGATGTAGATGATGACTCTTTGGGAGTTAGACTTAGGGATGCTATTGACAGCAGCCTGGACAGTTCTGAAGTTGCCAGATCCATCCTGGGCAACCACAATTTGTGTGGGTTTCATGGCAGCAGCTGCAGAGGGCAGCATCGTATCGTAATTAGACTGATGCAAGGGGCCTGCACCAGCATCATCCTCCATGGCTCTGCGTCCACTATGGCTCTTCTTGTGCTGCTGGCGATGGTGGAGATGGAGGTCCTTGTAGTTGTACTTCCTGGGCTGCAAATCGTAGCTGCTGGTCGTCTTTCCAATCTTATCTATCCAGGCATCCATCTCATCGTCCCCTTTAATCCCCTCCATTAACATAATCATCATCATAATCAACCCTACAAGGATTATCACTAGGTACCTCATTTCTCCTCCCGTCATCTCTGATATCACTGAGTCTTACACGCAAAGCTCTGATGATTTTTTTTTTCTCTGGATGATGATAATATCTGCTAATCCCCCTCTCAACTGATTGAAAAGATGACTAAAATACACTGGATGTCTGCAGATCTCCCTCTAAAATGATTGAAAGAGTGATATGAAACACAGGATTGCTGCTAATCTGCTCCTTGATTGATTGAAGAGATGATTGAAAATCAGAGTCTAGCAATGCAGCGGTTAAGTGTATGAGGGATGAAGATCAGACTAAGGCGGTATATTCAGAGATCAATGGTGTGGGCAATTAGCTGCTGCATATAGCAGGGGTTAAAACTAGATTAGATCAGCTGCCTGAGTAAGCAGCATTAACAGTGTGGCTCTTGGGAGGACTGAGGTTAATATATTGAGGCCATCTTTCAGGCCCTCAGGCCCCTCCTATTTATATGCTTTCTTGTGTGGTGAGATTACTTAAGAAATCATTTGGTCAGCCTTTCCTTCCTCTTGATAAGATCAGGGATTCTGCATTGGGAAAGTCTCTCACATCCTAAGGTTTGACTGGCTGCCACCCCACAAATCCAATCAACCATGCACATGCCTGCCCTATGAATATGCCTATTTTATGATGATGCATCCATCTCCCTCTTGATGCTAACTACATCATCTAATTGTCAAGTTCCTGAATATCTTTTCAGCATATAAGGCTTCTTCTTTGGTTCTAGAAGCTAAATGATGCCAACTACATCATCTAATTGTCATATTCATTTAAAACTATTATCTTAATTTAATGATATTAGGCTTATTTTTGTGAAGTTTTAGAATTTAATGTGAGTTTTAGTTTTATAATGGGAGGAAAAGGCTTGCCAAAATCTAAGAGACAAATTTGCAGAACTAATATCAGTTTTAGAGACTCAGAGATGATGTGTTGAAAAACCTGCATTAAAAAAGGCTTTTTATGGCTTCCAAAGGGAGTGTTGTGAGCAATGGAGAGACTTTTATTTTTTTTATCCAGTTACATGTTGCTATGCAAAATTTGGTTTTACCTTAGAAATTTCTAAGGCATGAAAAAAGAGGCCACAATATTGTTATTTGTGGGACGCGAATAGATTTGTAATGTGCCTAAGGGAATGGGCGAGACGTAGGGATTGAACTCATGCACCCCCTAGAACTCAACCCACACTTGATCCACTACACCATGACCTTGGTGGCACAATATAGTTACTTCTGTACCATACTTACAAATTACATTGCAGCAATACACTATATCAAGATAATTATTAAATAAATTATTGCATCACACACACACACACATATAAATTACATTGCAACAATACACTATATCAAGATAATTATTAAATAAATTATTGCATCACACACACACACACACACACACACACACACATGTATGTATGTATGTATATATGCATGTATATAGCATAAAAATATATAATTTTGGTTTTATTACTGTAATAATAATAATCATAATCAGTATTCTCATTCGTATGCGGACCAATGCAAAATCTCGCGAAAATAGTAGAGAATATACCAACCGTGGCATTTTCGTGCCCAAAATAACTCAGCCATTTGACTTCTTTATTTTAATTTTAAACCAATTAAAAATCGGCTAGATGGATTATTACTTGTTTGGGGGGGGGGGGGGGGGGGGGGTTGCTTAGCTGGCTTTTGACTTAACAACGTGCTGGTTGCGTGGTCTCTCAGCCCACACGTCCTTCCGATTTCAGTAGGCTCCCCCATCCCGCGCTTATTTGCAATTAAAATTACCAAAAAATTAGGATAATGAAGATAATTGCTTGTATTATTGATCAAACCCTCTTACTTGTGTATGTGCCTCCTCCACCCTTTGAAATAGATGCAAGCTTGGTGCTTGCCAACCTCTCCATAGCATCACATGTATATGGTGACCCACTCTAGCTCAAAGCAAGTTAGTGAACACATCCACTCAATAGTTGCCACCACCAAAACATTCTCAAACCAAACCACTCTCACAATCAAACTTCTTCGAGGCCACCATACTTGCCACATACATTTTTGCACGATGCAGAATCATGACATTTTGACATTGTCATTCTATCTCATTACCCTCACAACAACTATTCAAGCATCAAATCTTCATGTTCAAATAGTGCAATTACTCGATCCTTTGCAATAGCCACCAATTAGGATCAAAAGCTTATGTTGACATAAACCTATTACTCCAATATCATTTATATCAACGGTTTAGATCAATTGAACTTAGTTACGAGTAAAATGTTTATTATAGAAATTTTAATGCTCTACATAAATAATATTATAATTGTTGTATTGAAATGTAACACAATTTTTGTAACATTCCTCCATCTTTGGACATAATGATTTTACTGAGGACAACATATGTTGTTGATGATATCAATGTGTTAATCTAATTAGGAGAGACAAAGTATCTAGAAAACATGGTCAACTCAATATGATGTCTCTAGTTTCTAGTAATCTCAATGTCTTAAGAGAAATATCTATTCAAGCCATATGCACACCACATATGTGAACAAAAAAATACACCCTCGTGTCCCACATTATATTAGGGCATGTCCTATAGGGCAAACCCATGAATATGGCTCAAAGGTTGCACTATCCTAAGCATGGCTCATAAGCTTATTTGTACCATAGTGAGCATGGCTAGAAGGCTCTTTATGAATATTGAAAGCATGGTGCAAAGGCTTTCCATGGCTTCATTGCATATTTTAGAGTATCCTTCTACATGGAATGACAATATAAATTTTAGTCACCCTACCAATAATTACATTGAGCTACATGCACCACCCAAAAGCCTTATAAACAAGAGTTGAAAACATAGCATACAAGTATAATACATATCAACCATTTAAGAATGAAAACTCCCTCTCCCTCTTCTCATAAACGAAATCACAACAAAGATTCTACAAACAAACTAGATATTTGTTAGATGTTTTATACTAGGTAGAATATACTCTTTAGGCACAAAGATGCACATCATACATGGCTAACAAATTTTGATTTTGTTGCAAGAATTTCATAGTGACCCCATCTTTTTTTCAGAGAGAGAGAGAGAGAGAGAGAGAGAGAGAGAGTGTGTGTGTGTGTGTGTGTGATGATTCTTAAAGGGTCCTTTTGAGATTCTAGATTTCTCCTAATGCATTTATACTCTCAATCAAAAAATAAATCCTATGAATAAATGAAGACACCAATCAACACACAAAATTAATTGACAAGTAGAAAGAGCAAAGCTAGTAGCAAATCACTCCCTTACACTCCATAACACTAACCATGGTTGGTTGAATAACATTGACTAAATATTACTTAACAATTATGGAATGAGTAACAACAACTACAAAGTACTCAAGTAATACTAGCTACAAAGTACCATTGGGGGATTGGCTAAGAGATCAGTATTTAGAAAAAGAGACCAAGAAATGCTACCCTTCAATAAATAGTCACCCATGATTATTTTTCATAATATTACTTTGAGAATGAGAAAGTAACCACCCTTAATGTTAGGGTGGTTACTTCAAGAATGAGAAAGTAACTACCCCTTAATGTTAGGGCTTGGAATAACCTTACTACTTTGATATTATGCCTCAATAGATATAAATGTACTTAGGATGTCGTGGGAACATGGAGTTGGTGGTTATCATTAGTGTGGGTTGTATTCACAAGTGCTCTTCTTGATTAGGCTATACGGAAAATGAAAAGAAACAACTCTTTGAATCTCCCTCATGACTTTGATATCTATTGTCTCTAGTTTTTGTCCAGTATTTTCTCTAAGATTCAATGTGACAATTGGTAATTCTACAATGGGTGTGCTATATTCTATAATTCTTTGCCAAAAGTTGCAATATTTTTCTCTATTGAAGATTCACAATCATGTAGTGTTTTCTTGTTAGATATAGAGCTGTAACAATTTGGTAATCTTACACATGATGACTTGTAGTTATGTTTGAATAATGTGCAAAAAAAAAAAATGTTGGATGGCTAAAATGTGAAATAATAGCAAATTTTGAATAGGTTATATATCTTGTTGAGCACGATGATGCTTGTTAGAGGGCTAGTTTTGACTTTTTGTTTTTATACAACAATTATCCTCACCCATCTAATGTTATTCTTACTAGAAGCAAGTCCAGAGAATTGCATTTTCGTAGAGGATTTTTAATGTGCTACTACCTCTATAAGAGCACCCTCTATGTATCATCCTCTTGTTGGTTCTAGTGAAGAAGAGTAAGTAGTACCTTTGTTTCCCAACAACTAGACCCCTCCTCCTTAGGAATTGAGTTAGAAATTATAAACCTTGGTGCTTGGAAGTGCAATTCTTTTAACAACTTCTTCTATGGCGAAGCTAAAATAACTTTGAGCTTTGATCTTTTACCTGATGTTTTGAAGACGAAAAAGAAGCAACAAGCCATGGCTTAACCACCACTTAGTCCCAAAGGTTAGGGCTTCTAAAATTTCAAAGAAGAGTAAAGAGAACCTAGATTATCATGTAGGTTAGTTTGAAACAAGATGGATAGCCTCAATGGTTCATAAAAATATGTTTGGAGATTGAATCAAGTTACAACAATTTGCTGCCATCTTCATCAAGGGAAAAGCCATGGATTGGTATAATTGCATATGGTGTTGCACATTTCACTACTTATAATGGGCCTAAAACTACATTCTTAAGTAAAATTTTAAGCAATAAAGTGCTACTAATGCATTGAAGAAAATTAAGCAAATCAAGTAGAAAGATATGCTTGTACAGGATTATGCATTGAAGTTCAAAAATCTATAGATTGGATGCTATTGATAGACCATCAGTGAACTAGTAGAGCTCTTATTTTGTTAAGGGCTTAAGGCCATACTTAAGGCCAACCATTGCAAGTGCTATTGCTAATGTTGAATTGCAACTTGGAGGTACGATTGATATCCTTTTTCTAAGCTTCCCAAACTATAGGAAAAAGATTGATGACAAAGAAATCCAAAAGGAAATCTAGTAAGAAGTCATCAAAGTCAAACTTGGAGGACTCATACGACTCATATGATAGTAGCGAGGAAGATTATTCTTCTTCAAGTTTAGATTCAGACAATGAATATAGTGAATCTAAAAGTAAAAGGAGTAAAAGAAGAAATAGATGACAAAAAAAGACATCTAAGAAGCATAAGTCCTTAAAGGCCAAAGATGAAGACAACCCTAGAAAGAAGGTCTAAAAAAAAGATAAAAAACTAATTAAAGGATATGGATGTTGCGATTATACCTAAAACATGAAGCCTTGCAGCATTTTCCAAAAAATAGGGAATGAGCCAAAGTAGTGCTCACCTAAAAGGGGTGGATATGAGAGAAAACACCCACAACAATGGAATAATCAACAATAAAATTAGTGGAATAGTGGATTGGGCCAAGAGGACCATGCTATTATTGTGGGAGATAGGGACACATTTCAATACCTAATTGTGAGCTATGGATATGACACATAGAACTGAAAGAGGGATGCATGCCAAAAATTAGCCAAAAAAAAGTAAGTGAAAGGAGCACCTCATAATCAACCATTAGTCCCAACTATGATGATCCTAGTAGAGATCCTTGAAAAAATCACAAAATGGTAGCATAGAAAAAGAAAGAAGGAAGCTCACTTGCTAGACATGTTATGTAAGAAAGAGCAACTTACTCATCAATAAATACTAGAACCATATATGGGGTGTCATTGTTCTAATTGCATTGTCATAAAGGATTAACCTCAAGAGACCCAAATACTAGACTAGATGCAATATTTGTTACAACAATTATGATTACAAGATAATCTGATGCTAGAAGGCATATTCCACGGTGGATTCTGTGAGGTTTTGCGGTGGATTCCATAAAATTATATTTGTTGCCGGGGCTCATATACAAGGTGGATTCCTTGTGTGAAAAGTCAATGGGGACGCATGTCCTTTTCAAGCGTCTTGTTAATTTAATGTGCAAGTGGGTGATTCCATAGCAGGTAATTCTGCAAAATACATATTTAAATTAATGGATATTTATGAGTTTAGAGTGCACACTCGTAATAAATTAAGGTTAGGATTGAGTTCCAATCAATTTATTTGTTTTGTAGCTAAAGACTACTAGGTATTCACTTTTGTCAGTTTAATTTTATTAGTTTCTAACAATTGTGAATGCTTCAGTTGATGTGTAGAGCAGGCAACGGTGGCATTGGGAAGCACTAGGTGATAGTGTGTATTCAAGTTATTTAGAAAAAATTATCATTTTTTATGGATGCGCATCTTAGGCGTGGCGCCAATATTTATTTTGACGTGCTTATTTGTTGAAGTGCCTGACATTTATTTATTATTTTGTATGCGCATGGACGCACAACTTAAATATTTGTTATTGGACATTGTATTTGGGCACAACTGACTCTTTGGGCGCCCAACCGCTTTAATTCTTTAGTGGGACAAAAGCAAACACAAAAGCTAAAGCGTGCTAATTGTAAATTGGGCTATTTTTTGAGCTTGGAGATGAATAATATATCAAATACATGCTTTGTGCGCTCATACAAGGCATGGGGGGAGATTGTACCCAATTGGTCCTTTGCTTCATGTCGTGCAAGTCTTCTCTCTTGTTTTTTGTGCAAAAGTAGAGTTCTTTTGTTCTTGGGGACCCTCTGGCGCTTGCTACGCACACATACAACATCCGATTTATGCACCAGTGGTATCAAAGTGAAGCTGAGATTGAGGGCTTCCAATCGCTTACCACTTCGTGTGAAGGCGAAGCTCCTGGAACGATCAAGCTTTATAAAAAGCTTAAAGGCTATAATTAAGTTGAGATTAGAAAGCTTATTAAGCTTTATAAAAAGCTTAAAGGCTATAATTTTTCCATTCGTAACGGAAGTATGTACTCCCTGGTGGCAACGTCGGCGTCAACATACTCTCGTCCCGGCGTACTTCAAAACATTGGATTAGACTTTCTTTTCAAAAAGCTAAAGCTTAAAGGTTTAAGCCTTTACTAAAGCTTCAAGAAATCAAGCTTAAATCTTCTCATAGTGGCAGTTCCCACTGGATTAAACACGAACTCGTCTTCAACCTTCTGCATGTCCCTGTTCACACCTGTGGACTGACAAAGCCAAAGTCTAGCAAACATATTGCTATATGTAGTCTGCACGCATGAATTATCTTCTTGGAAGACGACCGTGATATCAAA
Source organism: Lygodium microphyllum (assembly GCF_053477565.2). NCBI lineage: Eukaryota > Viridiplantae > Streptophyta > Polypodiopsida > Schizaeales > Lygodiaceae > Lygodium > Lygodium microphyllum. Next base: position 76,902,611 of record NC_141157.1, on the reverse strand, counting down.
TTCCGCATCCGCAAAGAAGAAATACTGCAAAAGCCATTTAAAAAAAAGAAATAAGCCTTGTAAACCCAACTTTGAGCTAAGCTCATCCCGCCAACAAGATTTCGAGTGTGTGAGGTCTTTTGGAATTTTGCAGGATGTTCGATCAAACCATGGAAGATTTTTTGGCTGAAGGTGATTTACCGGAACCAACGATGGAGCAAAAACTGGATTTGATTATGATGCAGCTTCAAGAGGAACGAAGAGCACGTCAAACTTTGCAAGCTCAATTGGGCAATCTGCAATGATCTATCGCTGATCAAGATGGACCGCAATTTGAAGATCTTATATGACGTATGATCGATGCAAGACTTGAAGCACAATCTATTTGGAAAGAAACAAAGTTAAGTAAAAGAAATTTCAAATTTCGTACTTATAATGGGTCACATGATGGAAAGATTGTACTTGCTTTTATAAGTCGATTTGATGATTATTTCCATGAAGGATAGTATGCTAAGAAAGGCAAAATTAAGTGTGTCACTAATCATCTAGTGGACAGAGTATCCCTATGGTGGATTGTTGTCCGCAAAAGCATTGATTGTCCTACTACTTGGGAGACTTTCCAAAATAAATTTTTACAGAATTTCCTTCCACCCCAATTCCATGAAAAAGCAATCAAACAATGGGATCTTCTGCAAAACAGAGGGATCGTGAGCCTATTTCACAATATACCGAGCATTTTTGGAATGCTTTATTGCAACTTCGAATGCTCGAAGATGTAAGGCAACCCATAAACACAAGTTTATGTCTGGCTTACTTGGACATTTTTATGCAGAGGTAAACATGTTCAAGCCAACGACTCTCAAAGATGCAATTTCCTTGGCCCATGACACTGAAGACAAAATTTGAGGATGAGAGAAGCGACCACAACAATTTCAAACTAATGGCAACTTTGGTTCAAAACAATTCAATTCAAATTTTTGAAGATTCAATCAAAATCGTTTCCTTCCATCTTCATTCTGTAAATCTTGGATACAACCCCCTACTTTACCATCAAACACAAATCCAAATCCTAAGCCATATTTCCAGCCAAATCCCAACATTCCTAAACTTCCAGCTATTACCAACAATGTATCTAAAGCCAAACCCATAGTTTGTTACAAGTGTCATCAACCTGGACATCTAGTGGCGAATTGTCAATCCAAAAAGCCAACTGTTTACATAAACTATTTGGGAGCAAAAGAATATGAAGAACATAAAGAAATGCCAGATTTCACAGAAGATGATGACGATATCGGTACTACTTCAGATACTTTACCAAGTATGCCAAATCCCCATTCTTTATTAACGATGAAATGTCTTATGCATGGTAAAGAAAAGACTGTTTTATATGATGATGGGAGCACACACGACTTTATTTCTGCAAAATTGGTCAAAGAATTGAATTTACATACTGTTTCTACTCATTATCGCATCAAGGCTGCATTCTTAGGCACTAGATACAATGGAACACAATAAGTGCACGACTTAGAAATAAAAATTGGTGATTATGTTGAAGGTAGAAATTTCTTAGTTGTGCCTTTACAATCTAGTGGCATTATCTTAGGAATGCCTTGGAGTCATCAGTACAATCTCGATATAGATTATTCCACGCATTCAATGAAGATTCATTCTAATAGGAAACAAATCACATTGCATGGTATGCACACTTTCGATAATTTTCCATTGCTTAGTCATACACAGGCTAAACGTGCATTACAAAAAGGTAGCAAATCCTACTTAATATGGGTGAATGAAATTGAAGCTAAAGAAAATCATATGAATCCTAGGCACGCACAATTTCTTTCACAATTTCAAGATTGTTTTATTGTTGACTTACCACCTGGCTTACCACCTATACGTCCCGAAGATCACAAAATAGACCTAATTCATGGATCACAACCACAATGTAAAGCACCATATAGACATAACCAAATTGAATAGAAAGAAATTCAAGCCCAAGTTGAAGAATTATTAACCCAAGGACTCATTAAACCTAGTAGTTCTCCATTTGGTGCACGTGTCCTATTAGTAAAGAAGAAAACAACACGTATAGGATGTGCATTGATTACCGTGCCCTAAATAAGATCACTGTTAAGAATAGATATCCAATTCCTAGGGTAGACGATCTTATGGACAAACTACAAGGATCTGCAATATTTAGCAAGATAGATCTTAAATCTAGATACCATCAAGTACGAATTGGATACGTCTAATATATTCAAAACTGCATTTAGAACACAATTTGGACACTATGAATTCCTTGTTATGCCTTTTGGTTTAACTAATGCACCAACCACATTCAGTCGTATGATGAATCGCATATTTTTAAAGCATCACCATTGTGTCATTGTTTTTTTTAAATGACATGTTGGTTTTTAGTAAGAATGAAAATGAGCATTATGAACATTTATCTTTGGTTTTCAAATTATTGAAAGAGAATCAATTATATGCTAATCCTGCAAAGAGTGAATTTTTCCAAACACAAATTTAATATCTAGGACATATCGTTTCATTTGAAGGTATTAAAAGCGACCCTAAAAAGATAAAAGCAATTTTGAAATGTCCCATACCTAAAAATGTGTAGGAATTACGTTCTTTCTTAGGTCTTGCTAGCTTCTACAGAAAATTTGTGAGAACTTTTTCATTGCTTGTATTACCTTTGACAAAATTATTAAAGAAAGGCATTGTGTATCATTGGTCCGATAATCAACAAAAGTCCTTTGATTTACTAAAACATGCTTTAACTCATGCTCCTGTATTGCAATTACTTGACTTCAATAGACCATTTTTCCTAGTAGTCACTGATGCTAGTGGATCTGGAATAGGAGCAGTCCTTATGCAAGATTCTCATTCCATAGCCTACTCTAGCTGCAAACTTAAACCCTTTGAACTTAAGTATTCTACTTATGATAAGGAATTGCTAGCTGTAGTACAAGCTTTACGTCAATGGAAACACTATTTAATGGGATTTGAATTCATGATCAAAATTGACCAACAAAGCATTAAACATCTCCTTAGTCACCCATAAATATTTGACCGACACATTAAATGGGCTGCTTTTATTCAAAGTTTTCATCCACTCATACAATATCAACCCAGAAAAGACAATATTGTTGCCGATGCTTTAAGTAGAAGATCGACTATTCATAATATCTTTGTGATACCTTTTGACTTTCTTCTCCCTATGAAAGATACCTACGAGCAAGTCCCTAGTTTTCAAGCTGATCGGAATAAATTAGTTGCAAATAACTAGGTTCCGATTGATTCATTGTTTTACACTAATGGATTTATGTTCTATGAAAAAAGATTATGTGTAATTGTTTCATTTCGATCATTTTTTTTGCATGAAATTCATTGTCCCCCATACCAAGGCCATAGAGGAATTATTTCTACTTTGCGTACATTGATTGAAGATTTTTATTGGCCACACATGGAATCTGATGTATCTAACTTTGTATCTAAATGTTTAATTTTCCAAAGAGTTAAACGACACCATGGTAACAATATGGTTTATTAATGCCTTTACCAAATTCTAGAATGACCATGGGAACAGATCTCAATGGATTTTATCACTGGTTTGCCTAACACTAAAAATAATCATGATATGATTTAGACTATTGTCGATAGGTTTAGCAAACAAGCATATTTCATTCCATGCAAGAAAACGTTAACTACATCCCAAGCTGCTCAATTGTTCTTGAAAACTGTTTTCACTAATCATGGTTTGCCAAAAGTTATTATTTCTGACCATGAGTCTAGATTCTGCAATAATTTTTGGATTACTTTGTTTGCTAATTTAGGAACAAATACTGATTTTTCATCTGCATTTCATCCTGAAACAAATGGGCAAACAGAAGCTACTAACAGTACCATTTTAGATCTTTTGCGTGCATACACAATTTCAAAACCACAAACATGGGATACACATTTACATTTACTTCAGTTTGTATACAATAACACACCACATACAGCTACACAGAAAGCACCATTTGAAATTATTTATGGATATAGATTGCCTACACCTGCTACATCATTGTCAAACAAAGTTCAAGCTGCTGATGATATTGCTAACATGCATGCTACTATTTTTTATGAAGTTAAAGATATGATTGCGAAAGCCCAGTAATCATTCACAAAACAAGCCAACAAGAAAAGAAAAGCTATGAAATTCAAAGTTGATGATTATGTTTGGTTACGTATTGAAAAGTGAAGATTACAAACTGTTGACAAACACCCTGTTGTAAAGTTAGCCCCTAGATTTTATAAACCTTTCAAGATCATTCACAAAACCAACGACAATGCATTTAAACTAAAATTACCACAACACTGGAAAATCCACAACACTTTTTATATTAGTTTATTACGACCTTTTAGAGGCCAATTACCTATACATCCTGTCTATGAAAACCCTCCTTTGCTAGAAGAAGAAATTGAAATCCTTGAACCTGAAACTATTCTAGATACTGACTTTATGACCACTAGGATTGGCCGTAGATATTCTAGATATTTGGTTAAGTTTAAAAATCATCCTGTTGAAGAGGCCCAATGGATGCACGCTCGAGACCTAAGTGCTTACCCCTCACTACTGGCTCCACATTGAGCTAATAGCAATTGAGGACAATTGCTATCCCACCCCAGGGGTATGATGCCAGAAGGCATATTCCATGGTGGATTTTGTAAGGTTTTGCGGTGGATTCCGTAAAATTATATTTGTTTCCGGGGCTCATACACAAGGTAGATTCATTGTGCGAAGAGTCGATGGGGACACCTGTCCTTTTCGGGTGTCTTGTTAATTTAATGTGCAAGTGGGTGATTCCATAGCGGGTGATTCCACAAAATACATATTTAAATTAATGGATGTTTATGAGTTTAGAGTGTGCACTCGTAATAAATTAAGGTTAGGATTGAGTTCTAACCAGTTTATTTATTTTGTAACTGAAGACTGCTAGGTACTCACTTTTATCGGTTTAATTTTATTATTTTCTAACAATTGTGAATGCTTCAATTGATGTGTAGAGCAGGCAGTGGTGGCATTGGGAAGCACTGATGATAGCGTGTATTCAAGTTATTTAGAAGAAATTATCATTTTTTATGGGCGTGCATCTTAGGCGTGGCGCCAATATTTATTTTGACGTGCTTATTTATTGAAGTGCTTGACATTTATTTATTATTTTGTATGCACATGGGCGCATGATTTAAATATTTATTATTAGACATTGTATTTGGGCACAGCCCGACTCTTTGGGCGCCCAACTGCTTTAATTCTTTAGTGGGACAAAAGCAAACACAAAAGCTAAAGCATGCTAATTGTAAATCGGGCTATTTTTTGAGCTTGGAGATGAATAATATATCAAATACATGCTTTGTGGAGCGCTCACACAAGGCATGGGGGGAGATTGTACCCAATTGGTCTTTTGCTTCATGTCGTGCAAGTCTTCTCTCTTGTTTTTTGTGCAAAAGTAGAGTTATTTTACTCTTGGGGACCTTTTGGCGCTCGCTACGCACGCATACAACATCCGATCTGTGCACCATAATCCCACATAGGGGCACAAGGTACAATGATAACTTATTAAGATACAAAAAATCCCACAATCCAAGACCATAGGTATACAACAAGACTCAACAAGATATGAAGGATCCACAACCCGGAACCATAGGTATGGATACAAGATATCAAAGTTACAAGATCTCTTTCGACGAGGATGAACAAGATACAAGACAATACTAGACAAGATATCGTACTACGAGGTTACAAGGTGACAATACAATAGGAGTATAATGGAAGACAAGACTAGACACCATGACTAGACAAGAACAAGAATTGTAACTCAAATTTTCTTACTTGGACATATTGACTCATTGGGCTCCCAAGATTGGCATTGGCAAGACTGAGGAGCTATATAGCGAGCCCTTTTGTTATAGGTGTTGGAGGTGACTAGAGATATTCTAGAATGTTCCATGATGACATCATCGATTATGCAAGTGATGACATGACATATCTTCTAGAAGGCTCTATGATGACATGGCAAGGCTACGTTTGCATGGTTGGTTCAAGGATGCCCTATTAAGGGTGCATTTGCATGGGGTGTGGATTCATATGGCATGAGCAAGAATTAATCCTTATACTTGATCATGGCATGTTTGTGACATCACCTGGGCTAAAGAAAATAATAAGATGGATTGGGATGTGAAGGAGAAAGCCAAGGAGATAGCATTAAATGAGATGAATAGATTGCAAAATGGAAGAAGGATTTTAGTCCTCTAGATCCTTGACAAAATATGCAAGAAACTTAGGAAACTGCTCAAGAATAGGAGTGTCTGCAAGAATTATTGTAGCAGAGGGATTCCAACTAAGAAGCCTCAATCATAAATAATTTGTAAGAGGACTCTCATGAATTTTTCAAGGCCTTGGCTAGATCATCTTTGCAATTAACCTTAGAACAGATTCAAGATTTAATTCCAGGTTTTAAGGAGAAGTTATCATCAAGAATCTATGCTAATCAAGGTAACTGTAGCAAAAGTATAGAGAGTTTTTAAAAAAGGAGTTTGGAAATGTCATGTGGTTATCCCTACTCATACAAAAGTATTAAATCATAGTGTCCACAATTCAAGTATAGTATCTTGGGAAGATTTTTGATGATGCATTATTAGATGGTGGATCAAGAGTTAAAATCATCCTTGAAGGATTTTACCTTGCTAATAAGATGCAAGGGTTAGTACTAGCACCCTTCCATGTTAAAATGGTAAAACAAAGAAGAATTCAACCTCGGAGGATTCTTAATAATTAGTTGGTTAAAGTGTCCAATATTTGATTTAGAGTAAGTTTTGTTGTTATCCAAATGGAGGGATTAGATGACTCATATTAGATGCTCTTGGGAAGACTATAGTTTAGATTAAGGTGTCTAGTCTTAGATTTAAAGTTCTTTTGTTCTCCAGATGGAGGTATTGAATGACATATTGGATGCTCTTGGGAAGATCGTAGTTTAGATTACCCAAGTTGAAGAAAAATTGAAGAATAGACATGGTGACAATCCCACATGGACCTAAGGAGGTCTGGGTAGTTCATTATACGTATACCCTCTATATCACGTCCGTTCAAGGCCTATTTATAAATATCCTTATTTGTGAGTTTTTCCTTAATAAAATGTAACCCTTTTCTATTCAATCTGTAAGTAACCCCTTTATATGAGACTCTTTTGTACGTAAAAAATGTATAAAATTTGTATTTTAAAAATTCCTTATGTTGAACTCATGTGATACATACATATATTTATGACTGATCTCCCTGGGCTAAGGAGGTAAAACTTTCAACAACATATCTAAGTTATTTTGAAGTCTAAATGTAGATTTCTAGTGGCATAAACCATTAATGTAACTCTTGAAATAGATGATGATGAGGATGAATTATTTCTTCAAGATAATCCATTTGCTATTCCTATGTTTGAGATGGACGTGGATCAAAATCTAGCTAAATATTGCATGTTAGCTATAAATCCTACACATAAAACCAATAATGAAACCAAAAGTTCTACATAAACAACTAGTAATCGTATTAGGAAACCAAAAATCTTGAATAGGAATCAAGGAAGGCTAGTTAGGAACTAGCAAAGGCAATAAGTTAATTTGGATCCACTCAATCAAGATGAGTATTTATGTCACGTGCCTACCTAATAATTCCCTGGTAGCACGTTTTAGTGGTCCATCAGGGAACTATCCTAGACAGTTTTGGCTACTTTGCAACAGCCAAGTGAGCTTGATTAAAAATGCATTTTGATTGCCTACCTGTTGGATGGTGACATGGGGATGATTTTTAAATGCTTTCTGTTCCTAAGGCATTAAAAACGTCATGATTTTTTGCCTATTTTTTCAAAAACATCTTTTTTTCTTCAAAACGACCTTCATCTGGTGGTTTTTGGCCAACTTACCTTATGACTTATCTAGTTTATAAAGTCATGTCATACTCTTTGATACTTAACTTACTCAATATCATGCTCGTTCTTGCGCGTTCTTTGTCTACCGATTAAGGCTTTTGCGATTTGTCATGCAGTTACAAAATCAATGTGATATTTGACGCATTAAATGGAATCGAGAATGCTAAATCAAATATAATGCATGAAAATTTATGATCAAGTTGTCGTAATATTATTTACGAGGCGTCTTTGCTTCTTGTTGGCTAGGAACATTGAGGTGTCGTCTCGTATTAGATTGCGAAATTGATTTAATGCAAGACTCGATATTTAAAAAAATTATGTGCGGTCATTTATGTGACAACTTGACGAGTAATTTTTTTAAAACGCATCAAACCTGAATTCGTTTCTTGATATGCAATGCTGTGGTGGGAATATTACAATTTATGTGGATTAAAAGCAAAAGCACTTATTAATAGAGCTTTGTAAGGAATTTCAGTATATATTTGCTTGGAAATATAAAAATATGAAGGGTTTTGATCCAAACTTGGGTGTTCACTATATGTAGACCCTCTATATCACGTGTGTTCAAGGCCCATTTAAAATGACATTATCTATTCATTTTCTCTAAATTAAATGCATACATTTTTTATTCAATCTTTGAATAGTTTGTTTACATGTTACCTATATATATATATATATATATATAATTCCTTATTTTTAATCCACTTGATATGCATATATATTTAAAAAATAAATAAAATACCAGGTTACATTATTTGGGTATAAGAGATAAGAGACTTGCATTTTTTTCATCATTCAAGAATAATCAAAATAGTCTATTTATCTCTCTACTTCTTGCAAGTTTCATAGATTCTCTCATTCTAGTCTTTCCCTCTCCATTTTAGTCTTTCTCTATCCTCTTTTCTTTCTCTTCTACACTCTTCTCTCTCCTCGCATCCCCTTCATGAAAATTGGTATTAGATCCTTAGGTTTTCAATCCACTTTAGCCATTTTTTAAATTCATTTCTCAAAAATTCCTTTTAAAAAATCTATTTTCACAAATATTGTAGGTGTACAGGACATGGACTATGACTAGTAGTGATTTGTAGGATAAATATAGCGAGAAAATACCATATCTAAAGGCATTTATAGGAGATTGGGACAAATATGTAGACACTCAATCCAAAAGAGCCAATCATCTCATCAAATCTAGAGCAAAATTTGAAGGCATTTGGGCAAAATGGGGCTACAAGAGGTTGGAGTTGACTAGAAGTTCCACTACTTTTGCAAGCAAGGTCTACCCTTTCCCTTCAAGCTTCTCTTTAAGCTCCTTCTACTGTGGGACTTACTGATTTCTCTTCTAGAGCTTCCATGGCTACAATAGCCTTTTGATCTTCCTTCCACTCATAATAAGGAGCATCTTGATTACCATCTTAACCACATGGTTATTGGGATGGATCTCTATCATCTATTAGTGCAAAATGTGCCAATTCCTATCTCCCATAATAGTAAGTAGCCTACATCACTCCATGATTTGAAGTCTTGAATGGCTTCTACTCCTTGCTATAGGTCATGGCCAACTCCTTTGCAAGCACTCATCAAGGCTATAATACTCACTTTATGGGTTAAGCTTCATTCTTGATGCTAGAATAAGCAAGATAGCAATAGTCAATCTCATATTTAGTCTTGGATTTTAGATCTTTAGTGATTCTAACAAGTGTTTTTTAACGTTGGAATCTCCCATAGTTATCATTGAAGGCATATACTCCATTGAGAATTCTTTCCATCTTTTCAAACCCTAGTAAGCAAGGTTTCAACTTGATCATTTTTCATAGCAATGAATTTTGATAAAATATTGGTGATTTGATGGGGCTTTTGTTATTTTGTTGCTCTTAGGAGTAATACTCAACCACATCATTGATGTAATGGTGAACATTGAACCATCTTCCCATCATTTGAAGCTTTGCTCCTCTTCCATCTACCTTGGACAAAAAGGTATGTTCAAAATCATTTTATTACTTGGGGATCTTATCAATATTGAAGCTTAATCTTAGCAAGAAAATACTCCAACAATAAGCCTTGAAGAGGTATGTATATTATCTCAAGCTCCTGTGGTGTATGTGACCAATCTTGGTTCCATATAAGCATTGTAATTAGGACAAAGCATCTTGGAGGTCTTATCTAGCAAGGATGGACTACTTGGCAACAAGTTTGAGTCATTTGAAGGAGAAATCATGGGAAATTTGATTCATTATCTCTTCCCCAACACTCTATCCCCATTCTTCAAGAGGACCTATGCCATCTCTCTTTAATCTCTCTCCTAGTCCATTTGTTTGGCCTATCCACTTGATGTAAAGAGACATTAATTGATTCGTAAACCATCAAATTTCTTATTGCATTGCATATAATTCCTTTCCTAGGATTGATCCTTAGTATGAATGCTGATCCACTCTTCTTCCATTAATCTCAACACTCTAATCAAGCTCTAAATAGTCTATCTTTATCATTTGATACCTAACATTAACAATGCCTTGATTGTGTGTCATTTTAAGTATCATGATTGGAAAATGTATCATGAGGGTAATTGGAAGATTTGTAAAGCTGTGAATCATTTGCTGAGGACAGGGGTAAGCCCTAACTACTCCTATCTTCAATTCAACCCTTGTATCAATTGCATCCTTACATATCATTGAAGATCTTAAAGAATCCTTTCTGCCGTACATCTCATATATATTTTCTTAGTCTAGAATGGTCTTGCTATGATGAGAATTCCCACCAAGGAAAAATGTGGATATTGGGGGACATAGTGTAGAAAAAGAGAGGTGAACCTCCCTCACTATCGAAAAACCCAAAGGTTGTGACCCAAGGGGACTTTACCCACCTCATGAATGATTTGGAGCCCGTGTAGGGAGCCCTTACCTATTGTTTTATCCCACGTACACGTACAACAAGAGGATCATTGAAAACACAAGATAGAAAGAAGAAACATAGGACTTTTTGATCAATTCGAAGAGCCCACAAGGTACCATAGCCTTGGAATAATAGGTTATATGTGGATACATGAGAAACAATGCATTTCATGCCTTCTTTAGGTGTTTCTCAAGTTTCTTAGGGTACTCAAGGAATTTTGGGGTTCATATAGGTTTATAATAGGTTATACAAGGTTTCTCTCACAATACATAGGTCTTACAATGATTGTCACATGGTTTAGGCACTTTATATGAGACCTACATGTGGTTTTATCTCTCAAACATGGTTATTATAGGTTGTTGGATTGTTCTATACAACCATACAAAAATATTTTCAAAATATTTTGATTTGATGCTAACGATACTTTTGATAGCTTATCTCAAAGAGCTCATCTTTGACTTTGATTTAAATTAGAAAGCACTTCGTTTGCAAATCATAATCAAAAGATATTGCCATTTTTGCAATAGTAGTTTTGTTTGGATAGCACTAAAAAATGGCAAGGAATATGTGCAAGAATAAGGCTAATGATGATGTTCAGCAACAAATCATAGATTTTGAAGATACATTGGTTGAGCACCCACAGTGGAGGAGTATAATGAGAAGTCTCAAGAGTATGAAACATATAATGCACGTAATGCCACCTTGTACAACCATGAGACAAGACATGTGGTCAAGCATCTTGAATTAGTGTCCAAAATTGATCAAATGGTTCAAGTGCACAAACCAAAGACATAATTGAACATATGGCCGAATTAACAAAGGGTTAACAAAGGATTCCTTGGATAAGTTAACAACTTAAATCTCACAACTTGTAGCCAAGCAAATGGCTCATAAAGAGAGTAGGGATAAAACTGAGGCAATATAGTAATTTAAACCTCAATGGTGAATTCTCAGCCAAGTATCATTAGATGCAAAGGGATGTTGAGATATCGAGCTCCACTCGTGATACGCCAGGGTGACCGTTGTGTATTTATGTCACCGACTTGTCAGTTGCAGATGCGGTTGGTACACCGCCCCTGAATAATAGCTACATGATAGCTATCCTTATCTACTCTAGTTCGTGGCTCAGTTAGTATGCCACCTTAGTTAGTTGAGTTTGGTTTGAGACCCATATAGAGGGTTCTTCTATTTCTTTGTACTCGAGTTCTTTTGGCTTACACAACTAAGAAGAGGAAAACTATTCTCAGCCTCCACCCTTGTGTGTCTTCCCCCATTGTGCAAGCAAGAAAGCTTCAAGCGAGACTCCTTCCTTCTCTCCCACAATCTTGACATGGTATCAGAGCCTTGTTCGTGGTAAGGAGCTCAAGAAAGCAAGCCAAGCTCGCGGTGTTCTGGTAAGAGGAGTAGTGTTGCTTTCATTTTCTGTTTTGGGAGCAGATCTCTACAGGTAGCACAGCCGGAAAGTGCAGGAGTGCATTGTCTTAGGTTGAGACGTCCTTTGCGGTGAAGCAAGAGGGCAGTATATGATGCGGTCGAGGGCTTTAGCCCTCGACGACCTTGTTTTTTTTATTTGAGGCCATTTCGGAGCCTGTTTTGGAGGCGGAAGTTTTCTGCACGCACTCAGAAAAAGGCCCAGTTTTATGCTGTGCAGTCACTGTTCTACAGGTTGGTGAAAAGTTACTGTAGAAATTGCATCGTATGCTTGTGCGCAGAGACATTGGGAGTTACAGAATCATCCCTGTTGCCTGTTGATGCAAAATCGTCACTAGGAAGTGACTGTGTGGTCAAATACCACTTTCGCCAGTTTTGCAGATTTTCCCTTGTGAGGGTGAAGCTGTGTTTTTTTGCAGTGACAGAATTTTTTGCAGTGTTCTGTAATGGCATCTGATTCTCTTTCACAGATTGTCACTGAAAAGCTTGACAAGAACAACTTCCAGGCATGGAAGTTTAGAATGACGAATTTCCTTATGGGAAAAGGATATTGGGAATTTGTTGCAAGAAATGAAGAAGAACCAGTTCTTCTTGATGTTCCCAATCAACAGCAAATGCAGGCATTCAAAGCATGGCATGAAAGAGCCAGAAAAGTTATGTACTGGCTGTCTATCAGCATTTCAGACTCTATGATTGTGCATATTCAGGATGCAAGTACGCCAAAGGAGGCATGGGATACTCTGTCAAAGATGTATAGCACAAATACGCAAGCCAGGAAAATACAGCTCAAGCAAGAGTTGCACAATGTGCAAAGAGAAAATATGAGCATCAATGACTACCACATGAAGGTGAAGAAGATTGCAGATGCACTTGCTTCCATTGGGTCGCCAGTGGAAGATGATGATTTAGTTTCTGTGACCTTGAATGGTCTAGGAAAGGAATATGCACAGTTTCGGACATCCATTTCAGTTCGTGAAAGATTTCCTGATTTTGAGGAGTTGATTGCTCTTCTAATTTCTGAGGAACAGAGAAATGGTGGTGCATCTTCTTCAGGAGGAACTTCAAAAGAAGCTGTCTTCTACTCAAATGCTGGAAGAGGTAGAGGCAGAGGTAGAGGAGGCCGATCTGGAGGTCGTGGTAGAAATCAGAATATGCAGCAAACTCAAGAAAACCAGTCCTATGGAGGAGGACGTGGTAACTCTAGAGGCAGGGGGAGCCAAAGAGGTCGTGGTGGATGGCAAAGAGGCCAAAATGCAAACAGTAATGTTGAATGCTACTATTGTGGTAAAATGGGTCATATGGCTAAAGACTGCTATAAAAAGCAGAATGACATCATGAATGGAAAACTGCAACAAGGAAATTATGCATCCTCTAGTAGACAGGGTGATGACAGAAATGAGCATCTGTTTATGGTGCAGCACATGAATAATTCTGTGACAAGTGCAGAAGAAAGCAACGATGTATGGTATGTTGACTCAGGTGCATCAAACCATATGACAGGTCATGCAGAATGGATGGAGGATGCAAGGAAAATGGAAAAACCAGGATTTGTGGAGACTGGTGATGATACTGCACATCCTATAATGCAGATTGGAAAAATTCCTTTGTCTATGCAGGATGGGAAAAAGAAATACCTGTCCGATGTATTTCATGTCCCGAATATCACCAAGAATCTGGTTTCTATTGGTCAAATGGTTGAGCAGGGCTTGCAAGTCAGATTTAATCCTCATGGATGCTTTGTTGAGAATATGAAAAATAAAGGTCGCATGATAGCAAAAGTAAAGAAGAAGGGCAGAATGTTTACATTGGATGCAGACATGTCTGAATTGAGTGCAGCAATGTTTGCACATGGGACCGATGTAGTTGCAGATATTGATATCTGGCATAAACGCATTGGTCATGTTAATGTACAGCGACTTAAATCAATGCAGGCCCAAAATATTGTTGCAGGTTTGCCGAAATTCAAGGTTGCAGAAATGCATAAGGTATGTGAAGCCTGTCAGTTTGGAAAACAGGCAAGGAAACCATTTCCTAGACATGTTCAAGAGAGTGAGAAGCCATTGGAATTAATCCACTCTGATGTGTGGACAACTAAAGCTGCATCTCTTGGAGGCTGTCATTATTTTGTCAGTTTTATTGATGACTATAGCAGAAAAGTTTGGGTGTATTTTATGAAAAAGAAAAGTGAAGTTTTTGGGCATTTCAAAACTCTTAAAGCGATGGTTGAAAAAGAAACAGGCCTGCAGATAAAATGCCTAAGGTCAGATGGAGGGGGAGAGTACCTCTCAAATGAGTTTGCAAGGTTCCTGCAGGAGCATGGCATAAAGCAGCAATATTCATGCAGTCATACCCCACAACAAAATGGAATTGCAGAAAGAAAAAACAGGCATATTGGAGAGGTATCTCGTGCCATGCTAAATGAAAAAGACTTGCCAGATTTTTATTGGGCTGAAGCAGTTGCTACAGCAGTCTACATAATGAACAGGACTCCCACTGCAGCAATACATGGAATGACTCCAGAGGAGAGGTATACTGGTAGGAAACCAGATATTTCTCATTTGAAAATTTTTGGTTGCATTGCCTATGTACATGTGCCAGATGAGCTGAGATCCAAGTTGGATCCAAAAGCTGAGAAGTGCATCTTTATTGGTTACTCTCTGCAGCAAAAAGGGTATAGATGCTATAACCCTTCTACTCGTAAGTTTACAGTGAGCAGAGATGTTGTTTTTGATGAGATGAGTAGCTGGTATAAACCAGTAAATGTGATTGATGATGTAGATGCACAAAATGGTAATGCTGCACAAAATTCACAGCAGCGGTCACAAAATATTAGTGGACCTGGAGCATCCTCTAGTAGTGGTTCACATTCTTCGCCATGGACAGGCAGATTGAGATCAGGAGAATCTTCTCAAAGTAATGCAGATAGTGGTATGCAGGTATCACGAAAAGGAAAAGAGAAGGTTGATCAGCCCATGTTTGATGTGAATGCAGGTCACTCTTATGTGGATGGTGAATCCAGTGGCTCAGAACAGAGCATTGATGATGAGTTGGGTATTCCTTCTATTGTTACACCTGGAGTAAGGAAGACCAGGGATGTTTTGAGAGCACCTGGGAGTGAACCTACTTTGCGCAGGTCTACGAGAGCTAGGTATCCTGTGGATAGGCTGAAATATGATGGATTTACAGCCATTCACTATGCATATATGGTTAAAGTAATACAGGAACCAGAACCCACTTCTTTTGAGGAAGCCATGGGAAAAGAAAAATGGGAGAAAGCCATGGATGAAGAAATGGATGCCTTGGAAGCTAATGCTACATGGGAATTGGTACCTTTGCCTAAAGGTAAAAATGCAATTGGCTGTAAGTGGGTTTATAAGGTGAAGCACAATGCAGATGGTTCTGTGAACAGATACAAGGCAAGATTAGTAGTCAAGGGGTATGCACAGACATATGGTATTGACTATGAAGAAACATTCAGTCCGGTTGCAAGGATGGCAACCGTAAGAGCGGTCATTGCTATGGCTACATCAAAGGGATGGTCTTTACATCAGATGGATGTAAAGAATGCCTTCTTGCATGGTGATTTGCAAGAAGAGGTATATATGGAGCAGCCGCCAGGTTATGTGCATGCTGTTCATCCTGAGTTTGTTTGCAGGTTGAAGAAAGCCTTGTATAGCTTAAAGCAAGCACCTAGAGCATGGTCTGACAAGATAGGACAGTATATTGTCACTATTGGCTTTCAGATTTCCAAGGCAGATTTCTCACTTTATGTGAGGAAAACAGAGAAAGGTATTATGCTACTTGTCATTTATGTTGATGATTTGATTATGACAGGTGACAGTGATGAAGATATCCTTCATGTGAAAATGCTATTGAAGCAGAAGTTTGAGATGAAGGATTTGGGAGAGCTGCGCTATTTCTTGGGCATTGAGGTGATTAGATCACCAAGTGGGATACAGCTCTTGCAGAGGCAGTATGGATTGGACATGCTGTCCAAATATGGGATGACAGGCTGTAAGCCTATTTTAGTTCCTTTGGAGCAGAATGTGAAGCTTAGCATAGATGCAGGTGAGCTTCTGGAAGACCCTACTATGTACAGACGCATAGTAGGAAGCTTGATTTATATGACTATTACCAGGCCAGATTTGAGCTATGCTGTTGGATTGGTAAGTCAGTTTATGCAGGCTCCAAGGAAACCACATTTGGATGCGGCTAGACGCATACTCAGGTATGTGAAGTCCACATTGCAGTATGGACTATTTTATGAGACTGAGGTTCAGATACAGTTGCATGGATACACTGATGCTGATTGGGCTGGTAGTATTTCTGATAGACGATCTACCAGTGGATATGTGTTCTCTTTTGGGAGTGCTGCAGTCACTTGGAGCAGCAAGAAACAGCCTACAGTTGCCTTGACGAGCACAGAGGCTGAGTACAGGGGTGCAGCAATGGCTGCATGTGAGGTAGCTTGGTTGCATAAGCTACTTTATGATATGCATCAATCTACAGATGGGCCAGTTGTCATTTATTGTGACAACATGAGTAGTATACACTTGGCAAATAACCCAGTCTATCATGCTAGAACAAAGCACATTGAGGTGCATTATCACTATGTGCGAGAGAGGGTTTTACTAGGTCTTATTGATCTAGTTTATGTCAGCACAGAGGATCAGGTAGCTGACATATTCACGAAGGCATTGGGCGCAGAGAAGCTGCGCAAGTTCAGAGACCTGCTTGGTGTGCAGGAATTGGGATTGAGCTCGAGGGGGAGTGTTGAGATATCGAGCTCCACTCGTGATACGCCAGGGTGACCGTTGTGTATTTATGTCACCGACTTGTCAGTTGCAGATGCGGTTGGTACACCGCCCCTGAATAATAGCTACATGATAGCTATCCTTATCTACTCTAGTTCGTGGCTCAGTTAGTATGCCACCTTAGTTAGTTGAGTTTGGTTTGAGACCCATATAGAGGGTTCTTCTATTTCTTTGTACTCGAGTTCTTTTGGCTTACACAACTAAGAAGAGGAAAACTGTTCTCAGCCTCCACCCTTGTGTGTCTTCCCCCATTGTGCAAGCAAGAAAGCTTCAAGCGAGACTCCTTCCTTCTCTCCCACAATCTTGACAAGGGATTGCTGACAACAAGAATTATGAAATTGGTGAACCATCCTATAGAAGTGAGGAGCCCATTGCAAGTATCCATGCAACAAACCCACAAGAAATAAAGGTATAGCAAGCTATATGAAGATTTCAAACTGCTTATCAAAGGAGTTTCTCTAATAATTTTGTCCCTACTACTAGAAGTTATTTGGACCAACATCCTTAAGCTTCTAGTGGGCAATAAGATTCTTGAAAGAGAGCTCTATAATAAGATTATGTTGACCAATATAGTGGGCACTCATGTTCCCTATCTAATCTAGAGGAATGGACATTCAGCTACTTTGGCATTTACCTAGGTCTATAAAAAATTAATGGTTGGGGAGACTTTAAGGCATTGATTGCCTAGGTGATTTATTAATGATACTTTGTGAAGGCTTAAGTCAATGAAGGTTAAAGTGCAAGTGCCAAATTCATTTTATGGTGGATTATTATTTTTGGAGTGCTTCAGTGATTATTTTTGGATACTCATAGTACATGTGACTTCATAAACATCAAATTATCATCATTGAATTATTTTGTAAGAGCCAAGCTCACAATACTTGTGTAGACTCACATTACCTACAAATTTAATTATTACACCTACAATTTTTGTGTGGGTTACACATATATATTTGTGATTGTATTAGTGTAAGCTAGGACTATTAAGGTTAAGGTGCAATCATGCTTCAGACCTAGATCCCACAAAGTGGGTAGAACACCCAAAGGAGGGTGCAAACCCTAATTCACAATGATAAAAACCCTAAGATGCAAAGTGGGGTGCAAACCCTAAACCACAAAAGGGACCTAAACCCTAAAATGCAAAAGGGGCACCATCCTAGAGAAGTTATCCAACCCTAACCCAAACCTTAGTCTATATATGGATGGGAGGTCTCAATTATATTTACTCATTTTGGTGCATCCATGTTACAAAAGATCAATTAGTACAAGGGATTGAGGGAAGGTGAAGCTCTTTATCTTTATCTTTCTTTTCTCTTCTCTACTAGCTTCTCAACTTGTTAGTGTGCTTGGTGGTGGATGCAAAGGAGTGACAACATTGGATCATGTTGTTTGGGTTATGGAACCACCTTCAAGCCTCCAAGCTTTTAGACTACAACGCGAGAAGGTAAGTTGGTGAGCTCACTACCCCTCAAGGCTAGTCTTGTGTTCTTGATTTCGTAGGATAGAGAGAAGCATGCATGGTTAGTTAGAGTGGAGTGTTGAGAGACAAGGTGGGAGATTATCACTGAAGTGAGTCATAACTTCTGAAACAATAGAATTATATCCAATGTTCCTATTGTTTGTGTTTAGCCCAATATTTTGGTTCCATTGCTAAGACCAAGGAGAGTGCAATTGCCAAGATTCTCACACTCCTACCATGTAGCAAAATAGGAGACTTATTCAGCTTGAGTGGATGGGATTGATAGGGCATAGATCATCCACATTTGCAACTTCCATACTCCAAAACACATGTGGCTAGGTTGGGAAGGCCAAATTGAAAGGAACTGGTTCATGGAATCAAGGCTAAAGATATTGGATTTGTTAGGATAGGAAAAAACACAAAACATAAACTCAAAAACACAAAATACACAATGTACTCTTCTTGTTGGACATCTTGTGTGGAAATGTTAGGAGCTGATGGTTCATCTTGATTGCCTTGTCTTTGGTTGCATGTTTTTATGATTGAAATCTAATTAAAATATATAGATTACACTTGTGGTTATCCTTTGAGACTTTTGGGTTGTCCACATGTGAAGGAAAGAACAAGAGGTATGAGAAAGAAAAGGTAAGTGGAGTAGAGAAGAAGAAGAAAGAAAAGGAGAAGGAGGAGGAGGAGGAGGAGGAGGAGGAGGAGGGGGGATAGAAGAAGAAGAAGAAAAATTGGTATTATTGAGACTTGTTAATGCATCATACTTTTGCTTCATCTTACTTCATGTCATGCACTTTGAAGGACTTGCAATGGAAGGCCTTGCATCCTCATCCCTTCTTCTCTTTTCCTCAATAATAGCATCCATATTATGAACCTTAGTCAAATATGCATAGGCACTAAATGAATCAATAGGAGCAGCCCATCCAATTTTATCCCATATACTCTAACTAGCACTTGTCAATGCATCCCTAGCAATCTTCCCCTTCTCTATACAAGCCAAGGCACATGACCATACTATAGATTTTATATCAACTTTACATGCATGCAAAGAACCATATGATTTCTTAAGTTTCAATCCATATGTGACAACATGTACAGTTGCAAACACATTTCTTATTGTCAATTCTTCCAATCACTTTTGCATATCCCCTTTGCCAAAGTTTGGCTCAAGAGGAAACCCTATTTTAGTTACATGAATTTTTTCATCTTTCCAAAATGCCAAGTTCTTTGCTTCTACATCATGATAAACCATACACTCCCACTTTTCATGCTGCAAGCTATCACACCATATACATCATGTCTTAAACTCTTCTCTAACATGTCATTAGGCTACTGCCCACCCCTCTTCCACTTTCTCAACCAATTTTATAGCCTTTGAGTGGAGGTCTACCATATTCAAGTGCAAGTTACATAAAAATTTCACCAATTCATCCATAACATCTCCTTTTTGGGTTGGGACCAATAGGCATAATGGGTTGTTCAACCATAGATACATATGGCTTTGTTGCAATTTCAAGACTTTTCATAGAAATTGTAGATGTAGACCATGTTTCTTTGATCCCTTCTCACTTTATAAATATATTTACATTGATGATATGTCCCCACTCAAATTTCAGCCCAATTTTTTAGGTTTCATCTTCTAGCCAATCATTCCATTTCTGCTGCAACACAAGGTCAACAAATTTTAAAAATAACTCAACTTTTTGACTTTTCAACAATGGCTTTCAAATTTACACAAGGCTATAGCAATAAGAACCTTGTTAGGTTTTTTGCAAAGTGCAAAAATGGGCATTCTCAGTGTTAATTGGAAATATGGCTTTCTAATTCTTGTCAAGATGTGACCTATTTGATAGCGCATTCCTATTCTAGGCCAGTGCTCCTCCCTTCCATACAACATTATCCACTACCTCAGAACAATTTGTTTGTTTTCATGCAAAATAGACAATGCAATGATAATGATACCTTACTATTACAATTGAACATACACTTTAGAGTCTTGAGATTGCCAACAAAGTGCCAATTAATGTTGAGTTCTTTGACTCCTTCCACAAAGAGCCCTCATCACTTGTTTTTTTGGAAATTATATTAGGATATGGAGTATGTTGGAAAATCCAAAAGAGAACATTATGGATCTCATTAGGCACTTCAACTACTACTAGCCACCAAATTTCCTTTTTTTACTATGCACTAAATGGTCAGACAAGTGTGCTATCTTTTGCATAGGCCATGTCATAGTTTTTCAATGTAAGACCCATTTTGTTCAGCTTGTGTCCCTTTATGATTTGGCATTTGTCAAGCTTGATAAAAAAACTCCAAGGTTGAAACAAAACCTCACAATTATACTTGGCACAATCCTTGTAGAAACAAGTGCGCTATATTGAATTCGTAATGTTATAATAGGACAAGTCAATATCTTTCAAGCATTGCACCTTGTAGAAATGAGCAATGGTCAAGTCAACAAAAATATTGTTGAAGTTATTATAGTCATAAGAAACCTTTCCGACTCTTTAGTTCCCTCCGCTTTCATTTTGTCAACAAAAATATTGTTGAAGTTATCATAGTCATAAGAAACCCTTCCAGCTCTTTAGTTCCCTCCACTCTCATTTTGTCAAAAATGTAAAAAATTTATTCTATTGAATTTTCAATGGATATATTTATAGCTCCAAGGTGAAATGGACGAGGCAAAATCATGTACTTTATTTTGTTGCAAGCCAATGTATTTGCTATCATACTGTATATGGTCTCATAGCCTTATTAACCAACCTTGGCTATATCACATGCTATTTGAATTGCTTCCATGAATAAACTATTAAGAATATCTATAAGAATCTCATTTAAGAAGCAAGATGGAGGGCTAGATGTCGAGGGCCTCTCAAAATTCCAAACAAGATGCTTGCATTTTAAGAATGCCTTTAGAAGCTCCATCTACTAACCCTCATCTTGGCCTCCAATATCATTAAAAAAGTTCCTTTAAAACAAGAAACATTTTTAGGGAATATAGTAGATTTAGCTTGTTTTTTAATAGAAAATGACAAACCTCAATGCCTACACATGCTTTTTTTGTGCTCCACCATTCAAGGATAGTGATAGCATTAGTACTAATCGATGTTTTCTTTCCATGTAACCCATGGGAGTTTACTTGCACCTTTTCAACTTTTCTTTTGCAATGTTCTTATCCTTCTCTAATTGTTTCAAAAGAAATTTTAATGAAGCATTCTCCTCCTCCAAGGTTGAATTTCTTTATTTATCTTTTGTCACCTCTCGTCCCTTGTCTTGAAACTGCTTCAATTCTTCTTCAAGCTACTACACTTTGATTTCTTGATCTTGTAGGGATTTTTACAACATATTTAAAGAACCCTAGGCTTGTAAAAAATATTGATAAGTGCTATTTTACATTGATTGATAATATTAATGCATATAAATATTTCCATCAAAGCATTTGCAATAACCTAGTAGACCATTTTTACCATCCCCAATAAAAGTGAGCAATAAAGAAGTGGATTTGAAAGGTGGACTTAGATTGGTACTAGGGTCATTAGGATACAAGTAACCATCTACCAAAAGGTTAATGTTTTTCTTCCTTTATAAACAATATTGGAAAACAGTTATTACATCTAGGGCATGCTTACTATACGAATACTTTGCAATAGCGTAGGAATATGCAAACCCACCTTTCTTCTTATGATTGCTCATGTTCCTAGGCAATTCCATTATGCAATGCAAGGTAGGAGTGAAAATGGAGTAGATTAAATTTTTGTTATAAAATTGATTTAGAAGGGTTAGAGAACAAAAGAGAGCAGGAAAAGTGCCTAGATGCATATATAATATGAGTACTACTAGAGATGAAAAAGGCCATGTTCTGAGAGGGGAGGGGAAAAGTCACTTTTTGGAGTCATAATTAGTCCATCGTCTTGCTGATGTGGCATTTAGGAGGAGTAATGGAGAATAAAATGGGTATGTAACTACCTCTGTAGGTCCGAGGTACCACATATGTGGTATTTAAAAAATATATAAATTGGTTTTGAGGGATTTTAATACAAAATAAAAGTATAGAAAACTAGTATTTCAACTTGCAATATGATTAGGTACCTTTTGAAAAAAAGAAATCTATTTTTTGTAAGAAAATTTAAAACAATTTTTGGGGCAAAAATAAATTTGAGTTGCTGATGTAGCACTTTTGGAAGAGTGGTGGTTTCATCTTGAAGGAAGAATTGATTTGGAGGGTACTCAATGACAAGGAGTGGACTGGAGAGGAAGAAAGAGAAGAGAGAGAATATAGAAGAGAGAGAAGATGAGGTGTAGAAGAGAGACAAAAAGAGTGACAAGGAGAGAGAAAGCCTAGGAAAGGAGAGAGAAAGACGAAAAGAGAGAGAAGGTAGCCATGAAAGCTAAGAAAGAAAGAAGATGAAGGAGACTTGTATTATAATAATGATGATGCAAAAATCAAGTCCTTTACACCTTTTATACCAGCTAGTGTAGTTGGTATTTTACCCTGATTATTTTATTTTCCCTCTTTTAGGAGACTTGTATTATAATAATGATGATGCAAAAATCAAGCCATAGTAAAATATGTCCGCGAGGATTATGCATTTAAGGAAAGCTAAGCTGTCGATGTAGTTGCTGCTATTGGAAAGTATCATTAGAATGTATAGGGGTTGATGCCTTTGTATGTATAAATTGTCCAAAGGGCTTTGTCTTTGCCCCAAGAGTCAACCAACCCTCAACTAAATGAACAGCAAAACTACAAGGTTCTTCCTAATGAATCCACTTCTGTCCAAGCATCATTGGAAGCATTGCTATCTCCCTTGTTGATCTCCTTAATGCTTTGCAAATTTGGGAAACTGTCCAGCCATGCCCTTAGCTGAGGTAAGAGTCTAATATGACTCAAATTTTCCTATTTGAAGCCCCCAAACCTGCTTCTACTAAGCCAAAGGCCACTTTGGGCCTTGGATTAGATAGGTCAAGTATGCACTTTGTAGATCATTTCAACAAAACATATAGCATAGGAAGCGATAATAACCATTCTTTTTACAACTTGAATGCAAGCGTTTTCATGTTTGCAAATAAGGATAACCAACAAGAAGAGCAGTTGCATACAATTAGCCAACGTTTGAATGGTTGGCATCCTTTTCTCCAGCAAAGTGACTAGATTTTTATAGGTGGTGGTAGCCAAACTACAGAGGCCATTCCAAATCTTACCAACCTTAAGACGACATGCAGGCTAGGAGTGGAAGATGGTTTTGTGGGATGTGAAGCCACTGATGGTGGTAGCAGTGCCCTATTGTACAGCTTTGGAGCCTTGAACTTGAGCTCAATGGCTATAGCCAGGAGAGGTGTTAGTCAAGTCTGTTGAAAAGACATGCTCTCAACCCATACAGGAGTAAGAAATCAGTTCTTCCTCAAAGCCATTTTTTCATTCAAAGTAGAAATTGGGTGGGGCAATTCTTCCCTTTTCACAAGAAAGGAAGATTGTTCAGCTTTGAATCTGGTGCCAGAGGCCTTACCAATAATTCTTTCTCCAAGTTTGTCTCAAAACCACATGCAAAGTTGGGAAGAGTTCTCAACAGAAATCTAGAAAATTTTCTAGTGGCAATCCAAACTTACTGTCATCACTAGCATCACATACAATTTTTGGACATCAATCTACTAGTTGTTTTTGTAGTTGCATTAGGCTTGCATTTGATCAAGACCTATGGCATTATCAATGCAAGATAAGTCTTCAGAAGTTTGAAAGGTTGATCAAAGTTGTTTATTAGAACTTGTTAAGGCTTGTTGACTAGAACAAGCCAGCAAAGTAGTAAGAGATCTTTAGGGATCTGCTTTAGCTATAGTACAACCTATATTGGATCATCAGTGATTCATTAGACTCTATAGACTCAACACACACACTGAAATCTGCATCAAACAAGATTGGAGCCATCAAAGGAGGGAAACAATTATAGAGCAATGCTGGGGAGTGGCCTTCTTCTAGAGTTGGTGTTGGGGGTTCTCAAACTGCTACTGCAAAGGGTGGTTTACCAAAAGTTTCAAAACAAGCTACTACTGTTGCTTATGAAATATTTTTGGGAGGATATACACCATCGTTTACTAAGTCTAGATTTCAAGAAGTAGCTTGATGGACTTGAATTGTTACAGAAGGAAATAATTGATCATATCAAAGAAATGATTGTGCAGAGTTTGTTGAGGCCATGAAAAATGAAGGCTACAGATTTTCAGAGTATGAGGCTAGCATTGGAAAATCTTTGTTTCATTTGGGCAAGCTGGAGGAGCCAATTTGAAGCAAGGTAGCACAGATCACAAGAAATTAAGCCTAAGTATTCAACATGTTCACAGTAGGAAACTTCAATTTACTCTATAGCCTAGGCATAGCTAATCAGAATATAATGATGTACTTCAAAGCTTTGGGCATAATTGAAATGGGTAGGAGGCATGGAACATGTGTTTATATTAAGCTACTAAAGCTCTGATAAACTGTAGCATAGCTAATCAAAAGAGAGAGCATTATCATTCATAATATTTCAAGGAATTGCTGATTGAAAGCTATCTTGTGTGATAACATTGGGGATTTGATGAATTTGTGAAAGTAATGATGTTACATCCATGATAGTGGAGGAGCAATGGATGCTAAATTTGTATAACAATGCTGACCCCTCTAGATTCTTCTCCATGCTACAAGGATATTGAGATGTAGTTGCATTCGGTGCAATGTCAACAATCAAGAAAAGTGTAGATGCATCTAGCTTTTGTTGTGCAAAGCATTGAGCAAAGACTTTTCAGATCAACCAACAAAACATAAGCAGAGATGGTAGTAGCAAAACTTGATTACAATGACAAATGAGATCAATAGCTCTAGCTCTATTGAACAAAGCTGGCTTCACACACATGCTAATATTCATAAACTTGGAGCTTTAATTGATCAATACATTGCTCTTATGAAGGCCGATAGAGAAAATAGAGCAAGACTTGAATCAAGTATAGATTTCCATCACCCTAAGTATTATCAACAACATGATGAGTATTATGGTCATGATGAGTATTCTCATGGGCATTATGCACTCAATGCTTATGCTTATGCTTATGGCCAACATGTATATGTTGATGGTACACACTATGATCTGCATGCATCTTATGAATATGGGCAATAGCAACATGCAACCGAACATGAGCAATATTGATGGGACCTAAAATGGGCCGGCATTGGCTATAGCACTAGCCGGACCTCATGCATACGACGAACAACCCCACCACACGGCCTCGCGGGCCAGGAGTGTCTAAAACTCACT
Source organism: Lygodium microphyllum (assembly GCF_053477565.2). Classification (NCBI taxonomy): domain Eukaryota; kingdom Viridiplantae; phylum Streptophyta; class Polypodiopsida; order Schizaeales; family Lygodiaceae; genus Lygodium; species Lygodium microphyllum. The sequence goes on along the minus strand of NC_141157.1, from coordinate 76,876,777 downwards.
TTACACTAAATGCTTATGATGATTTTGCATTTGTATCCAATATGTAATCAAACGTTCACCTTCCCTTCTCCTCAGAGGGAGATCCCATAACATATAGGCATAATGCCTCGTAATACACACATAGGGAAGCACCTCTCGGCTGATTGCCATGGCTCCACTGCGACTCTCATACACCTCGGGGATTGGCCCCAAGATGCATCGCTAACACATATAACATTCGCACAAACTCCACTCTTTCATAATTCAGCATTCCAAGAGATTTTGATTTGCCTCGCAAAACTTTTCCCAACAGAAGCACCCGTCTAAACCTACAACTTAAGTTTCTTGTCCTCTCAGCATTGGTCAAAGTTTATCAAACAAGTGCAATGAATTTCAGGAGATACCACGTGACATCCTTGATGCAAGGCATATGAAAATTGTGCACAACCATTTTATGATTAAAAAACCAGCCATGTGAGGTGTGGAAAATAGCCCTTTCATGAATTTTAACTAAGCGTTACATGTTGTGCTGCTTTAGGGACTAGCACTGAAACTTTCGTGCTACTAGTCGCCTATATTTAATTATGAAATGATCCCTAAATGCTATGCACAAAGAGGAAAATCATAATTTGTATCTTTTCAACAATTAGATCGTCGCACAAACTTCATCTCCCCCCTTACTGTTTAGGTGTTGCTGCGGTGCATAGGTGTAAATGGTTGTTTTGTATCATTTTTGTATGTAAAAAGCAATAAACACAGACTATAACACAAAGGACAAGGCCAAACTGAGGCTTAACCCCATGCTTTAACCTCGCCAAACATTCACGCACATAAATCTTATTTTTCCATATTTTTTTAGCGCAAAAACTCCAAAATTTCCTATTTTTTACTATTTTTCTCTATTTATTATTCATGGAAAATGGTATTTTCTGATTTATTTGTATTGGCTTGTTATTTTGACTAAAACTTAACATTTTCTCTGATTTTATTCCATTTCCACTCCTTTTCTCCAACTCAAAATCGAAAAAAACCATTAATTTCCATTAAAAATGACATTTTACGAGTTTTAAAGAATTAATAACGACTCTAAATCATCATGGGTTCTGGATTTCTGTAGTTACAGCCCTCAAACATGATGCAAACAAGGTTCAAACAAAAATTCATTGCATATGAACAACATTTGGACCATGAAACAACAAAAACAAGCAAATTTCTTCATAAAATTGGAGCATACCGTGTGTCTTGCGTGTTGCGGGTTTTTTAATAATTATTCTAGGTAGCCCACGGACTAAGCAGCAACCATTCTTCAGTGCTGAACCTCTTTCCTCAGCCTCCTCTTTATCTTGAAGCAATCCGTGGACAAGCATTCTTCAGCTCCACTTCTTCTTGATTTCTTGCACATGAATTACCTTTATGCAGGAGAGAGGGAGAAGAGAGAAATACTGGTTTTTTATATCCACAACCAGGCAACCAATTGACGGGTGGAGACCGACAATGGAGAGTGAAGATAGGAAGAAGATCAGCCACCATGAGATCAATTGGGGGGGTTGTTCACAGGCCCAAAATCCATCTCTCCCTCAAATTGTGATGATGGCGCCCTCTTTCCTGATCAACGCAAAAAATGCAACTCCCGTCCCCCCCTCCCATTTTTGATTTTTTTGGGCTCCCAAGGGGAGCCTCAAAGGGTCACACCCTTTGGGCTCTTCTTAAGTCCATTTTCACCTTTGCCAATTTGGGCTTGGCCTCCCGGGCACTCCCTTTTCCACGTCCAGTATCCGATTCTTGGTCTGAAAAATCCTGGGCGTCCGTCTTGAAGTCCTCTACTATCGGGCATCTCCCACGGTCTTGTCTCACACGCCAAAAAATTATAAAAATTCTCCGACTGCCGTCTAGTGGCTCTTTTAAGCATTTCTGGGCATTGCCGCTTAAAATCATATTGATTATCACTGCCGCCTTTGATGAAGTCTATCTTTCCTCGCGTATTCGTAATTTTTGGCTATTTTTAAGCACTTCTCAGCACAAAATATTATATGTCATTGGCAACCACGGGATAGGGCGACTCAACCCGTCGAATCCCACGAATAGATCTGCACATAAATAACAAAAAGGAGCATCAAGCTGATACAAAAAATACACAACACAACACATCACAGCTCATACCATACCCCTTGACAAAACCAAGGCATGAAATCCATGAGGAGTAGGCCTAGCAGAATCTGATAGAAAGTCCAAAGCTAGTCACTAACCAACTGCTCTAATACGGCCAAGCTAAAAAAAACTATCAAAGAGGTCATCCTAAGTGGTGGTTTGAACTACCTACCTAACTAGGGACAACTCAACTAGGAGCTCCTACTAGGCGAGGACTCCTATAGCCTGATCAAGAAATATTTTCTTTTAGCATAGTTTTCCTTCTTTTTTTATTTTTCCATACTCAGACATGTAAAAAGGAGGGAGTTGAGTGTAGTGACCCAAGGAGAACAAGGCATCGGCCTCAGGTCCTGTCTCTGTACCCAAGAACCTACCAAGCCCTCGCAAGGCGATACTTAATCATTTTCTAACGCTCACTTTTATTTTTGCTCCAACCTTCTTATATTCTTTATTTTATGGCAAGATGTTACCCCAAGGAAGGCAAGGCATTGGCCCCGGGTCTTGTCTCATCCCAAGGAACCTACCAGGCCTTTGCAAGGCGATAAACAACAGCTTAAGGATTTGTCTTTTTTTCCTTTTCTATTTTTATAGGGGTTAAAACCCCTTTTTACACACCTCCGTATATTTATATATTGTCTTTCAGATCTTTAGGGTTTTGTCTATTTCCATCATTATCTCAGTAGGCTTCCCTAACTGCCTCACAACTAACAGGAACTCCTAGAACGGCCACCTAGCAGGTCAGTAGAATAGGGTCACTAGAACTCCCTTTTAAAATAGGTCTTTCAATGCCTGTCAATGTCTTGCAGGAGGCAATGACTACTCAGACCTCCCCCAGATATACAAAACCTAAACCTAGGACTTCATGCCTTGATTTCCGGTCCCCAACAAGAAAGAAAACCCCACCCGCACATATATCATTAATTGCTTAAGGGAAAGACTAGAAAAGGGAACGAAACCACTTGGAATGGCCACAAGAAGCTTCTTCACAACAAAGGCTCCCTCCAGTGACTTTGTCAACTTGTATGGTGCAATCACTAAAACAACGAAGCATTAAATGTACCTGCACCAAATAGAGATAGGGGTCTCTTGGCCTAAAGAAATAGTACATTTCACTGCAAACTAACTGGCCCTCTTGGCCTAAAGAGATAGATTATTAAAACTTGAAAACAACTGGCCCTCTTGGCCTAAAGAAAGCAAGCATTAACGACTTAAAGCTACTGGCCTTCTTGGCCTAAAATGGATAGTTCATTCTAATCCATGCAATATATGATCTCCTTGGCATATATAGCACATCCTATCAAACTAATTAGGATACCAAGGATAGCATAAAATATGAGGACTAACCTCATGCTCCTCATGCAAGTCAGCTAAAAGCTTGATCTACGCTCTTTGTAGATCCACTAGCCCAAGCCTTTCTATTGATATCTCAGTAATAATGGCCATCTCTTCTTGGGTACTATGAGCTGAATGAATGACATCATTAGGTTGATATATCTCATCCCCTTGGTCATCATTCAAACGGATCGCTTGTCCCAACTTTCCAGTAACTCCTCCCACAGGGAAAATCATGGATTTATGATCATGCAACCCTTCTCTAATTGGACCATTCCATATATCAATGATAGAATCCAAACTAGATAGAGCTTCAAGCCTAGACCCATCACATAGATGCATCTCAGGGCGGTGGTCCCTATTGTTAGATGTCACATTATGGCCTTTAGTCGCATCCTCTTGGGAATCCATCAAAGCATGTCCACATGTAATTCTTGGCCCTTCATCTGACACACCAACAATATTTTTTGGGGTTTTGGGCCTCCAAACTCATCTCATATTCCTTTTCATATTCTCAGACTGCCTCATCTGCCCACATTGGTCCAATGGACTCACTGTGGATTTATCACCATTACCAGATGGCCTCACAGCCTTATGGCTTCTATTTAGTACAAGTGTACCTTTGGCATGCTGCTTCTTCGTCATATGAGATGTCTTCCCTTTCCCTTGTCCACTCTGCAACTGCTTAGCCATAGGAACCATGCTTTTACTAAAAGGAATAGCATCTACTCAAAATCATGATTCATCTATAAATTGGAAATGTCTCTCAAGATCCTTACTAGGAGCACAACTAGAACCACTCATAGAATGCTCATCTAAGCTTGTAGACCGAATGGTTCTATCAATTCCACCATCACAACTACCTCTCATGGAAGTGTTGCAAGCCTTGATGAGACTTACTGGGCTTGGAATCTTTTTATCCCTAGAGGGTATATTATCCCTACTATTGCCATTTTTTGCTTGGAGATTTTGGCTACCAAGGTTCCTCTCATAGGCTGCCTTGGTATCAACAAGTGAGCTGTCTCCTTGTAGAAATGGTTGGAAGCTAGGATGCACTTGTACTAAGTGGGGAAAACTCCAAAAGTTTCCCCAACATCTCTGAATATGTCCCTCATAATCAATGGCATGCATCTTTGCTTCCCTTAACGACTTAGGATTCCGCATTCCCACTTGGATTTGCATGTTAATCTCTAAGCCACTCAAAAAGAGCTCACATAGCACATCATCTGGCAATGCAGTAGCTCTTCTTGGCCAAAGCCTTAGAATATCATCAAAGGCTCTAGCGTATTCTTTAACAGAAGGATAGGTGTTGATAAATATGTCCTATCCTATAGTTGTATGTAAAGTGTCCTTAAGTTTGGGGTATCTATCTTTTGAGGATACCATTTTAGTGTGTGAGGATTGTTTTGAGATATGGTTGAAGAATGAGAAGAAGAGGATATCATGTAGCTCCTAATCTGTGCTTGTTCCATTTTAGTCTCCCTCTACTTGCAGTTTTGTCATTTGGTATCAGAGCAGAAGAGGGATCAGCTATGTCAGCATTCAAATGAGTTTTTTCTGCCCTGTGATGACTCAGACTTCGGCATTATCAGCTTCTGGAGCTCCAAGCAACGGCATCCCATCAGAGGCAGAAATATCATCTTCAAAGCATCAACATCATCACTTCTTCATCAGAGGAACTGCTTGTAAGGATGCAGGGGCCATCCACAGCTCGAAAAGAGGGAGAATTGCTACGATAGTTGACATGGAGAGTCTCGCAGCAATAGAGGTAGGAGGGAAAGTAGAGAGCTAATTGCTAACCAGCACCTAGATGAGAGCATGGCCAGCCCAACCATAAGCAAGTGGGCGTGGTTGTAGAGCCATCACTGATCGGTAGGGTCACCGTGCCCGTAGGAGGAGCAAGCTGACGTAGCAAAGTGCAGCCAAGGCTACTACCATCAACGTTTGGGGGAGGATCATATTGAGACACAAGGAAAGAACAAAGATCACAACATGCCAACTATGAGACACAAGAGAAGGACAGATATCAAAACATGTCGACTTTGCTCTTGACATGACCAGGAAGCAGTGTGTAGGGTTCAAGGCACTGGTCTGAAAGGCTACTCATACCTAGCCTGTACAGGATTTGTTATATGAAAGTGCTACGGGCGTGAGTTGGATTTAATCATGACAGGAGGAGGTGAGGGGCATTCGTATTCAAACACGGTGGACAGTGTTGAGATCATTGTTCATGTCTGGTGCTTTGAAAATGTAAAGTGGATCCAAGTCGCCGATGCACCAACCCAGTAAGAAAAGTCGCAACAGGTTGAGGACCAAAGCACAAGCCAGCAGTAGTTTGAGGACAGTTTCCCGGAGCTACCCTGGTGGTGAGAGCAGGGGAGAGGAGAGACTCCATAGGGCCTTTGACAGATCAATATTTCCTAGCCTTTTTTCAAGAGAGCAAAGGTGGGACTTAAGGCAGGAGGCTTTTTTTGTGGTAAAGGAGAATGTAGCTCAAAACAGTTTTGTTGTTGACAAGGAAGACAGCAATGTGACAAGATCTGATGCACCGTCTCGAAGACCTTTTGAGGAAGCAGCCCTGCATTTGTTTAAGACTAAGTTGCAGAAAGGATTCCCAAAGGAGCTGTTTGTTGTGAGGATGTACATTTTAACTATGCAGCCCCTTGAACCAAATACTTTTTCTCGTCAGACTAGAGCCAAAAGAAATTTAAAAATTGCAGGAAAAATGGTCAACTTTAGACCCATGTTTTGATGCATTTTGGGTCATACAGACATTGTGTGGGATCTGATTTGGATGTTTCTTGTTGAGAACTGAATATATGACATGTTGGCATCATGGATGGATGTATATGATAGTTTTTGGACACATGTATGACAATCATATTGCTGAATACCATTCCTGGATAGATTGTATTGTTGTTTTCTTCTAAATTTGCAGCAGCCATAATGTCTGACACGACACAGATCACTCAGATTGTGGGAGACAAATTGACCAAAGACAACTATAGTGTTTGGTCCTACAGGATGGAGAATTTTTTGATGGGTAGAGGTCTATGGGACCTCATAACAGGTGATGATGAATGCCCAGAAGTTCCTGAACATCTAACTGAAGAGCAAAAGAAAGCGTACAAGGATTGGACTGGGAAGAACAAGAAGGTTTTGCATTGGATCTCCATATGTATTTCAGAAACATTGATTCCTCATATAAAAAAGGCAAGCACTTGTAGGGAGGCATGTGAAATCATAGAAAAAATGTATGGAACATGTACAAAGGCTCGTAAGATACAACTTAAGTAGAGATTACATGGTGCATGGAGAGGCAATCGCAGTATCAGTGACTATGTGGCAGAAATCAAGCAAATTTCAGAAGACCTTGCATCCATTAATGCACCTATTGATGATGATGATTTAGTGTCAGTGACACTAAATGGGCTTGGACTGGCTTTCAAATCTTTGGATACCTCTATTTCCATTAGGGGAGGCTCTATGGCTGACTTTGAGGAGCTTATTGGATTGCTACTTACAGAAGAAATCAAGTTGGGATTGAATGCATCTAGCAGTGGAAAGAATGTAGGTGGAGATAGTGTTTTCTATCACCAGAGAGGTCGTGGCAGTTCATCTAGAGCTAGAGGCTCTTCACTTGGTCGTAGTAATTATGGTTTTGCTCGTGGAAGAGGTAACTTTGGTCGTGGTGACTTCATGCATAGAGGCAGGGGGAGATCTTTCCCTAGAGGTAGAGGACAGTCTAGTCCTTCTTCACAAAGAGATGGCACTTGTCATTATTGTGGGTAGTTTGGTCACTTTGAGAGGGATTGTTATCAGAAATAGAATGCTATGTCTAGGGGTCGTGGAAGGACCCAATATGGCCACTATGCAGGCACTTATGGTGGTACAGGTTATGGACGTAGAGGTGGATCGCCTAGAGGTCACCTATTTGCTATGGAGCATGTGCTTGGGAGAATGACTCATCCTATTCATGAGAATGATTGGTTTTTGGATTCAGGAGCTACAAACCACATGACTCATCATGCTGAGTGGTTTGATAGCAAGGAGCAAATGCAGAATGATGAATATGTTGCCACTGGTGATGATACTTTACACAAAATTACTCATATTGGTAGTATGCCACTTGTTACTAAAGATGGGATTGAGAACAAGCTTGGTGATGTACTTTATGTGCCCACAATAACTAAGAACCTAGCATCGGTTGGTCAAATGACAGATCAAGGATTGCAGGTGAGATTCAATAAGTTTGGATGTTTCATTGAAGAGTTCCGTAACGGGAGAACTGGCAGGGTGATTGCTTATGGTAGAAAGAAAGGGAGATTGTTTGCTTTGGATGCAGGCACTCCAGTGATTCAAAACTCTATGTATGTTGAGAGAGGACATGGGCAAGATAAGGATGTGGAATTATGGCATAGACGGATTGGTCATGTTAATTTGCAAAGATTGAAGCAAATGCAATCAAAACAGATAGTCTGTGGTCTACCACATTTAGGATATGTGAATTTTGATCATGTATGCGAGGCTTGTCAATTTGCCAAGCAGTCTAGATTGCCATTTCCAAAGAGGGGGAGAATAAGCAGCTATCCTTTGGAAATAATACACTCAGATATTTGGGGCCCATGTCAGAATGTTTCCATGAGCGGAAAATGTAGATTCTATGTCACCTTCATTGATGATTTTAGCACAATGACTTGGGTGTACTTTATGCAGTATAAAAGTGAAGCATTTGAAAAGTTCTTGGAATTTAAATCTATGGCTGAAAAGCAGTTTGGATGCTACATAAAATGTTTGAGGTCAGATAATGGTGGAGAGCACATGTCATATGAGTTTTGTGACTTCTTGAGAGATCATGTTATCAAAAGGCAGTTGACATACAGGTATACACCTCAACAAAATGGTGTGGCTGAAAGGAAGAATCGGATTATTGTAGAGGTTGCAAGGGCAATGATGAACCAAATGAACATGCCATTGTCATATTGGGCAGAAGCAGCGCATACCACAGTTCACATTATGAATAGAACACCTACAGCCTTGATTCATAATATGAAACCCACTGTTGCATACCTTAGAGTCTTTGGATGTGTCTGTTATCTTCATGTTCCAGATGATTTGAGAAATAAGATGGAACCTAAGGCTGTAAAATGCATTTTCCTTGGATATCCTGATGAGAAGAAGGGATACAAATGCTATGATCCAGTGAGTAAGGAAGTATACATAAGCAGGGATGTCAAATTCAGTGAATATGAATCATGGTACAAGCCCAAAATTGTAGTGGATGTTGATTCCTATGAAAGCAATGATGATAATGGCTATGGAAGGAAAATTTCAGCAAACAACAAGGCTGAAAATCAGCATGTGTAAGATGCTTCAGGACCTCAAGAGAATGTGAAAAGCAGTGGCAACTACAGTCCATGGAGTGGTAGATTGAGAAATGCACAAAGGAGTGTAGAAGTTGCAAAAGGTAAGAGACCAATGACTGAAAGTTCAGAAGATGAATCTATAGATGATGAGTATGGCATTCCGCATGTTAAAACACCTGGCACTAGAAGTGCAGGAAAGTATATGCCACCACATGCTAGATCAGATGAGACACACGATAGTGTACCTCAATTGAGAAGATCAGAAAGGGTAAGGTATCCAGTTGATAGATTGACTTATAATGCGTTCATGAAGATACATTATGCATACATGGTTTCTTATGTACAATATGTGGAGCCTACTTGCTTTGAAGAAGCAGTAGAGAGCAAAGAGTGGAGACAAGCAATGGATGAAGAGATGAATGCACTAAGGAAAAACAAGATTTGGGATTTGGTGAAACTACCTTATGGCAAGAAGTCCATTGGATGTAAATGGGTTTACAAGGTCAAATGTAAGTCGGATGGCTCTCTTGAAAGGTATAAAGCAAGGCTAGTTGCAAAAGGATATGCACAAACTTATGGTTTGGACTATGAAGAAACATTCAGTCCAGTAGCTAAAATGATGACAGTAAGATCAGTAATTGCTTTGGCTTCTATCTATGGTTAGAGGCTTTATTAAATGAATGTAAAAAATGCATTTTTGAATGGAAACTTAGAAGAGGAAGTGTACATGGATCAACCAGAGGGCTATGTGGATCCAAAATACCCACATTATGTATGCAAGTTGAAGAAGGCTTTATATGGACTGAAGCAAGCACCAAGAGCATGGTGTGATAGAATCAGAAAATTCTTATGCAGTATGGGATTTCAACAGAGCAAAGCTGATTATTCACTTTATGTGAGGCATATAGAAGATGGTATGGTTGTTGTGGTCATCTATGTTGATGATTTCATTATTACAGGTACACTTGAGAAGGAGATTACTGAAGTCAAGCATGGGTTACATAAAGAGTTTGATATAAAGGACCTTGGTTTGTTGAGATACTTCTTGGGTATTGAGGTTATTGACACACCTCATGGTATATGGATGATACAAAGGCAATATGCATTGGAGACGTTGGAAAAACATGGCATGACAGGATGCAAACCGGTTGATACACCATTGGATCAAAATGCTAAGTTGATGGATGATGGATCTTATGTTGAGGATGTTACTATGTTCAGAAAGATGGTTGGTAGTCTTATCTACTTGACCATTATAAGACCAGACTTGAGTTACGCTGTTGGATTGATAAGTCAGTTTATGCAGAAACCATGCAAATCACATTTGGATGTAGTGAGAAGAGTTCTTAGATATGTGAAAAAGACAGCTAGATTTGGGCCGTTTTATGAAAAAGGAATCAAGCCTACATTATTTGGATACTCAGATGCAGACTGGGCAGGTAGCTCTATGGATAGAAGATCTACTAGTGGCTATGCATTCTCATTTGGATCAGCCATGGTAAGTTGGAGCAGTAAGAAGCAACCTACAGTTGCTTTATCAAGCACTGAAGTAGAGTATAGAGGCATTGCATTGGCAGCATGTGAGCAGACATGGCTGAGATTGATCTTATATGACATGGGCATAGAGATTGATGGTGGAGTTATTATGTATTGTGACAATGTTAGCAGGATTATGTTGGCAAAGAACCCAGTCTACCATACAAGAACAAAACACATAGAAGTGCACTATCATTTCATTAGAGAAAAAGTCATTGATGGAGAGATTGACTTGGACCATGTGAAGACCAATGACCAAGTTGCTGATATCTTTACCAAAGCATTAGGTAAATATAAGTTTGAGTACTTCAGGAGCGCACTTAGAGTCTTATGTGTGCAAGCTCATTCTAAGCTTGAGGGGGAGTGTTGATAAATATGTCTTATCCTGTGGTTGTATGTAAAGTGTCCTTAAGTTTGGGGTATCTATCTTTTGAGGATACCATTTTAGTGTGTGTGGACTGTTTTGAGATATGGTTGAAGAATGAGAAGAAGAGGACAGCATGTAGCTCCTAATCTGTGCTTGTTCCATTTTAGTCTCCCTCTACTTGCAGTTTTGTCAATAGGACTCTTGCCTAATCTACATCAACTGCCCTAAAACTTGGGTCATAGGCACCTTCTTCTCATATTCATCTAAAAATCGATCACTCAACTCCTCGAAGGATTTAATAGACCCCCTTGGGGCCCCTAGTACCCTTTTCTAGCCTCTCCCTTTAGGGTACTTGAGAATACGAGCATCCGATGAATATCATTGAACCCACTTGCAAGGCAAGTTAGGCCGTATTCTCGTAAATGCACCATTGGATCCTCATTAACCATCCCATGAAACACTAGGAGATCCCTATAAGGAGGAGGGCATTTAGTTCTTTCCTTCAGGATCAGCACTGGGCCATTAAAATCCTCATATTCATGACCTAACTCTAGTGTCTTGGGGTCTCCAACCTCTTCCAATTCCACCTTTACTGGTGTAGGAAGGTTAATATCATCCTTGCTATCCCTTTATGCCAACTCACAGAGTGGTCTAGGGAGTCCTATGCTACGCACTGAAGAGTCTACTCCATCACTTGATGTTGGTGTTTTAGTAATTCTATCCTCATTTGCTATTTTTTCCCTAGAACTGGAGGTAGGTCCTAATAGAACCTTTCTTTCTAATAAGGGTTTTCCACATATGTAGATATCGTCCAATGCTTTATAGATTTGCAAAATTGCGCTTTGGAACCCAATTGCATCAGGCCCTAACATCGGAGGTATCTCCTACTCATAGGCATATATTACTTTGACTAGTGGCATCACAGTTTTTTCCTTCAAAAACTTATCACTTTTGAGGATCACAAACGATTGTGCCATCCTAACATCAAGTAGTATGGTTAGTTGGAGCAGTAAGAAGCAACCTATAGTTGCACTCTCTAGTACTGAGGTAGAGTATAGAGGTGCTACATTAGATGCATGTGAGGCAGCATGGCTCATGAAGCTTCTTGATGATTTGGACATGCAAGAGGTCAGGCCTGTCACACTCTATTGTGACAACATGAGTAGTGTGCTCCTAGCCAGTAATCTTGTCTATCATGCTAGGACTAAGCACATTGAGGTACACTATTACTTTATCAAAAAAAAAGTGATTGAGAAAAAGTGATTGCAGGTGATGTTGATTTGGTCCATGTGAGGACAAAAGACCAAATTGTAGATATCTTTACAAAGTCATTGGGTAAAGATAAGTTTGTGCACTTTAGAGCTCTACTTGGAGTGAAGTACCCCACTTGAGCTTGAGGGGGAGTGTTGAGATTCAAGCTCTTAGTCTTTGTTCAGTTGTTTATCCTAGTTGAATAAGGAGGTTAAGTCACACTAACTTAACTATGATTAGATCTAGGTCATTTGTTGTGTGTTGTATACATTTGACTTTTACACTGTGTGTTGATGGAATGAACTGAGAAGGGAGCATGTCTGCTTCTCTTACTGCCTATGCTTTTGTCCATCTTTCTCTCTGAACTTTAATAGTATACCTACATTGCATTTGGATTCTATGAGCGCTATTCAGCTAGCCAAGAATCTGGTCTTCCATGTGAAGATGAAACACATTGAGGTGAGATATCACTTCATACGTGGGGTCATGGAGGACCATATATTACTACACTGACAATACCCACCACTGCATACTGCAAGTGATGGCGGGTGCCCGTCATCGTCACTTTATTCTTTATTCTTTCAGTGACAGTTTGAATAAAGGAAGGCTCGATCACACATTGTGAATGTTGGAGTTCCCATTTGGTCTCTCTCTCTTCCTTTCTCTTGCTCTCCCACCATAGCTCTTCCAAGAAAGCTTCGATCCTTCTCACCTTTCAAATTGAACAAAGGATGTGATTGGTAACTTTGACTTTTGGTAGTTGGCTCTGGGTAGTAAGGTGTGGACTTATGATTCTTCTATAAGCTTGTTAAGGAAGTGAATACCTCTATCTTATTGATGAGCTCTAGGGAATTTCCAAAACAGGTGAGGATGTTCTCGTATGGGAATAGGGCCATGATGTTGCCATCATCATGCTTAAGAGCTTTGGCTTCACACCACTTCATCACGTAGTCTATACTACAAACCAAGTTGTATCTATTCTGTTTCCTTCTAGTTGGCAAATCAATGGGGCCCACGAAGTTAATTCCCCATTTCTCGAATGACTTTAGGGGAAGAATGGGTTGCAGTGGTATGGCACTAGGTTTGGTAGGCTTCCCATTCGCTAACAAGCATCACAACGTCTTCTGTAGTCATAGGCATCCTTGCGGAGGGTTGGCCACCAATATCCTGCGAGCAAGGCCTTTTTGGCTATCGCTTCTCTTGCAAAGTATCCTCCACAGGGCTCATCATGACATGCTTTCAAAACGATTCCAATCTCATCTCCTGCAACACATCTTCTCAACACTTCATCTTTTCCTTTCTTGTACAGAGCACCACCTAATAAAGTGTAGAGGTGGATTCCAATAGAAGCTTCTTCTTCTCATGGCTGGAGATACTAGGGGGATATTGTTGCGTTGTCAAGAGGTTGGCTATGTCTGTGTACCATGGGTAAACAGTCTTGACAACTAGAAAAAGACTAGGAAAAGGAAAGCATCATGAAGGTCCGGATCATCCTGTTCTTCCTGATCACTCTGATGGATTCCCAGCAGATGATCAACCAAGACATGGGAGCAACTGGGTTTGGTAACCACTTCAAATTCAAACTCCTAAAACAGAAGGATTTATCTCATCATTCTTCCCTTCACATTGGCCTTGTTCATCCAGGAAGGATAGGGCTGCATGATCCATGTAGAATTTGAAGTGCATCGATAGCAAGTAGTGTTGAAACTTCTCCAAGGCGAACACCATTGCTAGGTAGTCTAGCTCTCATCGGCCTTGTTCATCAGGAAGGATAGGGCCGCATGATCCATGTAGAATTTGAAGTGTGTCGATAGCAAGTAGTGTCAAAACTTCTCCAAGACAAACACCATTGCTAGGTAGTCCAGCTCTCACTGTATAGTTTTTTTCTCTGTTTGTTACTTTTTATCTTGCATAATAAATAGGTTGATCTAACTTCAAGCGGTCCTTTTGGCATAAGAATGCACCTAGGCCTTTGACTAATGCATTAATGTGTACATGGAACTTCTTCATCCAATCAGGAGGTTGGAGGATGGGTGCTTCAGAGTGTTGAATGCCTCATCACAATCAAGAGTCCACATAAACTTGAATATTTAATCATGAGCTTATGCAAGGGGGTTGCCTTTGTCACGAAGTGTACAATGAATCTTCTGTAATAGTCCACATGGCCAAGGAATCCGTGCAACTGTTTGAGGTTGTTTGGTGCTATTAAAGATGCAATCTTGTGGATATTTGTAGGGTTTGTTGATATCCCTTGTGCAAAGACAATGTGGCCCAAAAGAACTCTTGACGAGACTCCAAAGACGCATTTGTCAGGGTTGAGAGAGATCCCATACTCTGGACATTGCACTACTCTAGGTGTCCCCAATGCTCACGAATTAGGCTATAGACATAGAATTCATCTAGGTGCACCTCAATGAAATCATGCAGATGGTTTTGGAATGCGGTCATCATCACTCATTAGAATGTAGCAGAAGCATTACAGAGCCCGAATGGCATCACTCTATAAGCATAGATTCCCCATTTTCTTTTGTGAAGGTTGTTTTGGATTTATCTTCTTCTATGATTTGGACTTGATTTTATCCCCACTGAATCCATCCAAGAGGGAATAGAGTTCATGGCCTCCCCCTATGTCCAACAGTTGGTTTGTGAAAGGGATAGGGAAATGATCGTTCTTACTCTTGGAATTCAACTTTCAAAAATCCACACATATTCGCAGCTTTCCATTATTCTTGGATACTACCATGATGGGTAAAACCCATTCATTATTAGCCACCACTGGATAGGTAAACTTGGCCTCAAGGAGCTTCAACAATTTGGATTTCACTAGGGCAGAGTAATTTGGATTCATGCATCTCTGTCTTTGCCTCGTAGGGTTGGCATCAGGCTCTAGGTCGATGTGATGATAACACACCATAGGATCAATCCCCTTCATATCTTTATATGACCATGCAAACACATCCAAGTTCTCTTTTAGTAGGTCATGCAGGATCAACAGTTCTTCTTGTAGAAGACTAATCCCCACCTTCAAGGGATGTTTTGTACCATCAACATCTATGAACGTTAATTGCTTTTCACCTTCCACTTCACTGATGAATGTTCCACGAACTGCTTCTGGGTAGAGATCCAACTCCTTCAAAGGAGTAGTTTCCTCTTTTGATGCTCCATTGGAACTGACATTCTCTTTTAGTGAGGAATGAGAATGCTCCTTGGGATGTTGAAAGGGTATCATGGATGTTTTTGGTTTGAGTTGGAAATTAGTTACTTCTTGGCCCAAGGACTCATCTTCCGAGGATGCATCCAAGAATGTCACATAACAGGAATCTTCTAAGTTCTATTTGAGCTACCAAACTAGTGATTTTTTGCAAGGTGCATTGTCATCATCGTCTCTTGAGAAGGGTAACTTTGGGTGATAATAGCCAATGTTGAAGGAATGCTTATTCTTCTTAATCCATTTCTTATGGGTATGTTGCACATGATGTGACTCATTAGTCCAAAGGGTACCATAGTCATTATGTCTAACAACAGAGGATCTTGTGCTTTTGTGGCTTCTAAAACTTCTTCCTCATCTATGCCTTCTGCTGCAAGTAGGATAGATGTCAAGAATCGCGTGGTGGGGGGACTTGCTCAAGATGCTGCGCCGAACACACACAGAATGCACAAGGAGAAGCTCACTCAAGAGACAAGAAGAGAGATGGAGGCCAAAACGTTTTCTTACTAGTTTTTTCTTCTTCTTCCACACACTTTACAATGAACACAAAGTATAGATAAGATACAACATAAAGGAAAGTGGCCTACTAAATCAAACAATGCATAACCGACTACACTAGTCAACTAGCGCTATAACTATGCTAGCTGTAAATAGGTATAACAATCTGAATATAATAAGTAATGAGTTAGTGGCCATGTGAGAGTCATAATGACCACCAACGTGCTAAGTGTAGACGTGTGGACCCATCTAACCAGGCGGTTCATCATCAATGTCCGCATGTGTTGAGCTTGTCATCTCAACACTCCCCCTTAAGCTCAACTACATCTCTGCAACTCCAAGTAAGCTTCGAAACTTTTGAAGCTTCTCTGTACTACCCAATGCCTTCGTGAAGATGTCAGCTATCTGATCCTGTGTGCTGACATACACCAAGTTAATCTCTCCTGCTAGTACCTTCTCTCTCACAAAGTGGTAGTGTACCTCATATGTTTTGTCCTGGCATGGAACACAGGGTTCCTAGCCAACTGTATACTGCTCATGTTGTCACAATAAATGACAACTGGACCTTCCACCTGCACATCTAAATCAGCCAATAACTTTTGCAGCCATACTACCTCACATGCTACAACAGCAGCACCTCTATACTCAGCCTTTGTACTCGACAAAGCAACTATAGATTGCTTTTTGCTTCTCCAAGTAATTGTTGCACTACCAAGAGAGAACATGTATCCGCTAGTAGATCTTCTATCAGACATACTACCAGCCCAATCTGCATCTGTGTATTCAAACACATGTACATCTATACCTGTCTCATAGAAAAGTCCATAATGTAATGTGGACTTCACATATCTCAATATGCATCTGACTGCATCCAAATGTGGCTTTCTAGGTACTTGCATAAATTGACTTACAAGACCAACAACGTAGCTCAAGTCTGGCCTTGTAAGACCATCTTTGAATGGAAATTCATCACATAGTATTCATCTTCAATATCTTCATAGTCTTCTCTCTCAATCTCTCACATACAATTACTCTATTTTTATAGAATTGACTATCTCTGACTCTCTCTCTCTCTCTCTCTCTCTCCATCAATAATACATCATATCCTCACTACAATCTCTCAAAAATCACTCATAATAATCCTTCTTAGGTCATGGATACCCCTCCCAAGAGGTATGTCTGATATGAAGGGTCACCAGAGCCACTACAGTGTCCTTTCATAGCTCACTACTGTCACTTCACTCCAGTCTTCACTTGAGTCTTCAGCAGCTACTTCTTCCACTTCTTTCAGCTCTTTTGCACTTGTATTCACCTCTTTCCAAGGCTAGAAAACTTTCCCAAGCTACATTCTCATTCAACAGAACACATACACAAGCATACAGAACAGTCACAATACAATACCAGAACAGCTACAGTACAGAACAGAACAGAACAAAAACAGAAGCTCTACAGAAGACCTACAGAAGGTTACAGAAGGTCATCAAAAACTCATAACTCATACTCAAACCATTCCAAACTCTCAAAAACCATTCAATAAGCTTTCACAAGATCTCAATCTTCATCAATCATAAATCCATCCCTCCTTACAGAAGACAATCAGAACAAAACATAACAAAATAGAAGCTATACAGAAGGTATACAGAACCAATCAGAACCTATCAGAATATCACAGAACCACTAATAAACATCATGAACTTCCAAAACACAATCAGCATCATCCAAAACACTCTCAAGCCACTTCCAAACCAATCAATCATCTCATAAAATCAACCATTCAGCTCTCAAAAACAACAAAAATCAGCCAAAAAAACAAGTCATTTCAACACTCAACATATCCCCACACTTAATAAGGAAGCGTCCTCGTGACCCAAGAAAAAGGGAATACAAGTTTAGGAAAAAGCTCAACTTGGATCTTCAATATGTCTTCAAAAACAATCCAGCCAACCACGACCCCAACTTATCACCTGTATCTGATATAAAAATACAACGAAAGGAAAACCCTTTATACATTAACACTTCTTATCAAACTAGAAAATCACAACAAGCTTGTAAAGGATATAAGAGTTTTCTTCTTCTTCTTGTGCATCATCTTCAACTCCCCAACCACAACCCCATCACCACAATTCTCCAAAATGTAGCTTGCACGAAATCCAAGCCAATAGGTTCTTTTTACATAAAGTAACTCACAACACAAACACTACACACAACACAACCATCTAAATGACTCCTCCAAAAAGAGAGATTTTCATTAAAAAGCATCCACCATACATTGGAAAAGGTATCAATGAAGATGATCCCTCTTGAAAGATTGATGATTTCGGAAACGATCCATAGACAAGGATTCATCTACAAATGTTTTGGGAGGATTGTGAAAAAACTGAAGACGGCACATCCTTTCCAACATGACAAGGTATCTGCTAGGCAAACAAAGGGCATGAAAATACAATATATCCAGATGCTGGGAATCAATGCTCACATTGACATTCATGCACAACTTTGGAATAGGCTTGGAATCATTATGAGAGTGCCTATGCATATACGCCAAGTACCAAGCAAAGTGAGCAGTTAATCTCACTGAAGGATCTGCAGACTGTGAATACTGCTGAGCAAAATGAATATAGTTTTGATAAGCTTGACTGGCAGCTGTCCATTCTCCTGGAATTACTGGCCAATTTATCTGAGGTCCTGTAAGGGAATCATTCGAGCTCCATCCCCTTCTTCTGGAAATCTGATGATCAAACCCGTCATAGTCACTAACCAACTGAGGTGGTTGAGATATAGAAGTGTTAGGAGAGGGAAGTGGAATAAGGAAAAGTGGATGAAGTGAGGGATAGGCAAAATCATAAAAGGAAGAATGATTTAAAGAAGGAGTGGAAGAAATTTGTATGGAATCACTTAAGAAGGGTGTTAACTGATAAATAGGAAAGGTGGAAGGTACATGAATGGATGGAGAAGGACATGGTGGAGAAGAGGAAAATACTCTATCCTCAATAAAGGAGCAGTATGTAAAAATGGGAATTTGAGGGAAAGATGAAGGTTGGAATAGAAAGGGTAAAATGATTGTGGAATTAGATTGACAAAGGGAAAGATATATATGATATCGGTGAGCCATTTGTTGGTAATACAAGAGGGTAGGAACAGAAGGTCCTAAGAGAGATCTTCTATGATAGGCATCAAAAAAGGTAGAATCAAACGGATTATGTTTGGAAAGATAAGCTAAGAGATCCACCCTCAGTTGATTAGTACTCTGGGCATAGGTAGAGGCTGTGTTCTGTCTTTGATTCAGGACCACAGAATCAATCATGGTATGCCAGGAATTATCATGACAATTAACCACTTTGGAGGAGTAACTCTGGAACATGTCAGCTATGCGCAACTCCAAATGGTTGACATACAAAACAGCTTGTAAAACCACATCTCCCACATACCATGCCATATCCACCTCATCTGGAATTAACAAGTCTCCTCGTAGATACATGTATGACATCAACATGGTATCTGTCGTGACAGAATCTTCAAACACCATCCTTACCACCTCTGTCAACAACTCAGCAGACAAGCCCCACTCCATCCGTCCTCTGGAAGAGGTAAATCCATCGTGGAAAGCTTCATGTAGAAGGCCAACTTCTGTAATTGGTAGTGGATAAAGAAAGAATGGTCTGGTGGAACATATTCTTGAATCTGCTCAAATGTAGACCATAACAAGTCCATTCTGGATTGCAATCTTTCCACTTTATCTTGGAATAGAGGACATAAGGTAGCCTGTCTCTGAAGAGTAGCCAAGTCCTGCTGTGAAAGAGAAGGGATCAAGGGAACATTAGGGCTTGGAGGAACAGACTCTGACTTTGCCAGTTGATCTTGCAACTGCTTGATTTGGGAGGCTTGCGATTCCACTGTGTCATTAGCAGTCTGTAAGGCTGAAAGTTTAGCATCTAAGAGAGTTTGGAACTCTTGTGCTTCTCTGGACATCCTCTCCTTCTCCTCTGAAAGGCTAGTAACCTCTAATTGAGCCTCTAGTAACTGGATATTCAAAGAAGATATCTCATCTCGTTGGGTTGCAACCAGTTGGGTTTGTTGTTCCATCTGCTTAAACAAATCTGCTAGGGTATCCTTTGCAGAGGCTAACTCGGATGTTGCCTTATGCAACTGGTCCTTAGACTGCATCAGCTCTTCATAAAAGGAAGCGTACAGCTGTTGAACACAAGCTGTCACCCACTGACAATTCAATGGAACTCTGAATTGTTGAGAATCAGCAATCACACTCAAACAGCCTCTTTGTATGGAGTCTCAGGGTCAAGGACATGCAGGGTACATTATCCCATATGCACAATGGTGCCTACTGCAGTTTCCTACTTTCCTATAAAGCATTGTACTTGCTTCCTTTCTTAATGCAATGATAGTACTCTTTTCATTTAAGTAAAGTGTCAATGTCATTGTCCACATACACAAGATTGTGTTTATGAGTCCAAGTCTCAATCTTGGAACCTAATTCACTTGTGTAACAAACAGTGTCATTCCATCATGAGTCTACACTTCTCCTTCCATCCTCCATAGCTTCCGGTTATGTCATGCTCTAGATCCCGCATTTCTAACATGGTATCAGAGCACAGCTGAGCATGGCTTAGCATGTCTCAGGTCTCCTCTCTGCTCTTTCAGCTCCTCTTCATCTCTGGACAGCTCAAGATTTGTGTATGGCTCTATTTCCAACTTCATACTTCATCCTCACTCTTGTCTGCCATAGCCAGACAGTACCCAGCTCACTTGGAGCTTCTTGATCTACTTCTACAGCCCATATTTCCCCACGCTTCCTTCTGGAGAAACTTTCCTATGGTCCTAGCGCAGCTCCTCGTCACATCAAAGGCCGACATTGGTAAATCGTAGCTTCAGCATTGCACAAATTGGAAGTCGCTGCCCAGTCTGCGCCATATTTCGGTCGTACAGTTCGCGCTGCCTCTGCGTGCTGTGATCTGGTCTGTGTGCATAGGGCAATTGAAGCTCATTACCCAAGCTTCCTTCCCATCAAGTATTATGCAAAATGGTTACGTCTACGAGCTGCACGAGCTGAAAAACCAGGCTGCATCCTGCAAACCCTAAAGGGAAGCCATAGCTTTTCTACTTCAAGCTTTCATTTCACTTGAATTTCTCACTTCTCTGGAGTCAGCAAAACCCTTGCCACTTTGAACTGATCAACTTTCCCATCAAATCATCAAGGAAGGGAGATTTGTGCTTGGAAGATTTGATAAAGTTGAAGAAATCAAGTAGCTCAAGCAAC
Organism: Lygodium microphyllum; assembly: GCF_053477565.2. Taxonomy (NCBI): domain Eukaryota; kingdom Viridiplantae; phylum Streptophyta; class Polypodiopsida; order Schizaeales; family Lygodiaceae; genus Lygodium; species Lygodium microphyllum. The sequence goes on along the minus strand of NC_141157.1, from coordinate 76,855,820 downwards.
AACCACATCAAGCTCCTCTTCCAACTCTTACTTCTCACTCAACTGAAGGTTTTGCTACACTTATCTACTCCAAAACTCAACCTTCAGCTAGAAATCAAAACATCAAAATCAACAAGAAGAAGGTCCAAGAAGATCCAGCATCAACATCAGGCTCATCAAGAACAGTATCTATTGATACTTATCAAGTGTTATTTGACACTATTTTTCTTGTATCCTTTGATACACTTGAGTACAACAATCTTACTGATTTCATTCAGATCTGAAGACATCAGCATCAAATCAAGAAGGGGAAGATCACTTGGAGTAAAAGACTTTTGCAGATTTGGTATTCATTAACACTCAGTTAGTGCTTTTTAGCACTTGTGTCTCTCAATCAATTCTTCTGTTGCTCAAATCTAATAAAATCTGAAGTTGATTTGCTACTGTTTCCGTAAATCTAACATGGGCAAAGACTCGCCAAATGCTCGATTCAAAGGAGTCGGATTCCACACTTGGCAAACCCGCATCAAGCTCATCCTGATGAAGAAGGGTCTCTGGGCCATTACAAATGGCAAAGAGAAGAAACCTCGGGATGCGGACCTTGCAACTACTTGGCAAAAGAATGATGACAGAGCCCAGGCCATTATCAAATTGGAGCTAGATGACAGTTATATCCATCACGTGGATAACTGTGAGACCTCACAGGATACATGGAAAAGACTTGACACCCTGTTCGGTGCACAATCTAAATCATCAAAGTATGGTCTCCTAATTGAATTCTTCAGGCTTGAAATGAAGTCCAGCACATCACTTGCCACACATCTTAATTACATGGAAGGACTCCTAACCCAACTTGCAGGAATCAACATTAAAATGGATGAAGATGTTTGCATCGGTGTTCTACTTAAGAGCTTGCCTCCTGAATATAATAACGTATCAACAACTTTAATCAACATGCCAAATCCTGAACTTGTTGATATCCAGGCATCACTGTTAGAAGAAGAAAAGAAGCTAAAAACTAAAGAAGAACCAAGTACCTCTAGAGATGAGCATGCATTATATGTTGGCAACAGGTACAAAGGCAAGAAAGATCAGCTCTTTTGTGACTTCTGCAAAAGGACCGGACACACCGAGAAGTTCTGCCACGCAAGAAAGAGATCCCAAAAGGCCTATCTAGTCGCAGTCAAAGAAGAAGAAGAAAATGAAGCAAAGGAAGATGAAGATGAAGACCACCAGGATCGGAAGGACAAGACTCATCAGTCCTTGTACTCTCATAATTCTGATAGACTGTTTTAATAGCCTTGTATTTTCCTTGCCCTAATGTTTCCTGCCATAAGCTTTGTAAACTCCTTATGTAACTTGGCATTACAGTCCCTGTACACTTTGTGAGGCCCCTGTTATAGCCTCTGGATGTCCACCATGTTTATGGTACCCACACTTAGCTTTTTCTGCGACAGCCTCTGGTGTTTTGCCATGTCTGTGGTATACCCACACTTTGCAGGTGGTTCTCATTACAGCCTCTACACACTTTGTGCCTTTCCTAGTTGTGATTGAGGAGGGGTGTTGAGAATCAGCAATCACACTCAAACAGCCTCTTTATATGGAGTCTCAGGGTCAAGGACATGCAGGGTACATTATCCCATATGCACAATGGTGCCTACTGCAGTTTCCTACTTTCCTATAAAGCATTGTACTTGCTTCCTTTCTTAATGCAATGATAGTACTCTTTTCATTTAAGTAAAGTGTCAATGTCATTGTCCACATACACAAGATTGTGTTTATGAGTCCAAGTCTCAATCTTGGAACCTAATTCACTTGTGTAACAAACAGTGTCATTCCATCATGAGTCTACACTTCTCCTTCCATCCTCCATAGCTTCCGGTTATGTCATGCTCTAGATCCCGCATTTCTAACATGAATGTCTTTACAGAGGAAAGGAATTGCATCTCCTGAGACTAGACTGTTCAGTGAGGGGGCTGATATATCCAACGAACCTTCGCGATGTGCTCTGAACAAGTTATTACAAGTGAGATACCCAGGGAGATCACTGCCAGAGGTAGCAGGAATGGGCACTGAAAGAAGAACTGAAGGAACTTTATCCGCTATCCGCTTCAAGCATTTGCGCTGGATGACCAAGGGAAGCGGAGAATCATCATCCTCTATATCAATGGGTTCTGACTCATCTGAAGGTGGAGGAGGAGGTACTGGATCGGATGGAGGAGGTGGAGGCACACTCTTCTGTAAACCTGAATAGGTCAAGAAGGCAGACAAATACGATCCATAGGTGACATTGGTAACATTACCCCTGGTGACTTTGACGAAATGTTGATCCATTTTAGTGAGAAGGTAAGTGCTCCAATCAATAGCAACTCCTTTCAACACCATCCTTGAAGCTGTGAAAAGCTCTTTGGACAAGTACTGGGATGGCGTTTTGGTAGGCATAAATCTGTCCTGGAGAAACTGACAAACCATCTTCCATACAGGATCAGTGATCATGGAAAAGGAAACTCCTGAAGAGTTTATCACCTTCTTAACATCCAGCATTTTCCTTGTCTGCTTTTGTAACAGCTTCAGAATCTCTTCATTAGAGAAAAGCTGACGAGTGGTAACAAAAGGTTCACCTTTGAAGGGAAGAGATAGAGCCTTCCCTAGGCCTCGAGGTGTCAAAGTCATAGAAATACCCTGGACCAATCCCGACTTCTTGCTGTAGGAGGCCAAAAACTCATCACACAACGATGGATCCTCGGGAAGCAATGGAAAGGAGGTAGCCACAAAAGCAGCGAGTCCCGCCTTCGTGAGAGGCTCAAAAGTGAGTAGGGAAGAGTAATCCCTACTGACTAGTGGGACATACTGGATAGGAGAAGGAGCGTGAGAAGGCGCCATTCAAATGGTTACACAAACACAGACAATCAAGGAGAATGCCTGCAAAGCAACATACAAAAAAACCAAGGATAAGAGAACAACCAAAATAATAAAACGTGACTCGACCAACTATCCCCAAGCAAACCACAGCCTATAAAAATTTTGACATGACCTTGAGACTTATGCGACCGAAAGCTTCATGCTATGCAACATGGAAACACCCAAATCCCCGTATCAGGCAATTTAAAAATAAAAAAAAAACTACACACCGTACCCTTAACCGTAACAAAGACACTAAACCAAAACATCACCACAACCGACGCATATCAAGACCACATCGTTGATAAACTAGTGTTTGACCATGGAAAGAATTCCAATGACTGCGCATACCCATCCCACGAAACGGGTTCGTTAAAAAGGGGAATTAAGTGCAGTGAGGGGGAAAGTAATTTAATGAAAGGTTCATTTTAATAAATTATTAAGAAATGGGTGAATTTTTATTAAGTGATAAACCTTAGCAAGAAAACGGCGGTTCCTTCTTAAAAATTTAATTACCAATTATTAAGTGAAAACAGTACTTTAATTCGAATCCCGGACTTCGATACCAGACTGGGTCTCTAAATGCAAGTTCATTGATTACAAATTAAGGTGATGTGGAGCGCTTTTTTGCCAGCGCGTGCTCTTGTGACAGCTGGTTCATTTTAATTACAAATTAAAGTGCATCTTTAGCGCACTTAGCATGTGCTAAGTGAACGGCGGGTTTATTTTAATTTAAAAAATGGTGTGTTTAGCGCGAATGCGCGTGCCATGGTGGTGTTTAGGTTTCATTTATGTTAATTATTTGGGTGTTTGTTTGTTGGTTTTTTTTTCTCTTAGTTGTTTTTTATTTTTATATTAACCGTGGGGTTTGGGATAGCTGAAAAAATAACAAATAAAAAGGGAAAATACCTGGTAGTGGGTGTATGGAAATGCAAAGAATGCGCTCTCCACAATCCAAAAATATCTGGATTTTTTTTTTAGATGTTTAGTTCGTGTTGGATGAAAATATTTTTTTTATTTATTTTTATGGATTTGTTTTTTTATTTTTAAGGAATTGAGGTGTGAAATGAAATATGGTGACAACTGAGAAAAATATGCTAAAAATAAATAAAAATGTTAATGGAAGTGTTAGGAATTTTTTAGAAATTAATTTGGAAATTTTTAGCATTTTTAATGAAGTTTTTTCGTATTTTTGGGAATTTTAAAAAGATTTTGGAATTTTAAAATGGGCAAAAATGTTTTTTTTTTTGAAATTTACAGGTTTAGAAAAATATGCCATGGGTTGCAGAAAGAATATGAATTTTTCTAGATTTTTTTGTAATTTTTTAAAGAATTTTAAGTGTTTTTAATGATTTGTTTGAATTTTTCAATGTTTTTTTTTTTACTTTAAAAGGGTTTGCGGGTGTGTGAATTAAAAATCTGGGAAAATACCCAGAAAGAAGCTGCGTGGCAGCTATGTGTCAGCAACGGACGAACAAACTCCCGCACCCGCGTACGATCATGAGCAATCGATCGGAAGCACCCACGCGCGCGTACACACGGGGAGGTTGCTACGGTTCAGCGGGTTTCTTGGGGGGGAAAGGGGGCTTATGTGGAGGTAGGGTGGGTTAGTGGTGGGACTGGGGGGTGTGAACAGGGGGCTAGGTAGGAGGTGGGGGGGTGTCTGTTTATGGGGTGTAAAGGGGGATTAGTGTGGGGGTGGGGGGGGTGGGGGTGTGTTCTGGGGGTGGGAACAGGGACTTGGTTGGGGTGGTAGGGGAATGGGTTTGAATGGGGGTGGGAAGGCGGGAGGCCATCGAGATAGGGCCAGGGACGGGCGGGAGTCACTGGAGGGCGGCCGGCTGGAGCAGAGCAGGGCGTCGCGACCTGGGGGCAGCGTGGCAGAACGGCGGATGGCGGGGGCTCGGGCGGCGCGGACGACTTGGCCGCGGCGACTGCAGGGCTGGCGCGGGCGACTTGGGGGCGAAGTCGGCTGGAGCACGAGGCCGGGCCGGCGGCGGACGTCGGCGTGCTGGAGCACGAGGCCGAGCCACAGAGGCGGTGAGGCAGCGCGTCGACTACGTGGCCGCGGGCGGCCTGGGGGCGAAGGTAAGGGCGCCGGCGAATCAGGGGCGGCCCACGGCGCTGCAGAGGCGGCGAGGCAGCACAGAAGAGGACGAGGGGAAGAGGGAGGGGAAGGAGGGCATCGTGAGGAAGGAGAGAAGGGAGGAGAGAAGGAGGAGGGGAGGATGAGAGAGGAGAAGAAGGGAAGGAGAGGGAGAAGAAGGGGAGGAGGATGGAACAGAGGAGGAGGAGGAGGGAAGGCGCAGGGAGGAGGAGGGAAGGAGAAAGGAGAGGGAGCACGGAGATGGAGATGGAGGGAGGGAAGGGGGACACGAAGAGGGAGCGGGAGAGGGAGAGAGGGAGGGGAGGCAATTGGGGTGGGGAGGTTCTGGGAGAGAGAAGGTGGGGAGGGTGAGGGGATAGGGAAGGGTGGGAATGAAAGGGTGGGGTGCCCGGGGGATGGGTGGTGGGAGGGGCCCAAAGGGGTGCCCATGGGGTGGGTTAGGGGTAGGGTGGGGTTATGGGCAGGGTAGTGGTTGGGGGTGGGGGGAGGGCCAAAAAAGGAGGCATACCCCCCCGTCCCGCGCGCGTGCGCGGGGCGGGGGTAAAAAAATTTGCCGTGACGGGATTGAAAGGGCGCCCGGATGTGGGGACGAGGCACGCGGATGCGACCGGGGAGCGTTAAGACGCGTAAAATAGAAAACGGGCGCGTTCACGCGCGGGACGGGCGCGCAAAAACACATAAAAATAAAGAAAAATTAATAACTTCCAATCCGGACGTCAAAACGAAATGGCGTAAAAACAAAAAGTGGGAAGGACGACAAGGGGAAGACAGGAAAAATATGCAACGGAGGTTCCGGGGGGGTAAAGAGCGGTCACATGCAAAAAACACAAAAAACGGACCAAAAAACGCAATTAAAAATTAATATCGGAAGATCCGTGCATCGGAACGAGGTGCAGGAAAAAGGAAAAATGTGTAGAAAGATGTGCCCGACAATTCTATCACATCAAAACATAGTTCTGACTGAGATAAGATGCGTTCTCATGGGAAAAACCCAAAAACTAGACTCGAAAATGGGATCGAAAATTAATATTGGACGAACCAGTCACCGGAATGACATGCAGTAAGAAGAAAAAATGTCCGTAGGAAGGGGTGGCACAGGGTTGTCATGTTAAACCGCAGTTCTGGTGGAAGTAGGAGGGGTTCACATGCAAAAAACACCAAAAAGACGCCCAAAAACACATTTAAAAATTAATAATAATTAATCCAGAAGGCGAAAGAGGGTGGAGGAAAGAGAAAAAAGGTGGGAAAGGCATTGGGACACGGATGTCAAATCAAATTGGAATTCCGATGCAAATAGGGCAGGTTCACATGGAAAAATATCAAAAAGACGCAAGAAAAAGTCGTAAAAAACCGGAAAATTAATATTGGACAAACCGTGCATCGGAATGACACGAAGTAAAAAGGAAAAATGTCAGGGAGAAAGTGGTTGTCAGGGCTATGATATCAGATCACAGTTCCGAAGCAGGAAAAGCACGTTCACATGGAAAACTGGCTAATTTACATAAAATGCTTCAAAAATTAATAACTCGAAAAATGTGCACCGGAACAAGGGTAGGCAAAAAGGAAAAATGGTCAGTTCAAAGGGAGGAACAGGGCTATAAGGTTGGATTTGGACTTCGGTGAACGTAGGATGCGTTCACATGGCAGGACCTCAAAATCAGGGAATGAAGGAAAACTGCAAGGGAACAGCCCCAAGGGTGGGTGGAACATGAACGGTCTGGTGGGAAGGGACCCCATTAGGGTAACAACAAGTCATGGCATAGAGGCATTAGCAGGTTGAGGCATATGCAGAAGGGTATGCAATGTAGACGCGCAGGGACGCGTCTCCACACTTAAAACCTTAACGGATAGGGTTGACCAAGCAACAGGGACCTAGGACCACACCACAGACCATCCACTAACGTCCCCATACTTAAAACATGATCTCCACTGAGAAACAGAAGTTGTAGGGTTAGAAAAACTTGGCCCATTTTGTTGAGGATCACGGTTGATTGTCAATGGCACGTCCTGTGTTGTTGTCGGCTGCAGGAGGTACCAAGGCATCTTTACAGCACACGTCGTTCATGGCAGGGACCACGCAGCAGCACCCAAGGAGGTAGCTGGTGGAAGGGATCGCTGGAAATTTGTCGATGATGAGGGATACTACACTCAACTCACAATCACTCAAATGGAATGAAAAAACTGTCACTCAACCCATGACTAAAATCACTTGAGGAAAAATGATTGAAACCCATATCGCATACCCAATTTAGAAATCGATAGGGGAATGGTGCAGAAGGAGTATGCCAGGGTGCACAGTTGATGATGCATTAGTGCGTCGAACCCATCTGGCATAAGTGCAAGGAGGAAGGCAAGGGAGCCTTACAGTGCAATGTACAGAATAGGGTGACGTGTCCTTTGATGACGGTAGAGACCCATCCCGTGGGTGCATAAGAAAAGGAAACATACCTAACTCCAAGTGTCGTAACGTCCCTCAATCTCACCTCTCGGTAATTGATTGAAGAAACTCCAGTCACACTCAGCCCACCCTCTGTCTCACGCTCTGCTGATAGATACAGGAGGGCAGCCATTTCCTGAAACCCATTGACGTAATCCTCACAGTCACTTGTGCAGAGGTTATATGCCTTGTGCGCATTGGATGGTGCAACTGTGCATCCCGCCCTATGCCGGCATACGGTGCGAGAAGGAAGGCCAGGGAGCCTTATAGTGCAGTGCACAGAAACAGATCGTGCTTTGTGCATTGAGAGGCCCATCCCGTGCGTGCAACACTCCATTCACACTACTCACCTCTCATTTGATTTGAAGGGAAAAGACTGGTCTCTTGCCCCTCCCGCTGTCTCACTCTCTATTGATAGTTACAGAGGGCAACCCATGCTCACGTCCCCATCCGGTTAGGATGAAAGCTCACATCACTCGATTGTTTGTCGATGAAGATCGCGTCGTTAGTTGCTGAAGAGGCATACCCAGGGAGGTAGCCATCAAATCGAACGTTGTGTTAGATAGAACATGTCATCTGCTAGAGGACAGTTAGACACTCTACAGAGAGACCCAAGACACAGCGCACCACGGGAGGTAGCTTCGGAATTGGATCCTGGAAAGATCAATTAATGAATCCACTTTCTGGACTGCTGGGTGTTACCACCTTTTCCACAGCCAGCTTCTCGCTCAAGGGTGTGTACCACTTTTTCTTGGAACAAGGCCTGCTATGACAGGGAATTTCTTCCTTTTCTCCCATAACAGATTTGTTTTTTTCTTATCTTGTTTTTTTTTTTCCTTTGTTGTTTTGTTTTTTTTTTTCCCCTATTCCCGAGGGTGTTTCCACCTTTTCCCGAAGAATAGGTCGGCATGACAAGGACCTAAGTCCTTTTCTCCCATGACCGATATGTATTTTTTCTTTTTTTCTTTTTTCTTTTCTTTTCTTTCTCTTCGAATTAAGCAAGGGAATGGTAGAAATACCATGTATCAGAACCAACCTCGCCACTATCGCTGGTGGAAAATAGCGAATAAGAGATCAAGACTGGAAGGTAGGGTTGAGGGGACAGAGGGTTGCGTCCACCTCATCAGGAGTGGCGGAAGAATGGCTATCAGAATTAGCATCATAAGAGTTACAGTGCCACGCCAACGAGGTAAAGGAGTAGGTGACTGTGATTGTCAAGATCCCCAAGGAGGGAAGTACTTCTTCAAGTGATATCCATTGATAAAAAAGGGATCATCAGAGGCATCAATGGTCTGCACTTGGACTGAGCCATTAGGGTTGACAGCAAGTACCTTATATGGGCCCATCCACCGTTTTTGGAGCTTGCTAGGAAACTTGCCAAATCGTGAATCATAGGCTAGGACTAAATCACCTTCTTTGAACTCCTTATGCTTGATGAAGTTGTCATGGTAAGCTTTGCATCGAGCTTGCGTAGCTTCCATGCACTGTAGAGCCATCCTGCGAGTTTCGTCCAAACATTCCAAGTACAGGAGACGGCGTTGCAATGAATCATCGTCCCCCAAACGCTCTTTGATAGCCACTCTCAAAGAGGGTAATTCCAATTCAACAGGGAAAACAGCTTCTGTACCATACACCAGCTGGAAGGGTGTCTATCCTGTTGCTGCTTTATGGGAGGTTCTGTATGCCCAGAGGGCCTCTGTAAGTCGATTATCCCAATCACAACAATGTGCGGCAATCGTTCTTGTCAGAATCGAGCAGAGGATGCGATTGGTGACTTCGACTTGGCCGTTGGCTCTGGGGTAATAAGGAGTGGACTTGCGATGACGGATCTTATACAACTCTGTCAACTCTTCCATGACTTTATTAATGAAATGAGTGCCTCTGTCACTTACCAGCTCTAGGGGACTGCCAAAATGGGTGATGATATTCTCGTACATGAACAGGGCCACGCTGTTACCATCGTCCTGCTTTAGGGCTTTAGCTTCACACCACTTTGTAACATAATCCGTACATACGAGGATGTATCGGTTCTGCTTCCTTCTGGTAGGAGGATCGATCGGGCCAACCAAGTCGATGCCCCACTTCTCGAAAGGCTTCAAGGGGAGAATAGGTTGCAGTGGCATGGCACTTGTCTTCGTGGGTTTCCCCATTCTCTGACAAGCATCACATATTTTACAGTAATCATAGGCATCCTTATGAAGGGTAGGCCACCAGTATCCTGCTAGCAGAGCCTTCCCGGCTGTAGCTTCTCCTGCAAAGTGGCCTCCACATGGCTCGTCATGGCAAGACTTCAAAACAATCCCAATCTCATCTCCTGCAACACATCTTTGGAGCACTTCATCTTTGCCTTTCTTGTACAATGCACCGCCTAACAGGGTATAGGGGGCTGATTCTAACATAAGCTTCTTCCTCTCCCGACTAGAAATACCAGGAGGGTACTGCTGGATTGCTAGTAGATTGGCAATGTCTGCATACCAAGGAGTTACAGTTTCTACCAAGAATAGGGAAGCATCAGGGAGGTCTGGATCATCCTGCTCCTCATCTGCAGTTTGTGGGATACGCGACAGATGATCAGCCAGAACATGGGAACGACCAAGCTTAGTAATCACCTCAAAGTCGAACTCCTGGAATAGAAGGAGCCATCTCATCATTCGTCCTTTCACATCTGCTTTGTTCATCAGGAAGGACAGGGCCTCGTGATCCACATAAAATTTAAAGTGGGTAGATAGGAGGTAGTGGCGGAACTTCTCTAGGGCAAACATTATTGCCAAGCACTCAAGCTCTATCACTGTATAGTTTCGTTCCCTATCAGTGACTTTTCGGCTTGCATAATAGATCGGTTGATCCAGCTTCGAGGAGCCCTTCTGGCATAGGACTGTGCCTAAGCCTTCAATTAAGGCATTAGTGTGTACATGAAACTCTTTCGTCCAATCAGAAGGTTGCAGAATGGGTGCCTCAATCAGACACTGCTTAAGAGTGTTGAAGGCTTTGTCACATTCTTCCGTCCAAGTAAACTCTGCATCTTTCCTCAAAAGCTTGTGCAATGAGGTTGCCTTTGTTGCAAAATGGGCTATGAACCTTCTGTAGTAACCCACATGGCCTAGGAATCCCCTCAATTGTTTGAGGTTGGTGGGTGCTGTCAGAGTTGAAATCTTTTCGATCTTTGTAGGGTCTGTTGATATCCCTTGTGCAGAGACAATGTGGCCTAACAAAACTCCATAAGAGACCCCAAAGATGCATTTGTCGGGGTTGAGGGAAATCCCATACTCCCGGCATCGGTCAAAGCATTGTTCCAAATGTCCCTAGTGTTCACGGATCAAACTATAGACATAGAAGCCATCCAAATATACCTCAATGAAATCGTGCAAATGATTTTGGAATGCGGCCATCATGACTCACTGGAAAGTAGCAAGGGCATTACAGAGTCCAAACGGCATCACTCGGTAAGCGTAAGTCCCCCATTCTGTGGTGAAGGTTGTTTTGGATTGGTCTTCTTCTGCGATTTGAACTTGGTTGTATCCACTGAACCCATCCAGAAGGGAATAGAGCTCATGTCCTGCCACTGTGTCCAACAGTTGGTCTGTGAAAGGAATCAGAAAGTGATCCTTCTTTGTCTTAGAATTGAGCTTTCGGAAGTCAACACATATTCGCAGCTTGCCATTCTTCTTGGGTACAACCACGATGGGTGTATTTGCCACTGGATAGATGAACTCGGCTTCTAGAAGCTTCAACAGCTCTGCTTTCATCAATGTGGAATAATTTGGGTTCATTCGCCTCTGTCGTTGCCGTACTGGCTTGGCATCAGGCTCCAAGTCAATATGATGCTGACATATTGTGGGATCAATCCCCTTTAGGTCTTTGTAGGACCATGCAAACATGTCCAAATTCTCTTTCAACAAGTTGTACAAGGTTGACAACTCCTCTTCTAGGAGGCTGCTACCCACCTTCAAGTGGCGTTCAGTGCCTTCTGCATCCACAAAGGTTAACTGCCTTTCACCTTCTACTTCACAGATGAAGGTCCCACGGACTGCTTCTGGGTACAGATCCAACTCCTTCAAGGGAGTGGTGTCCTCTTCAGATGTCCCGCTAGAACCAACGTCTTCTTTTGGTGGAGACTTAGGTTGCTCCTGGAGATGTTGAAATGCGATTAGATCCGTTTCGGGTTTGGTTTCAAGATTAATTACCTCTTGGCTTGAAAACTCATCTTCTGATGACACATCCAGGAATGTCATATAACAAGGATTCTCTGATTTCTGTTGGGTTTGTAGGACTGGTGCTTGTTGGCACGGTGCATCATCATCATCTTTCTTTGGCAAGGATGGGTGAGGACGGCATGAGCCACTGCTGAAAGACGGCTTATTTTTCTTAATCCATTTCTTATAAAGATTTTGCATATAAGAAGATCCATTTACCAGACCAAATGTTACCATCGTCATTCTGTCCCATAGCATGAGCTCGTCTGCTTCTGATGCTTCTGGAACTTCTTCTTCATATATATCCTCTTTGGGTGGGATAGACTCTTCCATCTCGCTTTCATAACCTTCTTTGTCCATATCATATTCATCCTCTTCTGTCTCTGTCTCTGTCTCTGCTTCTGTCTCTGGCTCTGCTTCTGTCTCTTGCTCTGTCTCTGTCTCTGTGGGAGCTCTATAAGAGAAGAACAGGTTCTCTGTTTCATCTTCTGCCTTTGTCTCTGCCTCTGCTTTGGCCATGTAACAGGGAGAGCAGTATATCTATGCTTCTATCTCACTGTCAGAAGTGATTTCGGAAATCGTTCCTGGTTCAGGCAGGAAGTATTCACCCATTGATAATGGCTTTGCATCTTTTGGAAGTCGGCTTACAGTATCCACTGTTAAGGAACGTGCCACTGTTTTCTTGGGAAGGATCTATTTGACAGCATCTTCGTCTGCTGATGTTCCATCTATAGCCTCAGTAGGGGAGTCAGAAGATAATTCCAAGGAGGTGGATCCATGTCCTTTTTGAGAACCATATAGCTTCAGCACCACTTTGTTGGGTCCTTGACCCAAGGTCAAGGTTCCTTTGAACCAATCCGTCCTTGCTCGGGCTTCAAAAAGCCATGGTCTGCCCAGTAACAGAGGGTAGGATGTACCATAAGAGTTTGGCTTCACCACCAGATAGGTTAGCCAATAATCTTTTCCAGCAACTGTAGTCTTCACATATGGGAGAATGCCCAAAGGCTTAATTCTGCTCTGATCCGCCAGTCTGATGAGCCATTGGGTGGGTTGCACACCTTGTAGGCCTAGATCCTTCATTGTCACATCCGTCATAATGTTCACTGATGAACCTCCATCAATCAGTGCATTTGCAATAAAGCAACCTTCTATCCACACACTAGTCTCTGGGGTACCCGAATCTAGGAAGACGTTAGCTACGTCCACTTCTTTGACAGGCTCTGGAGCTTTATTGGACTTTGTTGCTGTTGAAGGAGCAATCCTTAGTCCACGTCTTCTTGTCAGTATACTTTTGAACCTTTTTCGGCAACTGGGAGACAACATCAATAATTGTCGGAATGTGAGGTTTGGTTTAAAGGTATCTAGATCTCTGACCAGATCGTATTCCTTAATAGGATCCACTGGCTTCTCTAATCGGTTAGGGAATGGGGCAACACCCATTTTCATCTTCCCTCTTTCTTCCAACAGGGGCATCATGGGAACTTCTTCTGCCACTTGTGGCACTTTCTCCTCTTCTATCTCCTGGACCTCTGGTCCTGTCTTTGGAACTGTCTCTATAACTCTCTGTGGCACTGTAGTGCTCTATACGGCACTGTCAGGCTCTGTTCTATTCTGTTCTGTTCTTCTGGTGGAAGATTGAACTTCACTGTTCTGGCAGGAGGATTATTTTCTTTCTGGATAGGTGGTTCCTTCTTCTTTGCACGCGTGATGGTAGCAACTTTCAATTCCACTAAATTGGAGGTAGGCTCTTAGGCCTTGGTCGGACTATCAGTAGCACTGTTCTTTATTGGGGCTGGGCTTGGACAGTCTTTTGCAGTGTGGCCTTCTCCTTTGCATCGACTGCATAAGGGCTTGTAATCCACTGACCTTCTAGGATTTGGACAATTTGGTGAGATGTGTCCCTTTTCTCCACATCTATAACACTCCACTTCTGATCTCTGACCACCGCCAGACTGTCTTCCTCTGTAACTTTGGGATGGAAACCTTCTAGGTCCAAAATTAGGACCAAACTCTCTAGGCTTGGGTCCAATATCCTGTGTTGTCATTTTGGATTCCAGCAAGTTGAATCTTGCGTCTTCTTCCTTCCTTCTCCTATCATGCATCTCCTTCAGAGAGCAAATGTCCTCTGTATGGTTCTTACGTAAACAGTAGGAAAACAGAAGGCTCCAGGAATGGTTGGTTTTCGTGTGCATTCAGTGGCTAAATGACCTGCTTGATGACACTTACCACACCAACTATTTGACCGCATTACATCTCTTCCTGCTCCTGCCATGTTGGATATGCTGGCGGTATTCACTTTCAGCGTCTGTAGCTACTCTGTAATCACATCCATCAACTCCTTTTTAATATTTGCAACTAAGTTGGATAAGTAATCCTTCAAGCTTTCTCCTCCTGAGGTACTGGCAGGAGGGTTTTGAGGAGTCTCTGTAATCACTGCATAAACAGGTTGGGCTGGTGCAGAGGGATCTCTATTCTGATTCTAATTCAGAGCTCCTGTTTGAACTGTTGGCTGTTGGCTCCAGTTGGTAGGGTTCCACTGTTGCTGCTGATTTGGCATTGAGGAAATTGGTTGGGACCATTGTTGTTGTGGTTGAACCATCATTTGAGGCATTGATTGTGGCCATTGTGGATTTGGTGCACTGTATTGTGATATTGGGGGCATCTGTTGGTAGGGGTAGGGGACTGTCCCTGGGACTGCATTTGATGGATACATCATTCCTGGCATCAGAGAAGGTAGGACTCCTCTTCCTGGATTCATCGCTAATCTAGCTTCCACTTCATCATACAGTCTTGCACCTTCTGTTGTAGCTTGCAATGTAGCTGGTCTTTGCAGCTCCACAAACTTACAGACTTCTGGTTGTAATCCTCTGAGAAATACCCCCTTCTGAATGCCATCATCTAGATTATGGTTAGTCCATCTCTTCAGGATAGATTCCATTCATGAGACATAAGCTTCTACTCTTTCTCCAGAGGACTGACTTAGGTTCATAAATTCCTCTCGCATCCGCTCTTCAAAACCTTCACGCCTGAATTTAGTGAGGAAGGCCAACTTCAGGATGTCCCATGTGCCAAAAGTTCCTGCTGCTTGTCTCTCATACCATTGAAACGCCGCGCCTTTGAAAGTGGCGGGGAATATTGCCAACCAATGCTCAGGGGTTCTGGCATTGTTAGCCACACATGCTACCATAAACTCTGCTACATGAAGATCAGGGTCTTCATTGTACTCTCCCTTAAAAACTGGCAATGGGACTACATTCGCTGGCCTGTCATCAATATTTCCAGGACAGATCTGGCTTGGAAGTGGACCTCCAGCAGGAGGAGGAAGGGCTTGATGTGCCATTGGGACTTCTGTAAAGAGTTCCGCAAGGGCGTCAAAGGCAGCTTCTGCTGTGAGCTCGTTCTCGGCTCTGATTTTTGCTTTCTCTCTTCTCATGCACCTCTGGACTCGTTCTAACGCTTGCCTCTTTATTGCGTCATTCATCAGGGGGTTGGCTCCACTATGTTGTTAGTGCTCCATAGAGGGTTAACAGAAGGCTTCAGTCTCTGGAGGACTCTCTTGCCAACATTTCTTCTACTTCTTCCTTTTCAACGTCTCTGAATTCTGCTTTCATGCTACTGCACAGAGGAAGGTATTCGGTTTTGAAGGTGTCAAAATGCATACGTCTGAGCATTGTGGTGGTGCCATCATCATAGTAATGCCAGCTTTTGATGGTTTCAACAGTGTAGGTTGTGAAAAACACTCTATCTACCAACTTCCAGTGGGTTGCTAACTGAACAAACAGAAGGTTATCAGTGCACCAAGCATCCCATGTATCTTGCTGTTGAGCATCCACGAACAAATTCCAACTCTTTTCCTTCTTGTCTTTGTGAACCTCTATAGACCAAGACTCCTGAAGCTTCTTCACAATCTCCCACTTGATAATGTCTGGAAACTTCTCAATGAATGCCAAGTCTTCCATGGATGGTCATTCTCTCTGTTTTTGCTCTTCAGTTTGTCCCCAAACAATTTGCTACCAAGATGCAAGTTTCTGCTGCTTCAACAGGAAGAGAAAACTGTCCACCACATAGAGCATGCATCATGATGGTGATGTGTTTCCGCCATTGTGGGATAAACTTCTTGTGGAAAGTGGCTCTGATTATGAGAAATTCCAACTCTTCAGTGGAAGAAGAAACTTTACAAACATCCATTGAATTCTTCTCTTCTTGGCAATGCCATTTCCTTCATTTTCAGCCTCTTCTGGTGCTTGTTGATGGCAAGATTCCCCGGCTGCGCACCAAAAACATGGAGCCCCAAGAGGAACACCAAGGAAAAAGGGAATTCTCTTGCAAGAAAATCTATCTTGTAACATCAACAAGCTTTTTTATTAGGTTTTATATAATCACAATGAAGAAAAGAACACCAGGCACAGCAAATCTTCATGCAGCATCATGTAGATCTCCCACGGATTTAATAAAATCAACTATATTCTTCAATATCTTCACAAAATCCATCAATAGAACAAAGAAAGCAAAGGAATACACCATCTTTGAATGGAAATACATCACATAGTATTCATCTTCAATATCTTCATAGTCTTCTCTCTCAATCTCTCACATACAATCACTCTGTTTTTATAGAATTGACTATCTCTGACTCTCTCTCTCTCTCTCTCTCTCTCTCCATCAATAATACATCATATCCTCACTACAATCTCTCAAAAATCACTCATAATAATCCTTCTTAGGTCGTGGATACCCCTCCCAAGAGGTATGTCTGATATGAAGGGTCAGCAGAGCCACTACAGTGTCCTTTCATAGCTCACTACTGTCACTTCACTCCAATCTTCACTTGAGTCTTCAGCAGCTACTTCTTCCACTTCTTTCAGCTCTTTTGCACTTGTATTCACCTCTTTCCAAGGCTAGAAAACTTTCCCAAGCTACACTCTCATTCAACAGAACACATACAGAAGCATACAGAACAGTCACAATACAATACCAGAAAAGCTACAGTATAGAACAGAACAGAACAGAAACAGAAGCTCTATAGAAGGTTATAGAAGGTCATCAAAACCTCATAACTCATACTCAAACCATTCCAAACTCTCAAAAACCATTCAATAAGCTTTCACAAGATCTCAATCTTCATCAATCATCAATCCATCCCTCCTTACAGAAGACAATCAGAACAAAACAGAAGCTATACAGAATGTATACAGAACCAATCAGAACCTATCAGAACATCACAGAACCACTAATAAACATCATGAACTTCCAAAACACAATCAATATCATCCAAAACACTCTCAAACCACTTCCAAACCAATCAATCATCTCATAAAATCAACCATTCAACTCTCAAAAACAACAAAAATCAGCCAAAAAAACAAGTCATTTCAACACTCAACATATGGGCACATTACAAAAGACTGTTACAAGAAGAAGGGAGATATGAAGGCAAAGGGCAGACAACATGGGCACTATGCATCTCCCAGTGGTGCTCATGATGAGCAAGTTGATAGACTCTTTGCCATGCAGCATGTATCCAAAAATGCATGGAGACATAATAGAGATGATAGATGGTACATTGACTTTGGAGCGTCAAACCACATGACACCGCATGGAGAGTGGTTTGATGAGATGGTTGCAAGTACACATAGTCATGTATGTACTGGGGATGACACCCAACATGACATCAAGCATAAAGGGATTGTTCCTCTCATGATGCCTAATGGCAATAAGAAAGGCCTGCATGATGTATTACATGTACCGACCATAACAAAGAATCTTTTGTCTGTGGGTCAAATGGTAGAACAGAATCTGCAAGTGAGATTTAACAAAGATGGATGTTTCATTGAGGAGTATGGAAATGGTTGCAAGTTGATTGCCAAGGGCAGAAGGGATGGCAGGATGTTTACATTGGATGCGACCATTCCGGGACTTAAGGTAGCCATGTTTGCTCATGATGAGAGTGCCATTCAGGATGTAGAGATTTGGCACAAGCAGATTGGACGTGTCAATGTACAAAAGTTGCAATCTATGCAGCAGAAGTAAGTAGTACTTGGATTACCCAAATTCAAGTATAATGACTTTGGTCATGTATGCCCTGCATGTCAGTTTGGGAAGCAGGCATGGTTTTCTTTGATGAGACTTGTAAAAAACAACACTAGGCCTTTACAGTTGGTGCACTCTGATGTCTGGGGTCCTTCACATAATGCTTCTTTTGGAGGTGCACGGTATTATGTATCATTTATTGATGATTTCAGCAGGTACACTTGGCTTTATATTTTGAAGCATAAAGATGATGTGTTTGATGCATTCAAAGACTTCAAGAAGCATGCAGAAAATGAGGTGGGTTGCTACATATCCTATTTGAGATCAGATGGAGGAGCTGAATATGTCTCTAATTACTTTGACAGGTATCTTGTTAAATATGGGATCAGAAGCAGCTCACATGTAGCTATACACCACAGCAAAACGGTGTTGCAGAGAGGAAAAGCAAGGTCCTGATGAAATCAGCTAGAGCTATGCTGAATGAGAAATGTCTGCCAAATGGTTATTGGGTTGAAGCAGTGATGACTGCTGTCTATGTGCTGAATCGAACCCCTACAGCAGGGATTCATGATGTCACTCCATATGAGAGGCTGTATAGTCATAAAACTTGATATTTCGCACTTGAAGGTATTTGGCAGCATTGCATATGTGCATATACCGGATGAGAAGAGGAAGAAACTAGACCCTAACGTATTGAAGAGTGTGTTTGTGGGATATGCACAGGAACGGAAAGCTTATAAGTGTTATGTACCTTCTACGCATGAGACACTCATAAGCAGAGATGTGGTATTTGATGAGTTAGCATCCTGGTATGGGAATCCTGTTGCAGTGCTTATTGATGGCTTGCCTAGTATGAGTCGTGCTGAAAATACTCCTGCAGAGAGTACTTTCATGAGTGGTCAAACGGGTGATGTATCATCTACAATGAGTCCTTGGACAGGACGATTGCCCAGCCACACTACTGCATCCACTGACACGGATATGTTAGTGAGGGGGAGAACATATAAGGGAAAAGAAAAGGTTTTTGAAGATGTAACAGGTCCACTCACTACAGGTTATGACTCATCTAGCAGTGACAGCTTAGACAGTGAATTGGGGATTCCGTTTGTTATGACACTAGGTGCTAGGCAAAGTCGTTATGTGCCGCCTCATGAGAGGCAAGCTCACAGTGAGCCACAGCTCACGAGATCAGAGAGGGTCAGACGACCTATTGATAGGTACACTTGCGCTGGATATTCAGCCTGTCATTATGCTTATATGACAAAAGTAACAGGTTTTAGAAAACCAAGTAAGTTTGATGAGGCAGTTAGCATATGAGGATTGGCGTACTGCTATGGATGAGGAATATTCAGGTTTGGCTGAAAATGGCACATGGGATTTGGTACAGTTGCATGAGGACAAAACACCTATTGGCTGCAAGTGGGTGTATAAGGTAAAATGTAAATCAGATGGATCATTGGAAAGATACAAGGCCAGGCTGGTTGCAAAAGGGTATGCGCAGTAGTATGGTCTTGATTATGAGGAGACTTTCAGCCCTATAGCAAAGATGGCTACAGTTAGAACTGTGATTGCTTTGGCACCAACTAGAGGCTAGAAACTATGGCAGATGGACGTAAAGAATGCCTTTCTAAATGGATAGTTATAGGAAGAAGTTTACATGGAATAGCCTAAAGGCTATGTGCATCCAGAATTTCCAGCACATGTATGCCAGCTGAAAAAGGCATTATATGGGCTGAAACAGGCACCCAAAGCATGGAATGCTTACATCAGCAGTTATTTGCAGCAACATGGTTTCCGATTGGGTGATGCTGATCATAGTTTGTTTGTGAAGAAGACAGATCGTGGCTATGTATTCCTAGTTGTCTATGTTGATGACTTGATCATTACAGGAGATGATGAAAGTGGGATTGCTGAAGTAAAGACATGTTTACAAGCTGAGTTTAAGGTCAAGGACCTAGGAGAGCTGAAATATTTTTTGGGGATTGAGGTTGTCTCTACATCTCAAGGCATATGGCTGCTACAGAAGTAGTATGCTCAGGACATGTTACAGAAATATGGTATGGCTGATTGCAAGCCTATGGATACGCCTTTAGAGCAGAATGTCAAGCTGCAGATTGATGTTGGGACAGAGATTGTGAATGTTACCATGTACAGACAGATGGTAGGCAACTTGATCTATCTTATGATCACTAGACCTGACTTGAGTTATGCTGTGGGGCTAATCAGTCAGTTCAAGCAGAAGCCTCGCAAACCACACTTGGATGCAGTCAGGAGAATTCTGAGATATGTAAAGAGTACCACAGATCATGGGTTGTTTTATGCATATGGGAAACCCCTTGACTTAATGGGGTATACTGATGCTGATTGGGATGGTTGCACTTATGATAGGAGGTCAACCAGTGGCTATGCATTTGGATTGGGTAGTAGCATGATCAATTGGCAGTGAAGAAACAGCCTACAGTTGCACTGTCCAGTACGGAAGCAAAGTATCGTGGTGCAGCCTTAGCGGCTTGTGAAGCTATGTGGTTACAGAAGTTGCTGAATGACTTGGGAGTACACTTGGACAGCAAAGTAAGGCTGTACTGTGACAATTTAAGCAATGTCATGTTAGCAAGCAATCCTATTTATCATGCAAGATCAAAACACATTGAGGTTCACTACCATTTCATCAAGGAAATGGTTTTAGCAGATCAGATTGACTTGGAGCATGTGAAGACTGAAGACCAGGTAGCAGACATCTTTAGCAAATCACTTGGTAAAGATAAGTTCATTCACTTTAAACAGCTACTTGGAGTGATGCAGATGATTTGAGTTTTGTTTTGAGCTTGAGGGGGAGTGTTAGAAGTCAAGCTCACTTCAGTCTGTCTTTATGAGCGACCGACATCTGTGACAGCTAGTGTGTGTGTACAGTTGTCTCCATGTGACTACATTGAATAAGTCAGGTGTGTGTTAGTCAGTGACCTAACTAGAGTTAGTCAGTTAGGTCTACACCTAGTCTAGTTTACTTTTACACTGTATTGTGTACTTCTTAGTTAGTTCTTGAATAATGAAAAAAACACAATGAGAGCCTGAAGGCTCATGGATATGGAGTATTCCCTGTCTCTCTCTCCCATCTTTGAACATGTTTTTCATTTCTGCAACCCCATTTTGCTGTGGGATATACCTGCATGTGAACTGTCTCTTTATCCCATGAGACCTCAGAAAATCACTAAACTCATTCGAGAGGTACTCTCCCCCTCTATCTGACCTCAAGCACTTTACTTTCAAGCCTTTTTCTCTTTCAACTACAGCCTTGAAAGTTCTAAAGTGCTCAAACGCTTCACTCTTTTCCTTCATAAAATATACCCACAGCTTTCTAGAACAATCATCAATGAATGTGACAAAGTATGAACTACCTCCAAGAGATACATTTTGTGTAGGCCCCCAAATATATATATGCACAACATCAAGGATATTTCTGCTTACATCTCTATCATGTGAAAAGGGTTGTCTTGCCTGCTTACCAAACTGACATGCTTCGTATAATTTATGAAATTCTGCAACTCTAAATCTAGGCAAACCTGTAAACCAACCCTTTGGATTGCATTAATTTCAGCCTTTGTACATTTGCATGTCCAATGCATTTGTGCCAAATTTCAATATCTGCAACAACACCTTTTCCTTTAGCATACATAGCAGCATTCATAATAGGAATTCTAGCATCCAGAGTAAACATACGTCCAACTCTACTTCCCTTTGCAACTAACCTGCACTTGTCATTGAAGTCTTCTACAAAGCAGCCCTTTGCATTAAATTTGACTTGCAACCCTTGCTCTACCATCTGAACAACTGACACCAAGTTCTTTGTAATAGATGGCACATGTAATACATCTGAAAGACTCTTTGTATTACCATCATGCAAGGACAAGGGAACTTTCCAATGTGTGAAATTGGGTGGCATGAATCATCACCCGTCTGCACATAACCTGCATTTTGCAAATCCTACATCTCTCCAAACCATTCTGCATGGTTGTTCATATGATTGGATGCACCTGAATCAACATACCAAACATCATCATGTGTTCCCTTTCCTATAACAGTATTCAACATATGCTGCATAACAAACAGACGTTCATTTTTGTCTTCATTCTGTCGTGAAGACGATGCATAGTTTCCTTGCAGCAACTTACCACTACGAATATCATCTTTCTTAGCATAACATTGGGCTACAATATGACCTCTTTTGCCATAGTAGTGACACACAATACCAGAGTTGTTAGAACCTCTGTTCTGCCATCCACCTCTTCCTCTAAGCTCCCCTTGCCTCTAAAGTTATCACGACCTCCTGAAACCTGCATATCACCAAATTGCTGATTCAATCTATTTTGTTGGTTGTCACTACCATGTCATGTACCACGGCCTCTTGAAGAGAACCTGTCACGTCCCCTTCCTGAAGTGGAGTAAAAAGCTTGGACCTGTTCACCACTTCTTTCAGATGTCTCACTCTGCATGTTGATCTCTTCAGTGATCATAAGGGAGACCAACTCATCGAAATCTGGAAATGGCTTTCTGACATATACGGAAGTTACAAAAGACTTCCAATGATGCCAGGAGGCATATTTCACAGTGGATTCCATGCCACGGTGGATTCCGTGCCACGGTGAATTCCGTGAGGTTTTACGGTGGATTCCGTAAACTTTGATGACCGGGGCTCATACACAAAGTGGATTCTTTGTGCGAGAAGTTGATGGGGACGCCTGTCCTTTTCGGGTGTTTCATTAATTTAGTGTGTACATGGGTGATTCCATAGCGGGTGATTCCGCAAAATGAATATTAAATTAATAAACGTTTATGAGTTTAGAGTGCACACTCGTAATAAATTAAGGTTAGGATTTATTTCTAACCAGTTGATTTATTTATGTAGCTGAAGAGTGCTAGGTATTCACTTTTGTCGGTTTAATTGTATTATTTTACTAACGATTGTGAATGCTTCACTTGATGTGTAGAGATAGCAGCAGTGGCGGAGGAAAGCATTGGAGTCTAGCGAGTATTCGACCTATGGATTATATTTTGATAGGTGCCACACCTATATTTTGTTATGTCTATTGAGGCATCGATTATTTATCATTATTTTGTATGCGCCTATGCGCACGGATATGTTATTTCTATTTGGACATTGTATTGGGCGTGCTAGACTCTTTGGGCACCGTCCACTAGCTTTATTCCTATTTTTGTAAAAGCAAACTCAAAAGCTAAAAGCTTGATACATTTTTGTAAATTGGACTATTATTGAGCATGAAGAATAAATATACATAAAATACATGCTTTGTGAAGCGCTCATACAAGGCATGGGGGGAGATTGAACCCAATTGGTCTCTTGCTCTTGTCGTTCATGCTTTTTACCTTGTAACTTGTGCAAAAAGTAGAGTTCATTGTTCTTGGGGACCTTCCGGGATTCACTATGTGAGCATACAACGACCGATCTGCGCACCAGTGGTATTAGAGCGGAGCTGAGATCAAGAGCTTCTAATCGCTACCCATCTCGTGCGAAGGCGGAGCTCCTAGAACGATCGGGCTCTATGGTCAATCTCGTCGCGAACCGTCGATACAGGCAGACTTCTGGCGATCAAGAACCCCTGTTTCTGTCATCAGATCGCGAAGGACCGGGCTGTACAGGCGGAGGACCACTCCTTCATTTCCATTATCAAGTCGTGGGCAAATAGTGAGAAACTCCATATCTTATCTCTTCAAAAGTTTAATCCTAAAGCTTATAAGCTTTAAAAGAAGCTTAAAAGCTTCATAAATTCTCATCGAGGTCTCAGAGGGGCCTCCGATTTTTTCGGGCGGTGAAAAAAACGGCCCCCCCTCCCACGAATTCACCGTTGTCTGATAAAAAAGCCCCCCCCACTAAGCTTAAGCAACTAAGCTTAATCAAACTAAGCTTAACTCTACAAGTCACCTCTGGTCAACAACTCCAGGTCTCACACCAAAGAAATCAAGTTCTGCAAGTAATCTGTGATCAAGTTTTGCAAGTTCATTAAGTCGGCTAAGTTCTGCAAGTCTGCAACTCTGCAAATCACATAAGTCTGCAACTCTGCAAGTCAGACTAGTCAACTGGAGTCAGAACTGACTTGTGCTCAAAACTCCTAGAAGGACTGTTCTTGTGCAGAAACTCCGAACTGCAAAGTTGTTCGTTGGAAGGTACTCTACCCATACACAGGTTTGCTGAAGCATTTTCAGCATACGAAGAAGAAAAAATTACAGATTTTTTGAAGATTGAGAAAGAAATACCCAAAAACGCATAAGCCTTGTAACCCCGAATTTGAGCTACGCTCATCCTGCTAACTTGATTTTGAGTGAGAAAGGTCTTTTGAGTTTTACAGGATGACGGAACTACATATGGATGATCTTATGGTGGCTGAAGGCGACTTATCTGAACCTATGATGGAGCAAAAGTTGGACTTAATCATGATGCAATTGGAAGAAGAACGAAGGGCTAGGCAAGCATTGCAAGCGCAACTGGCAAAATTACAAAGAGCGTCTACCGACAAAGAAGAACCTCAAGCTGAAGATTTGATTCGACGTACCATCAACGCCACCCTTGAAGCTCAAACCATTCGCAAGGAATTAAAGATAAGTAAACGAAGTTTCAAATTTCGTACTTTCAATGGCATACGAGAAGGAAAGACTATTCTAGCATTCATTAGTCAGTTTGATGACTATTTCCATGAGGAAACCTATCCAGAAAAAGATAAAATCAAGTGTGTTACTAATCATTTGGTAGACAAAGCATCACTTTGGTGGACTGTAGTACGCAAGAGCATAGAATGTCCTGCTACTTGGGAAGATTTCAAAAAGAAGTTCATGCAGAATTTCCTTCCATCGCAATTTCATGAGAAAGCTATCAAGCAATGGGATCTACTCCAACAACGGGATCGTGAGCCTATACCTCAGTATACAAAGCGTTTTTGGAATGCACTCCTCCAACTATGCATGCTTGAAGACATACCAGAAGCGACACACAAGCGCAAGCATATGTCTCGACTCCTTGGGCATTACTACGCTGAAGTTAACATGTTCAAGCCTGCTACCCTTGAAGACACCATTTCACTAGCTCACAACACTGAAGATAAGCTACGCGGTAAAGACAGATGACCACAGTAATTCCAAGCCAATGGTAATTATGGATCTAAACAATTCAATTCCAATTTTAGAAGATTTAATCCAGGTCGTTTCTCTTCATCATCTTTTCGCAAGAATTGGGCTAAACCACCTGCATTACCATCCAATGTCAATCCAAATCCTAAGCCTATTCCACAGCCAAATCCAAATGTACCTAGACTTCCCGCCATTGCAAACAATGTAACCAAAGCCAAGCCAATAGTATGCTATAAATGCCACCAGCCTGGACATTTAGCAGCAAATTGTCATTCAAAGGAGCCACCAGCTCATATCAACTATCTTGGAGCCATGGACGAAGACGAACATGAGGATATGCCTGACTTCACTGAAGATGAGGACAACACTACTACTACTTCCGATACTTTACCAGGTATGCCTACTCCACATTCATTATTGACTATGAAATGTTTGGTGCATGGAAAGGAAAAGACTATTTTGCATGATGACGGTAGTACTCATGATTTTATTTCAGCAAAATTGGTAAAGGAATTGAAATTACAGACTGTACATATGCATTATCGCATAAAAGCTGCATTTTTAGGCACTAGGTATAATGGTACACAGGAAGTGCAAGAATTAGAGATTCAAATTGGTTCATACACTGAAAGAAGAAATTTCTTAGTTGTTCCATTACAGTCGAGTGACATTATTTTAGGTATGCCTTGGCGACACCAGCATAATCCAGATATAGATTATTCCACACACACAATGAATATTAATTTTCAAGGAAAATCTATTACATTATATGGTATGCATGCATCTAATGTTTTTCCACTACTTTTGCATACTCAAGCTAAACGTGCATTACGCAAGAGTAGTAAATCCTATCTCATTTGGGTGAATGAATTGCAAGTAAAGGAAAATCATATGCACCCTAGGCATAAGGAATTTCTTGCATATTTTAAGGACTGTTTTGCAGAAGACCTACCACCAAGTTTACCTCCTTCACGTCCAAAAGACCATAAGATAGATTTGATCCCTGGCACACAACCACCTTGCAAAGCACCATATAGGCATAACCAGATAGAGCAAAAAGAAATCCAGAGTCAAGTTGAGGAATTACTAAATAGAGGTTTAAATCTACCTAGCAATTCTCCATTCGGTGCACCTGTATTGTTAGTCAAGAAAAAGAATAATACCTATCGTATGTGTATTGACTACCGAGCTTTAAATAAGATCACTGTAAAGAATAGGTACCCTATTCCTAGAGTTGATGACCTTATGGACAAACTGCAAGGATCTTCTATATTTAGTAAAATTGACCTTAAGTCTGGTTATCATCAGGTGAGGCTAGATAAGTCTGACATATTCAAGACTGCATTCAGAATACAATTTGGTCATTACGAATTTTTAGTCATGCCATTCGGATTGACTAATGCACCTGCTACCTTTAGTAGAATGATGAACCGTATCTTTTTGAAATATCAGTATTGTGTAATTGTTTTCTTTGATGATATTTTGGTGTTTAGTCAAAATGAGAAAGAACATTATGAGCATTTGTCATTAGTTTTTCAGTTATTGAAAGAAAATCAACTGTACGCAAATCCTGAAAAGAGTGAATTCTTTAAGACAAAAATTGAGTATTTAGGTCATATTGTATCATCTGATGGAATTAAAGTTGATCCTAAGAAAATTGATGCAATATTGAATTGGCCTATTCCTAAAAACGTGCATGAGTTACGCTCATTCCTTGGTCTTGCTAGTTTCTATAGGAAGTTTGTACGTAATTTTTCATTACTTGCTTTACCATTAACCAAACTTCTGAAGAAAGGAATTGTTTATCAATGGACTGAAAATCAATAGAAATCCTTTGACTTACTAAAACATGCATTAACCAATGCCCCTGTTTTACAGTTGCCTGACTTTAATAGACCATTCTTTCTAGTAGTGATGACCGATGCTAGTGGATCAGGAATAGGAGCCGTACTTATGCAAGACAATCATCCTATAGCATATTCTAGTTGTAAGCTGAAACCCTCTGAGCTGAAATATTCCACATATGACAAAGAACTATTAGCAGTTGTACAAGCATTAAGACAGCGGAAACACTACTTAATGGATTCAGAATTTATGATAAAGACCGATCATCAAAGTATTAGACATTTACTTAGCCAACCTCAAATCTCTGACCATCATATCAAATGGGCTTCCTTTATTCAAAGTTTTCATCCTATCATTCAATACCAACCTGGAAAAGAAAATATAGTGGCTGATGCATTGAGTAGAAGACCTGCTATTCATAATATTTATGTCATATCTTTTGATTCTTTGATTGCTATGAAAGATACATATCACCAGGATATTACTTTTCATTCTGATTGGAATAAATTAGTTCAAAATAACTTCATTCCTATTGATTCATTATCATATAATGATGGATTTATGTTTTATGAAAAGAGATTGTGTGTTACAATTCCATTCCGATCTTTTGTTTTGAATGAAATTCATTGTCCCCCATATCAAGGTCATAGAGGTATCATATCTACATTACGTATGTTAACTAAAGATTTTTATTGGCCGCATATGGATGCTAATGTATCTAACTTCGTTTCTGAATGTTTGATTTGTCAAAGAGTTAAGAGACATCATGGTAAACAGTATGGATTACTTATGCCTTTGTCTATTCCATCTAAACCTTGGGAACAAATTTCTATGGATTTCATTACTGGTTTACCAAATACTAAATCTAACCATGATATGATTTGGACAGTTGTAGATAGATTTAGTAAACAAGCATATTTCATTCCATGTAAGAAAACTTTAACATCATCACAAGCAGCACAATTGTTTTTGAAAACTGTTTTTACTAACCATGGATTGCCAAAAGCTATTATTTCAGATCGTGATTCTAGATTTTGTAACAACTTTTGGATTACTTTATTTGCTAACCTAGGCACAAAGATTGATTTCTCATCTGCATTTCATCCAGAAACTAATGGACAAACAGAAGCCACAAACAGCACCATTCCAGATCTTTTACGTGCATATACTATCTCTAAACCTCAGACATGGGACACTCATTTGCATTTATTACAGTTTGCATATAATAATACACCGCACACATCTACAAAGAAAGCACCGTTTGAAGTGATTTATGGATATAGATTATCTACACCTGTTGCATCTTTGTCAAATAGAATTCAGAGTGCTGATGATATTGCTAGTATGCATAACAGTATTTTTGATGAGGTTAAAGATATGATTGCTAAAGCCCAGCAATCATATACCAAACAAGCCAACAAGAAAAGACATGCCATGAATTTCAAAGTTGATGATTATGTTTGGCTGAGAATAGAAAAACGTAGACTGCAAAGTGTAGATAGACATCCAGTTGTCAAATTAGGTCCCAGATTCTATGGACCATTTAGGATCATTCATAAAATTAATGACAATGCATTCAAGTTAGAATTACCACCTCATTGGAAAATTCACAATACATTTCACATTAGTTTATTGAGACCATTTAGAGGCCAATTAACTGTACACCCTGTTTATGAAAACCCACCTTTACTAGAGGAAGAGACTGAAATACTTGAACCAGAAGCTATTATAGACACTGACTTTATGACCACTAGAACTGGCCGAAGGTATTCTAGATATCTAGTTAAATTTAAGAACCATCCTGTAGAGGAAGCACAATGGATGCACGCTAGAGACTTAAATGCTTTCCCCACTCTGTTAGCTCCACATTGAGCTAATAGCAATTGAGGTCAATTGCTATCCCACCCCGGGGGTATGATGCCAGGAGGTATATTTCACGGTGGATTCCGTGAGGTTTTACGGTGGATTTCGTAAACTTTGATGACTGGGGCTCATACACAAAGTGGATTCTTTGTGCGAGAAGTTGATGGGGACGCCTGTCCTTTTCGGGCGTTTCATTAATTTAGTGTGTACATGGGTGATTCCATAGCGGGTGATTTCGCAAAATGCATATTAAATTAATAAACGTTTATGAGTTTAGAGTGCGCACTCGTAATAAATTAAGGTTAGGATTTATTTCTAACCAGTTGATTTATTTATGTAGCTAAAGACTGCTAGGTATTCACTTTTGTCGGTTTAATTGTATTATTTTACTAATGATTGTGAATGCTTCAGTTGATGTGTAGAGATAGCAGCAGTGGTGGAGGAAAGCATTGGAGTCTAGCGAGTATTCGACCTATGGATTATATTTTGATAGGCGCCACGCCTATATTTTGTTATGTCTATTGAGGCATCGATTATTTATCATTATTTTGTATGCGCCTATGCGCACGGATATGTTATTTCTATTTGGACATTGTATTGGGCGTGCCAGACTCTTTGGGCACCGTCCACTAGCTTTATTCCTATTTTTGTAAAAGCAAACTCAAAAGCTAAAAGCTTGATATATTTTTGTAAATTGGGCTATTATTGAGCATGAAGAAGAAATATACATAAAATACATGCTTTGTGAAGCGCTCACACAAGGCATGGGGGGGGGGGATTGAACCCAATTGGTCTCTTGCTCTTGTTGTTCATGCTTTTTACCTTGTAACTTGTGCAAAAAGTAGAGTTCATTGTTCTTGGGGACCTTTCGGGATTCACTACGTGAGTATACAGCGACCGATCTGCGCACCATCCAAGCCTTTTCATTGTTAAGTCCACCCAAGGTAGACAACACCAAATCATCATCATCGGGCATTGCATCAATCGCTGCCAAGGCATCTACAATGCTCCTTACCTTCAGTGCATACTCATTGATAGACATCTTCCCTTTCTTCAATGTATTCAACTCTTGCTTGAGTTGAATCTTTCGTGCCTTTGTATTTACGAAAAATATACTTTTAAGTATGGTCCAAGCTGCATATGAATTCTTTGCATTTCTGATATGTCCCAGCATATTATTGTCAATTATTGCATACAACTAATACATGACATTTTTGTCTTTTGCATTCCATTTCTTCCGTGCCTTTGTCTCTTCTACAGTTGGAGGATCACTCACCTCCGGCTCCTTTTCTTCACCTGACACAAACTCATAGAGGCCTTTTCCAATAAGGAAGTTCGTGACACGGAACTTCCATGAAGGGTAGTTGTTCTTGTCGAGCTTCTCGATAATGGGGTTTCCACTATTCTTTGCCATTATCACAAAACTAATACCAAACAACAAGTAAATCTTCTGCAACCCTCAACCTGTAGTGCACAGCAATACACAGACAGCCTTTTTCACTGTCTGCTCAACAATACATGCAATATGCAACCAGTTTGCAGATAAACCTTGTGTTTATTCGCTGATAAACACCTTTGAATTTACATATCTGAAACCTGCAACCTGTGCACCCACTTTCGGTCAATACAGCCGATGTCATAGTGTACCCTGAAACTGTTGTCCGCAACCTTGCGGCTCTAAAACGGAGCCTGAAACGGCCTTAGATGCCCAAAATAACTGCGGAAAAGCTCCAAAGGGCATATTTGCAAATTACACAGTGCTCTTCCCGCACACCAAATCTCACTGCAATCTGAGATTTTTGCTATGCCTTGCTTCTGGTGCCTCCACAGACACTGTCCAAGAGAAAGAGTGGAAGAATGGGAGAGCTTCTTACCTGTGGCTTGCTTGCTCCGAACCTTACTTCTTCTCCTTCACTTCAGCCTTCGAAATTAGCCTCTCTCAATGGCGAGGCTCTGATATCATGTCAAGAATCGCGTGGTGGGGGGACTTGCTCAAGATGCTGCACCGAACACACACAGAATGCACAAGGAGAAGCTCACTCAAGAGACAAGAAGAGAGATGGAGGCCAAAACGTTTTCTTGTTGGTTTTTTCTTCTTCTTCCACACACTTTACAATGTACACAAAGTATAGATAAGATACAACATAAAGGAAAGAAACGCAAGTGGAAGCCAAGTACAGTGACCTTGAGAGAAATTAGGAGGTATCAAAACTCTTTTGATCTCATCATTCCGAAGGCGAGCTTCTCGAGACTTGTTTGTGAGATTGTGCAAGACCTCTACCGCACAGAAACCAAGAGGTGGTTTTTGGCACAAGGTCAGGATAGACCTGATCTCTTCACAAAAGAATGTCTTTATGCTCTACAGTGTGCTGTAGAGGCCTTTTTAGTTGACTTGATGATTGATGTTCAGCATTGTGCAATACATGCGAAGCGCATCACTGTAACTCCCAAGGACTTCCAACTTGTAAGAAATCTTCAAGCAATGAAGGATGCATTCGTTCCAATGAAATGAATACATTTTCTAATGTTATCTTTTTTGGCATAGTGTTATCCTCGTGCATTGGATATATGACTATGCCCCACTGCAAAACTACTGTATGCACCCTTAAAATATGAATTAAATTTTTACTCTTGTCCTTCGCTCTCAATTTTGACTATGCATCTTCGCTGTATTTTCAATTCTTAATTACAGTTTTTGTTATCTTTTTTGGCATAGTGTTATCCTCGTGCATTGGATATATGACTATGCCCCAGTGCAAAACTACTGTATGCACCCTTAAAATATGAATTAAATTTTTACTCTTGTCCTTCGCTCTCAATTTTGACTATGCATCTTCGCTGTATTTTCAATTCTTAATTACAGTTTTTGTTAGCACTATCAATTTCCATAGAAAAAACATGCAAAAATTTGTCACTTCTTGTTGCAAACTTTACTCCTGATGCCTCTGTATAGTCTATATGGTGTGAAGTTTCTAAGGGCCAGTAGTCACGATGTTGATTTCTCAATTATCAAGAAAGTGGCTCAAAACGCCAAACTTCCGGACCAGAGGTTTGCATGTATTTTTTTTTTTTAAGGGCTCTTGGCCACCTAACGAGTGTGCGTGTGAAGTTTTGTCGCATTTCGATAAAAGGTTATGGATTTATGATCACACGATGAACAGTGCCTATGAAGCTGTATTAACCCGATTTTGGGGTTTAAATGGGTTAAAAGTTCATTATTCTTCTCATTTTCACATATTGTTTTCTTTGCTTCCTCCATTCTCACATCCCCAACCTCTATATCTTCTCTGTCTTGCCCTCCTCCAGCTGGCATGGCATGCACCAAAAAGCAAGCATGTCGTCGTTTCGGCCCTGAGAAGACCTCACGCCAAGGCCCCCCACGTGGAGCACAAGGTGGAGCCTCCTCTAGTGCAGCAACAGGTGCTCCCCATAGAGCACAAGGACCACACAGAAGAAGAGGAGATGGAAATTAAACACTATTGCCCTTCGAAAAATAAGGAGTATCCAACATGGATACGAGCTTCTCATCCCGAAAAGTTCTTTTCATAAGTTTGTTTGGGAAGTTATGCAAGACTTGGAGCTGAAAGGGATGGGAAGATTTTGGGCGTGAGTGCGGGATGGCCCACCAACAGGAAGGTGGATTACTACAGCTATGAAGGCCCTACAAATAGCTGCAGAGGGGTTTCTCATCGACTTGTTTGATGATACACAGCTTGCGGCCATCCACACAAAGGATATCACAATCACAGATAAAGACATGAACTTTATCATTCGACTTCGACACGGCAAGGGGACTCCTCCATAGATTACGAGATTCATGATGCAAGGTTTTGTAATGAGTATTATAGCACCATAGCATCTTGGAAGGCCAAATTTTTTTGTATACTTTGCCACATTTGAATATTTATTTATATATATATAATATCTCATGCGATGTATACTGAATTCAAATAATTGAGTAAAGTTGTTTTGTTTTGTTTCTTGAAACGCATGACTCTTAATTTTTGTTTAACGTACAAACGCATCGAAAGTAGTAATACGTATGGAATACGAGTTACGTTATTGCTTATGCACAATCGCAAGTGCAGTACTACGCGTTGAATTATGTTAATGTATGCGAATGTGTCATTCACGTACCACACATTATCATCACACTTACACAATCTCAAGTGTAGAACTATGTGTTGAATTATGTTAACATATGCGAATGCGTCATTCACGTACCACACATTATCGTCACACTTATATGAACCACATTTATTCAATAAATATTTATTTATAGGGACAAAGTAAAATATCTTATATTCAACAAGAAAAATCCGTGCGATGGCTGCTAGTGATGGTAGATACAAAAAGCCGATAGCCAACAAGAACTCTTAATTGTTCCTTGGATTTTTCATCGGTGGAGAGAAGGGGCTAGCTTCTGATGAAAATATAAGTTCCTTCTTTGCTTCAAAAATGATGCGCTTTCCCTTCAACTCTTTCTCCAGGAGAAGTGGATCTGACACTTTAGCAAGGTCACCTAATGTAGCAAGCACACACATTGCTCCACCATGCGTTTTGTCAAACAAGTAAAGAAGCTTTGACCGCTTGATTAGCACCACCTTCTCCAAGCTAGATGTCACAGGTATCGCTCGAAAAGGTCCAACAAATTTTCATGATTATTTCTTGCCCTCCTAGTGATCACTTCTTATGGAAGACCACAAAGTCTACAACAAGGTTGCCAATGTACTTCTTCAGAGTTGAATCCTTCCATCGATCTGCATGTCAAGCTCCTCCTTGCCTTGATGCAAACTCATCTATATACAATATGTCCTTGGGATTTTTAGGGAGACTCTACAATTTCTAAAATATGTGGAGCCACACACTTTCTACTAGTAACAGTATCCTCAACTCGGCTTCGAATTTTCCTGCCATCTAGTTTAAAATAGAAGCTAACAAGTAGATTCTACATTAACATTGTAATTTTCTGGTGCATTATACTCAAGGGCCAATCATCTTCCATTTGCAACACTTGGGGCTCGCGGCCCTCACAAATGATAGTAACATCCACAGCTGCACTTTCATGCATGTCTTGATCAAGGCACAACCGTTTACCCTTGAGCATCCTCCATCTACGATACTTGAACACTAGGCATAAGGTATGTCATGTGACAAAGTACTTGTAATTGGAAAGGCAAGTTAGCCGATTCATCCCAAAGTAAGATAATAGTCAACTAAGAGATATAATTTTTACCTGAAAGCCATGTCCCTTGTTGCAACTCGACTCCATTGTGTCATGATTGTGAGTTATTTTTTATGTCCAAGTTTTGCCTAGAATCCTTGTTACATAATCCTCTAATGAACTTTTTATAACTTACGTGCTTTTGGTACGACTCAAACCCTTACATTCCTTGAACATGTGTGTAAAAATTGCAATCTTCATGAACTAGCTTAGATGTACATTCTTTGAGCCAGTGCTTGGCCTCATAGAATTCAATATGTCTGTTGAAATTTTTGTGCTACACATATGCAAAATGTCGCTACTACACAATGGCCATTCTATGCTATTGAGATTCAATATGTGCATAGACTGAAGGGTTCCATATTCTCAACC
Source organism: Lygodium microphyllum (assembly GCF_053477565.2). Classification (NCBI taxonomy): domain Eukaryota; kingdom Viridiplantae; phylum Streptophyta; class Polypodiopsida; order Schizaeales; family Lygodiaceae; genus Lygodium; species Lygodium microphyllum. The sequence goes on along the minus strand of NC_141157.1, from coordinate 76,821,732 downwards.
CCCCTTGGGCAATATGTACTTGGAGTCATAGAAAAAAAACAATGTCCTCTGCGAGCTGCTTAGCTATACGCCCCTCAAAGATCAATCTACCAATGTCGAGGTGGTAACACTTAAAAGAACCAGTGAAACTCTCAACATTTTGACACTCATAGCAACTCAAAGGGTATACTCCTGTAAGTACAAGACAAGTTGTTACATAGGTATCATGAAATTTCTCATTCTCAATGAGTTGCAAATACTTAATGTTTACAATGTTTTGTTGAAAGGGCACTGTGGGCGCAATATGTATTTGTTTTTGCATGAATACATGTTGTACAAACGCCTCTCTTACAAGGTGAGAATCCCTTTGTTTGAGAGCTAAAATTTTACCCTTCCAGTGCTTTGATACATATGCAATTGTAGATGCTTTCACCCTGAAAGCTCCCTTCATACTTGGACGTATATGTACCCAAGATGAGCAATGATACGTATCAGTGATCCAATTCCCTTCTTCATCTTTTCTTTTACGTACTTCTATCAAGAGAATGCTTGTTCTTCTCTCAGGCATTATGACCTATGCATTAGATGTAAAGAAGTATGTATTAACCCCTAAATAATAAGCATTTTAAGTCTGTTTAGTAATCACCAATATGCCATACAAATCAACATGGCATTAAGAGATGTTTGCACTTTTGTAAACAGACATAAACATTGATATCGAAATGCATGTGGATATGTACATCGACACAAAGTATAGGGGGAAAGAAAGGGAGAGAGAGAGAGAGAGAGAGAGAGAGAGAGAGAGAGAGATGAGCACCTCTGTCTCCTGCCCCAAACAACCTCTACAATAAAATAACAATAACAATAAGAAATGATATCAAACCTTATTGAAAAAATAGCAAAAACAAGAGAAAATGCAAAGAGAGATGGGCACCTATGTTTTGCCCAAAATCTGGAGCTGTATGGAGAAGAAAGTGCAGAGGTAAGCAGAACGCTCAAAACCCTAATTACTCTCAGTAGGGAGCTTCAATGGAGACGAAAATTCATGAGTATAGAGAAGAGAGGGAAAATTGTATGTTGCTCAACTTTGGGTCAAACTGATTTCGTGAGAGAAAAAAAAACCAAAATTGAAAATTCTCCAAAAAAGGGGGGGAAATACGAGGTGAGAGAAACTCAAATTTTGTGTACTATTCATTCTCCCTTTTTTTAAATCCCCCACTACCCCTTTTTTTAATAGAAATCCCAAGATTTGGAGAGAGAAGATTCACCCTCCTATTGGATAATCTAAAAGGCCCACATCTTAAACTATATTATTTTTAAGGGCCCGTTTGTGAGTTCATTTTTTTCCTAATGACTTATGTCTTTTTTGTACTATCTCATGTCTTATGTTGAGAGATATAGATAAGTATGAGAAATGTAGTTGAGAGAGCTTTCATGAAATAAGAAAGATGTATACAACAAAGAAAGGAAGACAAAAAAACAAGATGAGCATGCCTTTCCAAAAGTGGTATTAATTTATTTTTCTTTCTTTATTATGAAAGAATATAGATTTTTATTTGTTCATGTTTAAGATTTTTTATGAAAAGGGTCTTGTTCTAATATTTTGCATGCTTAAGTTTTTCTCTTTTTTTTCTTATTCGTTAAACTTTTAATTATCCTATTATGTTTGTGTATACAAATTGAGGGATACATTCTTGTTTATCTTATTATATATACTATTTTGCTTTACGGTATGGTGGCTTATGTATTCAGCAAAATATTGCAAGTGAAGATGGAGGCGCATGACCCCGGGGAGTCCACCTTACAGAAATGTAAGATACCACATGAGTTCAAAAGAAAGGGCATTACATTTAGTAAAATTTACAAGATTATATTTACAAAATGGTTTTTTTAATAACAATTTAAAAAAAAGTGTTAAGCTTGGTAAAATAAAAAGGGTCATTTTAAGGTCTTATAGTATGTAAAGAAAGGGTATTTCTTAATATCCTTTGAACACACGTTATATAGATGATTTCTTATAGGTGGACCTCCTGGGCGCATGATGAGGAGTAATACATTGAGCGTACTGCATGCACCATGCACACATCATTATGAGAATATCCAAATCCTCAACTAGAAAGAATGAGCACTTCTCAATAGGCAGTGAGCCCCACATGTGCCAATAAGGCGCGCATGTTAGGATTTGGTAGATTTCAGCCCTAAAATTTTATATATAATCCAAAATTGGGGACTTCTTGTTGTAAAGTGATCTTCTAGTTGTAATGCAAAAAATACTATTGTTTCTCATCAATAAGCTTTTCACCCTTCAACTTTTTGTTGTATCAAGAAATATGTTATTGTGTGTATGTCTCAATACAAAATGGATTACATAAGTTCATATAAATGCATAATATCATGCAATGATGAGCATAAAACAAGTCTTTACTATGGTGTCACAAAAAAAAAACCATGCAATTATCACTATTTGCATCACTAATTAAGTGCAAATGTTGCCATTGGTGTCACTATTGGTATCATTATTGACATCATTACTATTGGCATGCTAATAACATCACTATATAATGATGATAATAGTGACACAAATAGTAATTATTTTATAGTGATGCTAATAGCAATGACCTAGGGGGGTTCTAAACTACAGGAATCACTAAAGGCCTCACTATCGGTTCAATATACTGTAGTGAAGACAATATTCTAAATTAGGCTATAATATCAGCCAAGGTCTAGTGTATCAAATTACTAATGTTTAAAGTTACGGCCTAAATTTAAAAGTTTTACATCAAATGTATTAATGTAAAATATAATTTAAATAGAGGGTAATGTCTAGTCAATATACGAGTGGTATGAATTGAAATCGTAGACATAGTCCCTTATGTACTATGAAGGCCTTCTATCTTTTGCCCACCTATTAAAACATGATAAAATATTATCATATTAAAAACCAAAAAACTCAAATAGGGAGGGAGATGAGAGAGAATAAGTAAGTGTGTACAAATTCTGTGTGTGTGTGTGTGTGTGTTTGTGTTTTTTAATATCGGTCATATTTGGATCCATATTCAATAACTGAACAAAAGCCTACATGAGAAGACCTCAACATGCAAGCTTCTAAATATGTTTACAATTTTAATTAAAATTTCTCTTTTACTAAACATTTTCCATTCACATTAATGGATTTGGTTTATGACTTGTTAATTTTAGTCGTAATTGGTAATATTAGCACTCTGAACATTCAAAAATTGACTCCTGTTTTATCATAACCTAGAATATTATTTTAGATTGAGAAATAATAATGTATACTACCATAGTGGGATCTTAGCAAGTTAATTGTGCAATTTGTTCATTATATTTATTAAACTAATAAAGTTTATCTGCCTAAATTCTATGCTTTCACCTAGAGTTAGTTTTGTTCTCTACTCCTCAAAATCTCAAGCAAGCTCCTAATCTTTGTGTTCTTCTATCTCTCCATGGTAACAACAAAACATGAAAGTTAAAGTGCTAGTAACTATTTTCAAGATATCTTAATTTTTGAGCTCCATTAGATCATCTTAAGGCACTTGTAATTTGGTAAAATCATTATATTATTGCAATAAATGAGCTCACTCTTGTGAAAATTATATATTTTGGTAATCTCGAAAACTTGCAAGAATGTGAGGGTCGCAATGAGATGCTCTATAAATTTGTTCACCTTAGACTGGTTAAACAACCTTAGAAATTATATTCTATGAGGAAAACTAACTGTGAGCCTTTAAAAGGACAAGATACCCAAAATGGGTTAAAACCATCAATTTTTGCATAAAAGTGATGAAAAAGAATAGAGCAAGCTATTCATGTGTGTACAAACTTGAGTCTCTATACTTATTGCTATCTTGTTGCTTTTTTGTCGAGAGTGAAGGAGAAGGAGAGAATGAGAGTGCATGCCAAGGTGAGGAACTAGGGAGATGAAGCTCTTACTACTCTCATTTCTTCTAAAATATATCCCTGGGGTGAGAAGTGGAGTTGAGGGCGTGTGTGTGAGAGTGTGAGAGGTTGAGTTCAGAGAGAGTGAGGGACTTGTTAATGAACTTTTCACTTGCTTTGCTTCTCCCCTTCTTCTATACCATCTTCTCTTTATGTTGCATATGAATGTGTTGGCAAGTATGTGCATCATGGAGTGTTCAACAAGCCTCAGAGTTTAGACTTCAATGAACAAGGTAAGTTGTGTGCTCACTACATCTCAATCTCAATTTTGTATTTATCACTTTTTAGGATAGGAAAGGTGAGTGCATGATTGGCTTAAGTATGAGCTGCGTTATTTCTTGGGCATTGAGGTGATTAGATCACCAAGTGGGATACAGCTCTTGCAGAGGCAGTATGGATTGGACATGCTGTCCAAATATGGGATGACAGGCTGTAAGCCTATTTCAGTTCCTTTGGAGCAGAATGTGAAGCTGAGCGCAGATGCAGGTGAGCTTCTGGAAGACCCTACTATGTATAGACGCATAGTAGGAAGCTTGATTTATATGACTATTACCAGGCCAGATTTGAGCTATGCTGTTGGATTGGTAAGTCAGTTTATGCAGGCTCCAAGGAAACCGCATTTGGATGCGGCTAGACGCATACTCAGGTATGTGAAGTCCACATTGCAGTATAACCTCATAAAAAATCGAATATTTGTGTCTCTATTATCTCCATAAGCGTACTCACCTACAGGAACAAAACTAGTAGTCATAGAGAAATAGAAGCTCTAAAATTCACATGGATGTCAATAATCATGTGGTGGGGGAACTTGCTTGAGCTACTACGCCAAACACACACCATACATACAAGAGGAAGCTCACTCAAGAACACAAGAAGAGAGATGGAGACCAAAACGTTTTCTTGCTAGTTTCTTCTTCTTCTTAGACACATAATACAATATAAACAAAGTATAGATAAGATACAATATAAAGGAAAGTGGCCTACTAAGTCAAATAGTGCATAACTAACTATGCTAATCAACTGACACTATAACTATGCAGCTATAGGTAGGTGCAAAAAACTAAATACTATAAGTAATAAGTTAGTGGCCATGTGAGGATCACAATGACTATTAAAGTGCTAACTGTAGACCTACAAACCCATCTAGCTAGGCAGTCCATCATCAATATTTGAGATGTTGAGCTTGCCATCTCAACACTCCCCCTCAAGCTCAACTGTATCTCCACAACTCTAAGCTTCAAAATTTTTAAAGCTTCTCTACACCTAATGCCCTTTTGAAAACATAAGCTATTTGGTTATGTTTGCTAACATATACCAAGTCCATCTCTCCTACAAGTACCTTCTCTCTAAAAAAGTGGTAATGCACCTCAATGTGTTTTATCCTAGCATGGAACACTAGGTTCCTAGCGAATTATATGCTACTCATATTATCACAGTGAATGACAACTGGACCATCTCCTTGCACATCCAAATCACCCAATAACTTTTGCAGCAGCCATACCACCTCACACACTGCTATAGTAGCACCTTTATGCTCAGTCTCTGTACTCGATAAAGCAATTGTATGTTGCTTTTTGCTGCTCCATGTAACTTATATACTACCAATGCAAAACATGAATCCATTGGTAGATCTTCTGTGAGACATGCTGCCATCCCAATCTGCATCTATGTATCCAAATAGGCTATATCTCCTTACTTGCCTCATAAAAAAGTCCATAATGCAAACTGGACTTCACATACCTCAATATGTATCGTACTACATTCAAATGAGGCTTTCTAGGCATCTACATAAATTAATTAACAAGTCCAATAATATAGCTCAAGTTTGGCCTTGTGATTGTCATGTAAATCAAACTTTATGCTATTCTCCTAAATATAGTAAAATATTCTATCTAATCCTCCCCAATATCAGCACTCAACTTCACATTTTACTCCAAGGGTATTGAAAAAGTCTTACATGTTGTCATACCATGCTTTGACAATATATGCAAGCCATACCGCCTTTGGGACATTCATATACCATCATAACATATGATCACCTCAATGCTAAGAAAGTGCCTCAACTCACCCAAATCCTTCATCTCAAACTTCTTTTTTAAAAGGTCCTTAACTTCAGCAATCCCACTGTGAGTGTCACTTGTAATAATTAGGTCATCCACATATATAACTATGATGACCAAACCTACATCTCCCTTTCTCGCATAAAGCGAGTGATCATCATCAGAAATATAAAAGCCAATGTTGACAAGATACTCTTCAAACTTTTCAAACCATGCTCTAGGTACTTGCTTCAATCCATAGAGTGCTTTCTTTAACTTGCACACATATATGGGATGCTCTAAATCTTCATTTGGTTGTTCCATAAACACTTCTTATTAAAATCACCATGCAAGAAGATGCAAGAAGGCATTATTGATATCCATTTGCTACAAAATCCAACATTTGGCTACTACCAAATGAGATCTAGATTTTGAGGCCCATTTTTTGAGCACAAAAGTGGCCTTAGACGCGTAAAATAGCAAATTTTTATGGAAAATGAAACGAGCGTGGATTGATGAGCTAGAGTTTTCCTAGATGGATTTCGATGCTAGGAATCTAACGCAAGTGTTTGTTTCTCAATCGAATGTCATTTGATCACCCCATTTAATCCCTGCAAGGTTTTGTGTTATAAAGTGACTAGTGGATCTGGGAGTCGGAAAGTGTGGTCAGTCTATCCTCTAGTATGATGGTGTGGGTCGAGGTTCTGCCTGCGTGCAGTCTCTATTCAAGAAACACTATGTACAACCATCCATCAAGCTAGAGAATAGGCAACAAGTATGTTGGAACCCGTGGTAGTCATAGCATTGACTAACCATCATGCTAAAGTCCTAACACCATGGAAAAGTACCGGCACATAATGGAATCTAGTTGTGGCTATAACATTCCATGTGGTGGATCACCATGCTAAAATATTAGGCCTCATAAGGACGTTGGAAGCCTTAATTGTTAAGGGAAAACCATTGCTCAAGAGGCATAACTCCCAAGCTCTAAATAATGCAATTACATTTGTTTTTTGTAAGGGGTAAAAGCTCCAGCCTAAATTTATTAGGAAATTACCTATGGATAGTCAAGGGATAGAAGATCATCTGAGAAAGAATTAGAATGATATGCTGAAAGTTATAGGACTCCCTGGACCACTGTATGAGTTGGTAGAAAGGGAATTCCATGGAGCAAGTAACCTTCCTACATAAATAAAGGTGGAAGCAAAAGAGATTAGAGACCCTAAGATTATGGGATTAGGTCAAGATGAATTTGAAGATCTAAATGACCCAATCTTGATCCCGAAGAAGAGGATTAAATTCCCTCCTCCTTATAGGGATATCCTAGTGTTTTATGGGCTATCAAAAGAGGATCTGATGCTACATTTGAAAGAATACGGCCTAACATGCCTTGCAAGTGGGTTCAATGATATACATTGGCAGCGGTTGCTCATATTCTCAAGTACCCTAAAGGGGAAGACTAGGAAATGGTATTGGAGCCTCCCAAGAGGGTCAATTAAATCATTTGAGGAACTATGTGGTAGAGTTTTAGATGAATATGAGAAGAAGGTTACCATGACCCAAGTCTTGGGGTAGCTTATGCAAATTAGACAAGAGTCATACACCTCTATCAAAGAGTACACAAGAGTCTTTGATGACATCTTGGAGCTTTGACCAAGGAAAGTTAGTCAATTACCAGAAGATGTGGTTGGTGAAGTCTTCATTAGTGGCTAGCTATAATGAATGAAACTGAGGAGAGAGAAGAAGAGCTGAAGAGAGAGAAAGAGAGCAAGAAGAAGGGAAAGAAGACTAGAAGAGGAGAGAGAAAGGAAAAAAAGAGGAGAGAAGGAAGGAGGAAGCCATGGAAGCTGGAGATGAAGGTGAAGAGGATGTCCTTGATAATAAATCGTTGCCCTAATCTGGGACTCTTACACCTTATATACCCCGGTTAGTGTGACTGGGTGTCTAAACCCTAGTCGGTGTGTATCCTCCTTGTTACAATCCATCCCCACCCTAAAGGTTTTTGTCCTAAAAAACAAGGAGAAGTAGAGGGGAGTGATGGGTGGGCTAAGAGAGGATTGCAGAGTACTACTCTGAGCCCCTTTTATAATAAAGACTAGGGGTAGCATGCTATCCAGGACCGGCCTACTAAAGTGAATGGGTCATAACTTTTGATAGGCTACTCCAAATAGGGAGTACCACATGTCAAAACGGAGCTTATGACTAGTACTTTATGTCTATGTAGGATGCACATGCTTGAGATTTGGATAGGTACAAAATTGTTCTAAAATAGTGTGAAATCTATAAGTAGAGGGTGGTCAAATGGGACATGATCGGCTAGGCAATCTTCGGGCCGTGGGGCCTCTTGGAGGTAGGGGAATTCATTGAAAATGGTTGCTGGGCACCAAGAGGCTTCTTTCAGGGATAGGCATTGCCATTTGATGAGGTATTCTTTAATGGATTGAGATCATAAGTGCTTATCTTGCTGCCCAATGATTGCCTCAAGGATATACTAAGTAATGCCTTCTTCATCTATGGGGAGAAGTTCTTCCACATAGTCCATTGAGGAGCCCGTGAAAGGTTTCAACTGGCTGACATGAAACAAACTGTGGATTTTGGTGGTAGGGGGAAGTTCTAAGTGGTAGACCAAGTCACCAACTCTCTTCAGAATCTGGTATGGGCCATAGAAGTGGTGGGCGAGCTTGTTACTACTACCCTCTTTGAGAGTCGGGTAGCAAGACTTAGGCACTTTCAAAAGGACCAGTTCCCCTTCGTGGAATTCCAAATGCCTTCTTTTCTCATCAACATAGAGTTTCATGGGTGTTTGGGCTTTTTGAAGATTCACTTTACATTGCTGAAGTAAGGCTTGTAAGCGATCCAACTATCATTAAATTTCTGAGGGTTGATCTTATCATTAAATAAGATTGTGGAGAGGGGAACCTTATACCTATATAAGGCCTCAAAAGGGGAAACTCCAATTCTAGAGTGTGTGGAGTTATTATATGCAAACTCATCCAAGTGGAGCCACATATCCCAAATATGTTGTACATTGTGGAAGAGTGCCTCAAATATGTCTCAAGCAATTTGTTTACTCTTTCAGTCTAACCATCAGTCTGAGGGTGGTATGCTATGGATGGAGCAAGCTTGGTCCCCATGGAGATGAAAACTAATTGCCAGAAGTTGCTCATAAACTTTGCATCCTGATCATGTACTATGACTTGTGGTAAGCCATGCAACTTGAAGACATTTTCCATAAATTGAGTGGCCACATAAGAGGCAGTGTATTGGGTCTTAGTGGGGATAAAGTGGTAACTTTGGTGAGGTGATCAACCATCACATAGATACTATTCCACCCTTTCTTTGTCACGGGAAGGCCAGTGATGTGAGTCCATTTCCCTTCAGGGATAGGGAGAGGCTACAAGAGGCCAGCGGGCCTGAGAGTATTGTTCTTGTTCTGTTGGCATGGAACACATTTGGTCACAAAGTCCTTAACATCCCTCCATAAGCCTTTCCAATGAAAGCTCTTGGCAATCCTGTCATATGTTTTGAAAACACCCAAGTGACCAGCAGTGGAGCAAGAATGCATCTCTTCCATGATCTTCTGCGTGAAGCAGGAAGTGTGTGGGATGACAATCTTGCCATGGGACCAAATAAGACCATGCTTGTGTGCTGATATTGGGAGTTTTCAACCATGACACCATGCTATCATTCCTAGAATATATGGCTGAAGTGATCATTTAACAAGTAATCCTCTGGAAGCTCTTCAACCCAATCACTGTGCAATTTAGAGATAGAGGATACTCTGCATGCCCACATTCGAGAGAGTGAATCAGCCACAATATTATCCTTGCCTTGAGTGTGCAAAATATCAAAGTCATAGTTTTATAAGGTTGCCACCCATCGCCTTTGCTTAGGAGTTAAACTGGACTGAGTCAAGAAGTACTGGAGGACTCGGTGGTCACTTTTTACTTGGAAGCGGCTACCATACAAATAGTAGTGCCATTTCTTGATGGCATGGAGGATGGCCAACATCTCTTGGTCATATACATTCATTTGCATCTCCTTCTCATCAAGCTTACGGCTCTCAAATGCACTCACACCATGCTCTTGCAACAATACTACATCAATACCCCTGCCACACTGGCATCACAATGAATGGTAAACAACTTAGAGAAGTCAAGGCAGACAAGGATGGGGGCAGAAGTAAGCACATCCTTTAACTGTTTAAAGTTATGATCAACAATGGCATCCCAATAGAATGAATCCTTTTTTAAGCAATCAATCAAAGGTGCTACAATGGTGGCATAGTGCTTAATAAAGCATCTATAAAATGAAGAGAGACCAAGGAAGCCACGCAAAGAAGTGGTGGTGGAAGGAGTGGGCCAATCTCTAACACATTGCACTTTCTTCGGGTCAGCCCTTGTATGCCATTTTTGCTCACAATGTATCCCAAGTACTCCACAGATGTCTACATGACGGTGCATTTACTCTCCTTAGCAAAGAGTCGATGCTCTCTCAAAATGTCAAACGCCCTTCTAACATGTATCAAGTGCTCCTTGGACCACTTGTTGTAAATGAGGATGTCATAAAGAAAACAAGCACAAACTTGAACAGAAAGGGATGTAGGATTTTGTTCATGAGGCTTTGAAATGTGGCGGGGGCATTAGTCAACCCAAAAGGCATCACTAGAAAATGATAAAGTCCACGATCAGTCCTAGAGACCGTTTTGACCTCATCTCCCTCCCTCACACGAATTTGATGATAGCTAGAGCGTAAGTTAATCTTAGTGAGAAAGCATGCCCCTTTTAACTCATCTAGCAAATCATCAATCCATGGAATGGGGTAGCGGTTCTTCACCATGATTTTGTTCAAGTCTCTATAGTTAGTGCACATGCGAAAGGAGCCATCTTTCTTCTTGACTAACATGATAGTGGATGCATAAGGGGAAGAGCTTGGTTCAACAAAACCCATTTCCAACAACTCCTTCACTTGCTTTGCAACCTCTTCACGCTCACACTTGGAGAGTCTATAAGGAGACTTGTTTACTGGCTTGGAATGGGGCGAAATCAAGTGGGTGGTCCACTTGCCTCTTACGAGGAATGGCTATTGGCATTTGAAATAGGTCATTATATTCCTCAAGTAAGGCCTCCAAGGCTTGATGGGACCTCAAATGGGCCAGCACTGGCTATGGCACTAGCCAGACCTCATGCTCATAACAGACAAACACACCCTCACGGCCTCGTGGGCCAGGAGCGTCTATCTGCTGCTAAAGGACGAACTGTCCTAAAGCCTAATTCTATGCGTTTATAGTTTTGTAGTCCAACATTTCCCTTTTTATAAACTCCTCAAAGGGAGAACCCATACACATTGGCAATAAATGCCACGATAATCACATACATGGGAGGCAACCTCTCGGTGGAAATCACTGCGGCCCCACTGCAGCTCTCCTACATCGCAGGGATTAGCCCCTTGATGCGCTGCTCAACATATACAATAAACGAACAAACTCCACTCTTTCACTTTGAAAGTACTCCAGGAGATACCATGTGTCCTTCCCAAATAATCCCCCAAGAAACGAATGTCTATCCTACGGCTTAGGATGCCTTCCCACACTCAAGCGTGGGTCACTGTCATTGAAAACAGGTGCTATGCATCCAGTTTTTTTTCCTGATACCATGGTTGACATGCACGTGCAAAGGTGGATGATCCCAAAGTGCTCAAATATAATTTTCAATGAGACACGTGTTGTGCACAACCAGGCTTTTCAATGCTCATTCACTAACTCGTTATGGCGATGTAAGGATAGCACCGAGATAACACTCGTGCTACTATCCTCTTAATTAAAATATAACAAACTCTATGTCATGATATGCATCAGAAAATCAACAACAATCAGCACGCAAATCACACCATTCAAACATCCCAACCCCCTACGTTTAGGTATTGCTTTCGTTGCATAGGTATAGAGGTTCATTTTGTCATGTTTTGATGTATAAAGAGCAATAAATCACAAACTTTGACAAGGAGATAGGGCAAACTGAGGCTAAACCTCATGCTTTGCCACTACCATACATCCATAAACAATCATTATATTTTTTCCTATTTTTGTGAGACATATTTCTATTTTTTTCCTTATTTTCCCCATTTTCTTGATTTATTTGTCAATAAAATATGATATTTTCTAAATTTTCTTGTTCCAATCACTTCAGCATACTAACATTTAATTTATCTTCCATATTCCCCCCATGGGAACACATTTCACCCACCCGAAACGGAAAAAACTACCATTTTACCGCTTAAAAACGGCATTTTGGGTTTACGGGAATTAAATAGAGCATGTAAATCATTGCAAAATCAAGATTTTCTTATGCACAGCGATTAATCATGATGCAACCAGCACACAAACAAATTTTCATCCAATAAGAATATAATTATCATCATAAGCTATAAAAAATCCTTCATTTTCTTCATAAAAATGGTCATACCGTGTTTTTTACGAAACCCGAGATGCCTTGAATGATTGCATAACCAGCAAAACAGAGCCTCCATTGCTCTCAATCCAATGCTGCACATCAATCTTCAGCATCTCCATCCATCTCCATCACCATTTTCCTTCATTCTCCTTCTCGATTCCTTCTTCAAGATAGTGCACATGAACAGCCCATAGAGAAGAGAGAGAGAGGAGAGAGAAATACTAGATTCTGATCTCTTCATCCAGACAGCCATATCTTGTGCGAAGACCGGCGATAGAGTCAGCCAAGAGGGAGAAGTTGCCGGGTAATCTCTGTTCCATGGGTTGCTTTTAGCCCACATTCATGATTTTGGGAGGGGGGGGAGATGGCGCATTTTTCAGCCTTTTCCTGATCAGCGCGACGCCATATCCACATGCCATCTTGGAAATAAAATGAGAGGTGGGGGCCAAGGTCCCAAAGGGCACCCCCCCTTTTGTCTAAAATTTTGTCCACCTTTTCAAATCTTGGCCAATTTTTGGCCTCTTCCTCGTTCGGACACCGTTTCAGCCTCTGAAAAATCATGTGCATTCGTCTCGACATCCCGCACTGACTGGCAGCTCTCGGCATCCCACACGGTAGTTAGAAAAATGATCAAAAATCCACAAGTGTTGCTCGGGCGCCTTTTAAAAGCCGTCTTTCACTTGGTGCTGAAAATCGTCCTAGCTACAGCCGTCGCCTTCGATGTTAAATATTTTTTCCCTAAATTCTGGATTTTTTGGCAAATTTTAGGCACATCCCAGGCTCAAAACTCCCCTCTCATTGGTGACCATCGGATAGGCGACTCAGCCCGTCGAATCCCACAACGGATCTGCACAAAACAACCAAAGGAAGCATCAAGCTTATACATAATAGATACATATTAAAACACAACACAATGCTCACCCTACCCCCTAACAAAACCAAGGCATGAAATCCACAAGGAGTAGGCCTAGCATAATCTGATAGAAGGTCCGAAGCTAGTCACTAACCGACTGCTCCAACACGACCAAACTAAAAAGAACTATCAAAGAGGTCGCCCTAAGTGGTGGTCTGAACTACCTTCTTGACTAACGACAACACAACCAGGAGCTCTTACTAGGCGAGGACTCCTATAGCCTGATCAAGAAGTATTTCCTTTTAGCACATTTCTTCTTTTAGGTTTTCATTTTTTCATACTCGGGCGTGTAAAAAGGAGGGAGCTGAGCGTAGTGACCCAAGGAGAACAGGGCATCGGCCTCAGGTCCTATCTCGGTACCCAAGAACCTACCAAGCCCTCGCGAGGCGACACATAATCCTTTTCTGATGCTCACTTTTATTTTCGCTCCAACCTTCCTTACATTATTCTTCTTTTCCAGCAATATGCCACCCCTAGGAAGACAAGGCATCGGCCCCGAGTTTGACTCGTCCCCAGGAACCTACCAAGCCTTCGCTAGGCGATGATCAACTGCTTATAAATTTTCCTTTCTTTTCTTTTCTATTTTTATAGGGGTTAGAACCCCTTTTTACACACCTTTGTATATATTTATTGTCTTTGAGATATTCAGGGTTTTTGTTTCCTCTTTATCATCATCATCATTTTTCTTCGGCAGGCTTCTCTAACTGCCTCACAACTAACAAGAACTCCTAGAACGGCTGCCTAGTAGGCTAGCAGAACAGGGTCACTAGAATTGCCTTCTAAAACAGGTCTTTTGATGCTTGGCAATGTCTTTACAGGAGGCAACGACTACTCCGACCTCCCTCAGATAGACCTAACCTAAACCTGGGACTTCATGCCTTGGACGCCGGTCCCCAACAAGAAAAGAAAATCCCCTACAAGCCCACAGACACATATGCATAAAAACACGGTACTCCTAAAGGAGAGATATCACCTGGATAGGGCCATGAGAAGTCTCCGCACGACATAGGCTCCTTCCAAGCTCTTCTTTAAACCTATCTAGCATAGAACTAAAACCGTACTAAATAGACGACTGGCCCTCTTGGCCTAATGAAATGAATCACTTCACTACAAAAACGAATCGGCCCTCTTGGCCTAACGAAATAAAATAGCATAGCACTACACATCCCTCCCCGAAATAGTACAAATATACAATAATATGCTCCTTTCCAAGGAGGAAAAATAGGGGTCACAGCCTTAAGCTAAATGCATAAGGTTATGACCCATCCCTCCTGCATATATAGCAAGAGGCGTACGCATAACATGTTGTCTAATCAGCCTATGGGTCCAGGTTAACAACAGTAGATGGGTCTCGACTACTTTGTGCATCACCCATATCAACCATCGCCTCCCATATATTGCATGCTCTGATAACATTTCCCACAAGGGACCGGGTCCTGTCTCATTATTGATAGCAATATCCAAACTAGGACCACAGTTGAAGAAAAGGTCTTCTTCATAAGAAAGGTTTACCAGTGAATCCGCAAACTGATTCCAGTAACGTGGAATCAACTGAAGGGACACTCTCTCAAACTCCTCAAGTAGGGTCATGGCAGTTCGATGATACATACAAAGGATGGGATTCCGCACTGTGTATGTCCCATCTAGCTGATTCAGGATCAACTAGGAATCCCCTTTTATTAACAACCACCAAATACTACCTTACTTGGCAATATACAGTCCCATAATCAAGGCTTTATACTCCGCCATGTTGTTAGTGAATCCTACCCCGAGATAAGTAGCTAACTTCATCGTAACTCTGCATTGGGGATCTCGGATTACTACTCCAACACTCCCTTTTTTATTAGGGCCCCTGGACGCTCCGTCAAAATATAATGTGTACATCCACAATGGGTTTACACAGCCTGCCATCACGAACTCCTCTACTCGTAATTATGATAGTCAAAATTTAACATGTTTAGAGGATGAACTGACGGCTCCATCCCGCCTTCTTCATTAAGCTCAACAGGGATACTTGTCAACATCCGTAAGCAGTGATGGCAGAAGACTTTGATCTCCCACACAAAAATTTGGTCTTCTTGCTCAATCACTTTGTATCCTTTGCTCCACCAGATAAGTTTCCTCTAATGGTATCTCTGCTCCAGATATGGGTGCTCCAAATAAGGAATTAACCGCCCCATCAACCAGCTTTATATTCTTTTGCAGGTCTCAAATCAGCCCCAGCATGGACCTGCAATGCATTTTCCTGTGTTAGCATACTTAGAAATAATAAGGTTTAATCTTATTAAGATTAACCTTATTTTTAAATTCTACTCCCTGCAGATCAGCTAGTAGAGCCATAGACCTATTTTTCCCTATCCTAACAATCTTGTAGGGGCCATCCCATCTAGGTTCCAGCTTCCCTGGAAATAGCTCCTTACGCGCATCATAGTACAGAACTAATTGCCCTTTTTTAAAGGTATACTTCTTTGCTTTAAGGTCGTGTAACTGCTTCATTTGACGTTTAGCTACCTCCTAGTGTAATAAGCTCTGCAATTTCAGTTCATCCAGGTGGGCTATGGTCGTAAAATGCTCAAAGAGTGCATCCTCATCTCCCAAAGAGTGGTTAATTGCAAACCGTATGGTTGGAAACTCGATTTCGAGGGGTAACATACACTCTTCCCCATAAACTAATTTAAATGCAGTATGGCCGATAGCTCGCTTGAACGTTGTATTGTACGCCCATACTGCCACATACAACTTCCTGTCCTAGTCTTGTTTCTTCTAAGAGACTATTTTAGACAAGATACCCACAAGCTGCTTATTAGTACTTTTGACTTGCCCATTTGATTGTGAATTATAGGGGGTCGTTTTATTGTGCTTGATTTGCCAAGCTTCAGTCAGGCTTTTTATCACTTTATTCAAAAAATGGGTTCCACGGTCCGACACTAGTTCCTTCGGTGGACTGAAACAGCAGATAATCTGCTCTAAGAGAAAACTTGCAGTCTCTTTTGCATTGTCTTGCCTCGTCGCCCGCACTTTTGACCATTTTGTAAAATAATCAGTTGCTACTATAATGCACCTCTTCTGAGTAGTAGACGACAGGGTGATAGGACCTACAAAATCAATGCCCCACTTCTCAAATGGAAGGATAGCCATGATAGACGTAAGTGCGCATTTCCTATTCTCTCTGCTGTCATGTCTTTAACAGGTATCACATCTCTTAACATACTCAAAGGAATCTTGGAAGATGGACGGCCACCAATATCCAGCTCTTAAAGCTTTCTATGCCGTCAATCGTCCAGCGAAGTGCCCTCCACATGCAGAGTCATGGCACTTTTCCAAGATGAAAGGAACCTCGTCAGGCATCACACATCGGTGATAGATATCATCAACACCCTGCCAATATAGTGTTCCTACGATCAAGGAAAACTTCAAAGCCTGTTGTCTAATTTTTCTCTTTTCAGATTTTGATAAACCAGCTCCAGTCTCTCCCGTTGATAGATAATGTGTGATAGAAGCATACCAAAATGGGATAGAAGCTATATCGATTTTAAACATTTCTTCGATATCACTTCCTTCACCCAAAGTCTCTTTCGGCTCCTCGAAATCCACAAGGCATTCCACAATCCCTTGCAACCTCGGCGGCTTACTCTTAATCTCATAATCGAACTCTTGCAAAGTGATTAACCACTTTGCCAAATGATCAGGCGGTTGCAGCTTGTTCATAAGCAATCTAAGCCCTTCTGCCTTCGTATAGAAAACCACCTTCTCATAGAGGATGTAGTGCCTGAATTTTTTAGTCGCAGAGACCATTGCAAGGCACAACTTCTCCATGTAGGTGTAGTTAATTTCTGATATTTCCAATTTTTTACTAGCAAAAGCTATTGGAAGATACCACTTTTCCTCCCAGATTTGGGCTAAATAGTAGTTGATACTATGCATGGTGGCTGTTGAAAATATGTAAAATACCTCGCCTCTTTTAGGTCCTTTTAGAACTGGTGCTTTTACTAGCTCCTGTTTCACATCCTCGAAAGCTACCTTACAAGGGTCGCTCCATACAAATAGACAGCTAAAGGATAATAAGTTCGTTAGTGGCAACGTCCTTTCTGCCAAGGCATTTATAAACCTCCGATAGTACCCTATCGATGACAGAAAGCTATGTACCTCTTTCGGAGTGCGTGATGGACTCATAGCGACTATAAGCTTGATCTTTTCAGGGTCAGTTTGTGATCCCTATTGAACTAACCACATGGCCTAGCAATAGGCCATAAGGCACTCCAAAGACATACTTCCGTGGGTTAAGAGCGATACAAAATTATCTGCAGCGCTCAAAGCACTTTCTTAAGATAACCAACATCCTTTTCCTTACAGTTGGCTGCCCCCAGGTCATCAATAAATACTTTCAACTCATCAGGGGAAATGTCACCAAAGGTCTTGTCTGCTGTTCCTTGCCATGATCCAGGTGCATTGCACAAACCAAAGGCCATCACATGGTATGCAAAAGTACCAAAGACAATGATGAAAGTTGTTTTCAACTTGTCCTCTTCTGCAATTGCCATCTGGTTATAACCCACAAACCAATCCATAAACGAATATATTTCCCTACCTGCTAATTGATCCAAAATCTGGTCAATAAATGGCAATGGGTAGTAATCCTTAAACGTCTGCTTATTCAGCTCTCTAAAATCCACACATAGTTGGATTTGATTGTTTTTCTTCTTCCTGATAACAATTGGTGAACTCTATCGGCTCATTTAGAGTTATTTGATAAATATCCTCTGTAGTGGACCCCTCTTTAGATCCATCACTGGATGATGTTTACTACCAGATGGATCATCTGGTGTTTCTAATTCAGTAGAGGATAAAGGAGCTCTCTCACTTTGAGGAGACTCAGGGTAAGCATCAACTATTACTCGATTAGCACCTCTACCTAGAACCACTTGACTGGCGGGTATATCGACTTGACACTCTATTCATAAGATCCAAGGCCTGCCTAGCAAAACTCGATATCTAGGACGTCCTCCAAATCTTATCACCCTAAAGTCCAAGAAGCATTCTACACTTGCAACTATAACATGGACTTTAGTGGCACAACCTTTTGGTTGCCTTAGACTATCATCAGCCATTCTAAGAAGGGTGGAGCTTTCTTTTTGGATGCCTAGACCCAACCTCTCCATCAACTCTGAACTCATGATATTGACGGAGGACCCAGTGTCTACGATAGCATGCTCCACTAATATTCCATCCACGTATGCTGGAACCCTAGGGCAATTCTTTTCAGCATGATCAAACCAATCTTCCTCTACTCGTGCTATGCCCAAAGGTTCTACAATATACCCAAAACACAAGATCTTCTTGAATTCCTTGCGTACTCCTGGAGATAATTTAATCAACTGTAAGAGGTTTACATCTGGTTTGACTTCGCAAAGAGAACTTGCTAAATCAAAATCATGATAGGTAGCCAAAGCTCTCTTTTCTCGCCAAACCATTCTCTCTTTTGGTCTCCGGACCAGCTTTGGTGCTTCTTTTTTAGCTCTTGCCTTCTTTCTTGGCACTTCCTCATCCTTCTTAGGATCGACTTTTTTGTCAATAGGCCTTAGAGGTCCACCTTCCATGCCAGGATTCAGGACTTGCGTCCCCTTATCCCCTTGCTTAGGGTTTTCGTCGACCGGTTTTGCATTATCTTTATCACCCTCTTTAGCCTTTTGGCCTCTTGTCACAGCTCGTAGGCTAGAGGTTTCAATGCCATTGACGCGTACAGCCTCGATAAGGCTAACTCCATTGCCTTGTGGCAACTCCTCTATAGTGATCTTTCCCCTTTGCAATATTTGTCTTGGTCCATCATTTTGCTGGAGGTTATTACCTTGTGCTCTACGATTAACTGGACCTGGCTGTTTACTCCCTTGTTGGAGGGAACTAATCTTACTCCAACAGGTAGCGGCTAAGTGGCCCAACTTTCCACAAATATCACATTTAACATTTGGACAGTTTCTAGGGAAATGTTGTCCGCCACACCACTTACAGCTAAATCTTGAGCGACCACCCTCTTCAGGGCGTCAACTCCCTATCAGATTCTACTGCTTCTTCAGGAAATTGACATCAACAGCTATTTGCCGATATTGTTCAGAAATCATGTCGGTGTAGTGCTTCATCATATCCTTAACTTCACCAAGGATATTAGAGGCACTCGACTCATAGCCTTGATCATCTATCTGTCATTCCATTGGCCTAACAATTTGATTGGGCATTGGTTGTTGACTCACAGGAACAACATTAGGGTTCGAAACTTGGCCTCCAACATTTGGTGGAGTCAACTGACTAGCCATAGGTATAGTCACACTGGGAGAAGCTGGCAGGAAAGATACATTTTGAACCACGCTTCCTCTCCCATTAGGGTTATTCATAGGTTTCCCTTGACTTCCATTCATCAATGGTAAATTGCCTCCAGGTACTAGGCCCGCATTAAGATTTATTCGAGAGGAGTAGGCCATTTGTAATCGTGACTCTACTCCTTCTGCCTGCATGATGGCGGTGTCTATATTAGCCAAAGCCACATTGCTCAATTGTACCTAAATATTGAAGTCCAATCCATGCAAGAAGTATTGCAATTGGACAGCTGGCGGAATAGGAATGTAAGTTTGTAACTTACGAAACACTTCCTTAAGCTTCTTAGCATAGGCTTTCACATTCTCATGGGGGTCTTGGTGTGTTACATTCAAAACACGCAACTAGTATTGGCCACCTCTTTCAGGGGCATATTCTCCTCGAAAAGCTGCATAAAATTGGTCGATTGTAGTGATGGTTCCAGTCTCTATGCTATGATACCATACTGCAGCCCTTCCTTTTAATGTCATGTTAAAGAACATCATAAGATGTCCCTCATCTTGGATGCGATAATTAAACATTAATCTTTGGAATTCACAAATGTGAAACTCCGCATCTTCTTTGGCTAACCCATTAAAAATGGGCAAAGGAACTCCTAAAGCTACCAGATCCGGCGTCCCTGCAGGAATTGCAATGGGTTGTGCCATGACGACAATCGGATTGACAATAGGAGTTTGGCCTGATGGGATCACACTCCCACTGGGTTGACTTGGTGGAAGAGAGGAAGAACTTTCGCTTCGTCCTGCACCTAAAAGACTATGTGCAGCAGTTGGGTTACTAAGACCACTGCCTCTTATGTGTATCGGGCTACTCCTTTGAGGAGAATAGCGACTTACGATCTCCAACCGCCGTCTAGCCCTCTCAGCACGTTTTGCTTTTTGTATTTCGGCTTGACGGTCCTTGTCAGAGGACATAAACCAACTTTTTGGTCCCTAAAAACCCTAGATTCGAGAACCACCACTTGTTGGCAGCTCCCAACAGATGCACCACTGATGGGACCTCAAATGGGCCGGAACTAACTATGGCACTAGCCGGACCTCATGCTCATAACAGACAAGCACACCCTCACGGCCTCGTGGGCCAGGAGCATCTATCTGCTGCTAAAGGACGAACTGTCCTAAAGCCTAATTCTATGAGTTTATAGTTTTGTAGTCCAACGTTTCCCTTTTTATAAACTCCTCAGAGGGAGAACCCATACACATTGGCAATAAATGCCATGATAATCACATACATGGGAGGCAACCTCTCGGTGGAAATCACTGCGGCCCCATTGCAGCTCTTCTACATCGCAGGGATTAGCCCCTTGATGCGCTGCTCAACATATACAACAAACGAACAAACTCCACTCTTTCACTTCGAAAGTACTCCAGGAGATACCATGTGTCCTTCTCAAATAATCCCCCAAGAAACAAACGTCTATCCTACGGCTTAGGATGCCTTCCCACACTCAAGCGTGGGTCATTGTCATTGAAAACAGGTGCTATGCATCCAGTTTTTTTTCCTAATACCATGGTTGACATGCACATGCAAAGGTGGATGATCCTAAAGTGCTCAAATATAATTTTCAATGAGACACGTGTTGTGCACAACTAGGCTTTTCAATGCTCATTCACT
This sequence comes from Lygodium microphyllum, assembly GCF_053477565.2. Lineage (NCBI taxonomy): Eukaryota > Viridiplantae > Streptophyta > Polypodiopsida > Schizaeales > Lygodiaceae > Lygodium > Lygodium microphyllum. Next base: position 76,800,412 of record NC_141157.1, on the reverse strand, counting down.
AACTCGTTGCGGCGATGTAAGGATAGCACCGAGATAACACTCGTGCTACTATCCTCTTAATTAAAATATAACGAACTCTATGTCATGATATGCACCAGAAAATCAGCAACAATCAGCATGCAAATCACACCATTCAAATATCCCAACCCCCTACGTTTAGGTATTGCTTTCATTGCATAGGTGTAGAGGTTCATTTTGTCATGTTTTGATGTATAAAGAGCAATAAATCACAAACTTTGACAAGGAGATAGGAAAAACTGAGGCTAAACCTCATGCTTTGCCACTACCATACATCCATAAACAATCATTATATTTTTCCCTATTTTGTGAGATATATTTCTATTTTTTTCCTTATTTTTCCCGTTTTCTTGATTTATTTGTTAATAAAATATGCTATTTTCTAAATTTTCTTGTTCCAATCACTTCAGCATACTAACATTTAATTTATCTTTCATATTCCCCCCATGGGAACACATTTCACCCACCCGAAACGGAAAAAACTACCATTTTACCGCTTAAGAACCGCATTTTGGGTTTACGGGAATTAAATAGAGCATGTAAATCATTGCAAAATCAAGATTTTCTTATGCACAGCGATTAATCATGATGCAACCAGCACACAAACAAATTTTCATCCAATAAGAATATAATTATCATCATAAGCTATAAAAAATCCTTCATTTTCTTCATAAAAATGGTCATACCGTATTTTTTACGAAACCCGAGATGCCTTGAATGACTGCATAACCAGCAAAACAGAGCCTCCATTGCTCTCAATCCAATGCTGCACATCAATCTTCAGCATCTCCATCCATCTCCATCACCATTTTCCTTCATTCTCCTTCTCGATTCCTTCTTCAAGATAGTGCACATGAACAGCCCATAGAGAAGAGAGAGAGAGGAGAGAGAAATACTAGATTCTGATCTCTTCATCCAGACAGCCATATCTTGTGCGAAGACCGGCGATAGAGTCAGCCAAGAGGGAGAAGTTGCCGGGTAATCTCTGTTCCATGGGTTGCTTTTAGCCCACATTCATGATTTTGGGAGGGGGGGGAGATGGCGCATTTTTCAGCCTTTTCCTGATCAGCGCGACGCCATATCCACATGCCATCTTGGAAATAAAATGAGAGGTGGGGGCCAAGGTCCCAAAGGGCACCCCCCCTTTTGTCTAAAATTTTGTCCACCTTTTCAAATCTTGGCCAATTTTTGGCCTCTTCCTCGTTCGGACACCGTTTCAGCCCCTCTAAAAAATCCTGCGCGTCCATCTCAACATCCCACACTGACTGGCAGCTCCCGACATCCTGCACGGCAATTGGAAAAATTATCAAAAATCCACAAGTGTCGCTCGGGCGCCGCTTAAAAGCGGTCTTTCACTTGGTGCTTAAAATCATCCTAGTTGCAGCCGCTGCCTTCGATGTTAAATATTTTTCCCCTAAATTTCAAATTTTTTGGCAAATTTTAGGCACATCCCGGGCTCAAAACTTTGCTCTCAAGGCTGAATCATTAGATACTGTAGAGGGATTACCTGAATTGTCCTTATTCAATTGCAAAACAAAGATTTGTGAGCATTTCTTAAACTCCCTTTTGAGTTGCTTTGTTGTAATGAGCTTAAAATTAGCATGATCTTAAATGCCCTCTAGGTTGATGGGCTATCCATGCATCATAAACTCTATGTAGAGCTGAGAGAAGTCCATAGCAAATTTCCCCAATTGTTTCAGCCAATTGCAGCCCAAGACAACATCAATGGGGCCCATATCTAGGGCAATTAGATCAACTAGTGCCACATAATTTTCAGCCAAGCATAAGGGAACTATAGGACATATATATGTGTTGATTTCTTTTTCTCCATTTGCTACTTGGACCATCAAGGGGTGGTGTAATGCCATAGGGGTGCATTTCCATCGATCAATTGGCTGATTTATTGACAAAACTGTGAGTGCTACCACTATCCACAAGGATGAATACATGCTTTCCATGGATACTTCCTTGAATGCGAAGGGTGTTGGGGCTTCGAGAACCTGTCCAAGCGTCCAAGGAGATAAATCAAAGGGAAGTGGTAGGTGGGTGGGATGCCAGATCAAGTATCAGTGATAGATCACCGCTCCGATCGAAGGGAAACCCATTCTCCAATTCATAGAACTGCTTGTGATCAATATCCTCCATAGGCTCAGTCTGGTCAGTGGGCAAGTCATGCTTATCATTGTGCCAATCTTCCATGACATACATGCTATGAACCTTAACCTTAGCTGTTTTGTACGGGCATTTGGAGGCATGATCAATAGTATACTTATCTCTGCATTTAAAGCATAGCCCTTTTTCCTTCCATTCCTTCACAACATCCAAAGAAATGAAGTGTTGGCTACTGGATCCATGGGAAGGTGATGCAGTGGACTATTTATTTTCAGCATTAAAGCCAAATATTATCCCAAAAGTACCCGTTTTTCTCTCAGCATAGGAGGGGTAAGTGGGAACTTTGGGGCTATTATTAGGCATATAAGTGCCTCAAAAACCATCTATGTATGGGGCTGATCGTGAAGGGATGCGGGGCTATCCAAAACCTCACTGAAAATGTTCATTCTTATGGTACTTTCTTGCATATCTTTCAGCTAGTTCAATTACATCAAATAGTGTGGTAGGTCTTTTGGGCCATTGTCGATAGACTTGCTTCCAACCCATAGATATACTTGTGCAATTTAGCATCATCGCTAATGCTCTCCACGTACATTGTCAAGTTCATGAACCGATTTGTGTACTCACGTATAGTGAGGTTACGTTGGTCAAGAGTGTACCATCGTCTTGCCAACTGCTCTTTTTCCACAGGAGACACAAAAACTTGGACCATATGCATTTTAAAAACTTCCCAATCAATGAACTGATGATTCTCTCGATTGATATAGCACCACCATGTGTGGGAAAATCCGGGCCAAGTAGAGAGAAGCAAAAAGTATTTTCTAATCATCAATGCAAGGGTAGATATTAAAGTAGGACTCCAACTTGGATGTCCATTCCTCTAAGTCAGATAGTGAGGGAGATTTCCCATTGTACTTTGTGAGGATGATCTTGTCATGCAATTCATTAGGGCCATGTTGCCCATAAAACCCTCGCTACCCATACATCTTGTGGTGGTCATACATGCCTTGCTCTCCATACATCCCATGTGGTGCATTTATCTTATATTGTCCATTATAGCCAAGATGTCCATGATTGCCATGCTGGCCATTAGTACCATATTGTCCATGATGGGGCTGATTCATATAGGATACATGGGGGCTTCTAGGGAGAGTGGGGGAATTTCGACCAAGGGTGGGGGAGGGCCTTAGTGGGATATTGGCTACATGGTTGATGGGGGAATTCAATAGGGGCTCATCCTATGCATGAGAGGGTTCACCAATCTCATAGGTAGAAGGGGGCATTCCTTTAGCACCAAGTATATCCTATGGACCATGCAATGGCTCTTGATGTGGAGGACGTCTAGACTCATACCTAGAGTCATTGACCTTCTCTTGGGATGAAGCGGTAGCTAATTGAGCAACAAGAGTAGTGAGCCACTCTAAGGTTTGTTGAGTCCTCAAGTTTGAGAGGGCCATGTGCTCGATGGCTTCATCAAACTTGGACATCATTTGGCGGTGGTTGGTGACCATGTCATTATGTTGTTCCATGTGACGAAGCTCATGCTGACATAGTGTGTGATTGAGCAGGGTGTATGGGTCCATTTTGGGCATTTTCTCTTGTACATCACCATGGTAATCTTGTGTTGAGCTTGGTTTCTCATTCATGGATGTCCTGGAGTCTCTAATCTCCTTTCGTAGGTCCTCGTGGCCTTGCTTTTGCCTTTCTGGTGCCAGCCATCTAGATGCAATCCACAAGACCTGCTATTAGCAAATGTGGCGTAACTTTTTGTAGGAACCTTTGATTGATAAGTTTTTTGGTTCAGGTTGGAGGGGGAAAAGTCCTCTTCAAGATGAGCTATTAACCTTTGTGATAGAAAACGATCATAATTTTCTGCAATGGAATTACTGTGCTTGTCTTGGAGCGACTGTCCATAGTGACCCTAGAGCACAAAAATGGGCATAACTTCCAAACCGTAGCTCCGATTGGGGAGGTTTTTAATTCAAACCGGAGGGTAAAAGCCCTCTTCAAGGTGAGCTATAGTGTTCACTCCCAGATTCAAAATAGAAATTTGTGCAATAGGATCTTCGTGACTGTCCAGCAGGACTATGACAAAAAACACTGCCTGGCTCTTATTGCAACAGCCTTATATGGATGGAGCATAGTTAGAGAGGCCTGATATGCAACATAAATAGCATCTTGAGCATACTGGTCATTATCCCAAGCATTATTTCATACTCATCTTCTCTACCACAATGCATCAGTAAATTCACTGCCATACATCTCTTCTAACTGCATGCACTTCAAGTGTCATATATGGGTGCCATTACCATTGAGGAGGTGTCCAAGGAAAATCATTGCATCAAGAAGAGTGGAGATCATGGGGAAGTACCTACACCTACATACAAGTATCGGGCTCTGGATCACCAGAGGTGGGCAAAGTTCCCCTGAGGCCGGGTTGTGCACCCCTTCATGATCTTAAGTGGTAAGGGAGGGTCACCTCTCTTTTGTCTTACCACCTCACCTGGCATTGGTCTTTTTCCTCAGTCGGAGTATACATGGCATACGTTTTTATTAAGAAATTAGCATGAGATGCATTGGAAAGGAGATATTGGGCCTTTTCATGAGATGCAAGGAATGAACAAGGGCCGGGGTAGGGGTTACCTTGGCAGTCCAGTGACTCAATGGCTGCTACTTACCCAATTTACAATGGTTATTATTCACTTTGTGGCTCATCCAATGTCACAAGACAAAATGGGGGTTAATGTCAGATACAATGAATTTTCAGGATTAGATATGATGCATGCATGCAAAGGGGATTGAGCTACTGAGGCTATGCAATCTTTAATCTTTCCAACAAGGGGTTAAGCTCAACAAGTGGCTAAATTTGAGAGATTTGACATACCTCTGCAATGCTTGGGGAGACTGTTGAATCATAGCTCATCATGATGCTCGTTTGCTCTGTCAATCAAGCTCGGTCGGTTGGGGCATTCCCATGGAAGAAGACTCAGCATTCGGATGATGGCCTCCATGCTTGTTCCCAAGCTTGAGCTTCAGAGAAAAAAGCTTCAAGTGAAGCTTTCATGGATGCCCACAAAGCTCCCATGCATGTTGAGCTCCATGTCTTCAATCCAGGTGGGGAAGGGGCAAAAGGGGTTGAAAGATCTTTTGAGGGCTGAGCTCCAGAGGTTGTGGGCTAGATCAAGAGCTTGGATTGAGCAGTAATGGCTGCCCCTAGCCAGTGTACAGCAGGGGATTGAATTGGGGGTTCAATGTCGAGGGGAAGGGGATCAAATCTTAATGAAAGCCTTGCCCCAAGAGGCCAATTGTGCCAGGGAAATGTCAGGAGCAGGAGCAGGAGGCATGAGGAGGCCAGGGATAGCAATGCAATTTGCACTACGAATTGTGGGCTATTGCCTGCTACCTTTGGCAGGGATTCCCTGGCCACCTAGGTGTTCAAAGTGTAGCTGGATATGGTGGGGATCAGCCTCTAGGGTTGGCTGATGGTTTGGAGATGGTTGGAGCAAGCTTGGAGAGGTTGTGTTGGTTGGCAGCCATGGCATCTTGCAGGAAGGAAAGAGAAGGAGAGCTAAGGCAAAAAGTAACTGAGATTTTTTCCCTCTTCCAACTCTTGGAACTCCAAACTTGACCCGAGACCCCTAAAATTTGCATGAAAAGAAGTGACGACCTGCTATTTTACCATTTTACCTCCAAATATGTATGAGTCTCCAACCGTAGCTCCTGTTTGCTCCAAAAAGCTAAGGTTAAAATTGCAGTCCTTCTTGCTATATATGTACCTATAAGCTGAGTAACTAGGGTTTTTGGGATTTGAAAAGGAAGAAAGGACCAAAGCCTGAAGCTCTGATACCACTGAAAGAAACTGAGAGGAGAGAGGAGAAGAGCTGAAGAGACAGAAAGAGAGCAAGAAGAAGAGGAAAGAAGACTAGAAGAGGAGAGAGAAAGGCAGAAAAGAGGAGAGAAGGAAGGAGGAAGCCATGGAAGTTGGAGATGAGGGTGAAGAGTATGTTCTTGATAATAACTCGTTGCCCTAATCTGGGACTCTTACACCTTATATACCCCAGTCACTGTGACTGGGTGTCTAAACCCTAGTCAATTTGTATCCCGCTTGCTACAGTGGCTCGGAAATTAATATGCACTTCTAAGTTAGGATAAGAAACTCTAAGTCATTAAAGGAAGTAAAAGTTCAAGCAGATGATTATGAGAGATATATTCAGAGGTGTTGGGAGAGCTATTGGATTTTTCCCCATACCCTTGAAATTCATAAGGATTAGCAACATTTGTTGAATGCTAGTTATATTGGAGGTACAAATGAGAGGCATACTAGGGAGAATCTTGGCATTAACTATGACGATCCCAAGGTCAAGGAATCATGTCATCCTAGTGCAGCCAATCCTATGTTCCAAAGCCATGAGTTAGATGGAAATCAATGTGGATCTAATGAGGGAAGTAGAGTGGTTAAGCAACCCCCAAATGGTCCAAAATTGAAACAAAATTATGTGAATGAGGTGACCCCCTAAAAAATAGCTGATGTATGCTATCATGTGGAGGCTATCTCAACTATTGGGAGTCCAAATGATACAAAATCTAGGGTTCAGGATGTTACAGACCCATTTAGGGTTGGATCTAGTAAAAGTATCTAATTTAGGGGAAGTGATAGGAAGCAAGTGAGTCGAGATAGATTGGTCATCATGAAATAATATACAAATAGGAGAAGTGGTGGCATCCATTCAAGCCATGCAATGATAAAAAGGAGATGGGTTTAGGGGCTCAAAACCTCTAAAAGTGTGGCTGGTGGATTAGATGAAAAGCGAAGAGTTCCAAGTAGACATACCGTGGTGAATTCCCAAGTGGACGAGACCAGAGGCCATAATGATACATCTAACAATGTGCATCACTCTAGGATGCATCTAGATGATGGGCCTAAGATTGAAACCCTATCTAGTTTTTGGGTTGTAACAACAACACATGCAATAACCCAAATAGAGAAGGTTTGAGTGAGCCTAAATCCGTGGATCTCTTTGTAGGAGGGGTCTTTGGGAAGCTAGAACAATCAATCTATTGGAATGATAAGAAACTTGATCCCAACGAGGTCATTCCTTTAGATAATAGTACCCAAGAAGATTGATGTTATATCAGTGGGAAGGCTTGGACTGGTGGATATACAAGAGTCCAAGATTAAACTTTGATGGATCAGATTGTAGTGAGCTAGCTTGCATATGTGGCATGAGGTTAGCCCTTGCATTTTGTGGCATTTTGGCTAGTCTGACAAGGATGCAACATATATGCCGAGAAAATCGTGTGTTTGATGAATTAAAATAACCCATTCTCTTAAGGCCAAGAGGACCATGTATTTATTTGGTGTGGGTGCAATTAATGTTTTCTTGTCTTAGTGTTGTACGAGACATGTTTGATGGAGTACCTAGACGAAGATGCTTACTGCGTAGAAGCTTATTGTGACCAAGTCTGGGTGATATCCTTCCTTTATGAATGGTTATGACATGTGGGGATTTTTATTTTGTTGGGGGCCGGCAATCAAGGCATGAAGTCCCAGGGTTAGGTTAGGTGTGATGCAAGCTTATCGGACTTATTTATAGTTTTCCCAGATCTATCATCAATTTACTAATCCTTCAATTAGATTAATTGCTCATTTTCCTTGGTACTTAGCATGCATGCATCATCATTCTCATAATGATTATAAGCTAGTACCAAAGTTGTGCATTAATGTCAATGTGGATATTGATCCCCATAAGTGGATATCTTGTATTTCCATGCTCTTTGTCTTCCAAGCAGATATCTTGTCCTTGTGGAGAGGATGCGTTGTTTGCAACTTTTTCAAAATCCTTCCAAGACATTTTTGGATGAGTTCATTTCCATGGATAGGTTCGAAATTATCTGGCCTTTAAAAGAGAACATCTTCATTGATGATTTGTTTTTGGATGCCTCCTTTTTTTCACCCGACTCCACAAGCCCATTTTTTAACAGTCCTTTTCTCTCTCTAAATCCTATTGGAGTTTCCTTCAAGCGTAGTAATTTTTCTTGCAATGACTTGTTAGAATTTTCTAGAACATCATTCTTGTTCGTTAGATTAGAAATAGTTTTTTGTGCCAATGATAATGATTCCTTCATTTCATCTATCTGTTCTATAAATGCATAAGATGTAAAATATAACCTCATACAATAGTCAAGCATCCCATCACAACCATCTCCAACATACGTTATGAAGTTGTGAATATTCTAAAAAGGAGGATGTTTACCTGTAGAAGGGTCCGATGGATAAATATTTCCATCCACCCTTAAGTCTATATACTTATTTCCTTGTAATAGTAACCTATTAGCTTCATCCTTGTCCAACAATGATTGATGGTGTTTACTCCTCCAAGATTAATAAACAAGATCTAGTTGAATAGTAAGTTTATACTTGCATGGTGGGGATGCATAATAATCTTTTCGGATTACCCTCCCTTGGGATCTAGTTCGAATTGAATCTAAACAAGAATTCTATTTTTGAGAACAACTCCCTTAGTGGTCTTTTCTCATTGGAGTTTTGTGGGTCCCTGTCTGCGATTAAAAAAAGATATTGGTTAGTTTTATTGTGAAAAGTATTCTTTTAATAATTTTATCTCAAGGTCTTTTATATACCAAGAATTAACATCTGTGTTTATCCATTAGAGGTTTCGTTAGATCAATACAAATTTATAAAAATAATTCTTTTTAGAAAGACAATACCTTCCTTGTACTTCTCCTTGGTACATCTTATACAAACCCAATTTATCCTTTGGAGTTTGCGGTAAAGAATTTCTCAAAAGATTTTGTGCAAGAGATTTAAAAAAATTCTATTTTATGAATGCAACTTTTTGTTGCCAACTCATAGAATGATTTTCTGCTAGCTGCCTTTAATATCAAAATATAGTACTTAGGGATCTATAATGAGTGCTTGGTTGATGGTATTCGTAGCTTCATTTGTAATTCCAATACTCGTCATTCCTTTTGTATTGGTCGTATCTACAGCGTTATTGGCAACTCTTGCATCGATGACCTTCATAACTTTCTTCGTCCGGCACCATGTTCTTTAATTGCGAGATTGTAGAGGGAGAGTTTGTTGCAATTGGATTGATGAGGAATGGCGATCACTAGGAATTTAGAAAAATCGAGTAGAATCTTGATTCCACAGGGAAGTGGTGGTAGAAGGGATGGGGGATTCGATTCCAAGATCTTGCGAAGTATCCTCCTTGTCTTCATTACGAGAATTCCCATCCTTGCGCTCCTCTTGCTCCACTCTCTCTCTTGCTCCATACTCTTGAGAAGAGCCTCTCCTCTCTTGCTCAACAACGGCTCTTGATGCCCTATATTTATAGTTAAATTGAAGAAGAAGGGTTGTGGCCAAGAAGAGGAGCTCTTTGTGGAGGGTATCTTAGCAATCCAGCAATTCGAAAGCTTTCAAGATGTAATTTGATGCTGACAATCTCGTCTATGAGGTCCAAAGAGGCTGCCAAAGATGCCATGGCTGATTTGCCTAGCTCTCGGATGATCTTGCTTCAATCTAGGCCTCTCGTCGAACTGAGAAGAGGGGGACATTGCTGGAGTCTTCTACTGTGATTGAGGAGATGAATTCAGACTTTTGTTCATGCTTTTAGCATCTCCAATTTTAGAAGGAGAGATAGAATTTATACACCATTTTTTTGTCAAAAAAAGTGGAAGGGTGGGCCGTGACCTGTTTGTCATTATCTTCTTATTTTCTTTAAAGCTTTAAGCTTTAAATCTTAAAGATTTTAAACTTTCCCTTACTTCCTAAGTTTTAAGCATGTTTAGTCAGTTGTGACTTATGGCCCATGCCTTCTGTTCATGTGGTGACTTTTGTAAAGGATGTCTACAGATCCTATCAGCCCTAGAAATTATCGAGTTACAAATTTTGGACTATTTTATTCGGGATTCCTCTATTTAATGGTCTAGAATTCTCCAAATCTAATTGTGAGAAGTCGAGAAGATTGAACAAATAAAGTTGGAATATCACATCTATCAACTTGGCCTCCATCACGCACTTTTCACCTCTCGGATGTAGTAGCCACTTTATAACACGAAACCTTGAAGGGATTAAATGGGGTCAATCCACACTTATTTCATTTCCCATGAAAATTTGCTCTTTTACTCCTCCCATGTCACTTTTGCGCTCAAAAAATGGGCCTCAAAATCCAACTCTCATTGGCGACCACAGGATAGGGCGACTCAGCCCATTGAATTCATGAACTCATCTGCACATAAATAAACCATAAAGAGTATCAAGTTACTTCAAAGAATAATACACAAAAAAACACAAATAGAGCTCTCATCCTACCCCCTAACCAAATCAAGGCATGAAAGGTATTGCCACTTACACTAAGTTTTGCCTTGATATTATAATTTTTAGAAAGAAAATATTTATCTTGAAAATAAAATTATTAAAAGTTTATATATAATGCATTTGAAATAAGATGTTTATGATTGTAAGCTAGGTACTAATCTTTCCTAAAATCATTAGGTTAAAGGATGGATGATCGGATATAGATGGCCGACTCAGGTAATATTCCGATGAGCACAGAACACCGCGACTGAGGTCGTATTCTTTGATGGTGCTAAACCTCCGCAAGGCCAACGTGGATAAAACCTACTCTAAGGGGTTTTCTTTTTTGTTTTCGTGTTAGTAAGTAAAGATCAATCATGACATGAAAGGTCTTATCGTAGTAGGGAACTCTAGTTGGAAAAAGGAGATGAGGATACTAGGGGGCTTCCAATACTAGTTTAGGAACTCAACTTGGAGAGAATAATACCTTTGGGTTGATATCCTTTCTAGCTAGAACAAAAAACATTGTAAAAAGTTATTTTTCTTAAAGAAACTATGGAGAAGGGATTACTTTACTTTGTCTTTGTGTCGTGAAATAAAGGCGTGTAATGAATTTGTATCAAGAGTTAATCAAAGAAGCTGTTTTTATATGTTGAGTCTAAGGTGGTAGGTAATTAGGTAATTAAAACTCTTGAGAGAGAAGCGGGAGGATAGACCCTGACGGATCCAAACCTATGGTTAGGTGGTGGACTCGATAAGCCAAGAGCTTTCCTAAAAAGGAATAAAAAGTTACATTTTTGATAGACCATTACAGATCAGAAGGCCTGACTTACATTGCTTTAGGGCCATGGAAAAAAGGGTTCAAAGTGTCACACTTCCCTTTGTCTCCCATTCTCTTTGAACCTAGTGCAATGCAAGTGTGTTTCAATCAGGAAATTCTATAAGGAGTGGAAACTCAAACCGCTAATACTAATCAACCGTTAGTAGTTAATTTGACCAAAAACTCAGGTCGATCCTTGTGGGAACAATCGAAACTTCCACTGCGGGGTAGACTCAAGCGAGCCTAGTTAGCAAACTCTGAGGGTTTTCATCAAATCCCAGATGGCATTTTCTAGGGCATCTCTTGATGGGCTACTAAGAATGTGTTGACAAGGAAGCGGCTCAGATTGGCATGTTATAGGTGGTATCAGAGTGCACGTTAATATAGGATATGACGCAAGTAAATAAAACTAGTTATAATTACAACATTAAATATCTTTCCCTTAACTTGTAAAAATCTTCTCTTGTTAATATATGTTCTTGATTTTTGACAGAGAGACAAACCTTGGGAACGATTCTTGATTTTCCAAGTTATGTTTATGTTAGCAATGCACTCCTCTAGTTTTAATTGCAAAAACCAAATGATGCGAATATTAGATTAGATATACAATCCTTCGCCCTTGTATTACAAAAGACGATGGATGTTAAGCAGAGGATATTGTTACATTGACGCAGACCGTCTTGTTTACCTCCAAAATAATTTAAATAGGCTAAGGTGGATGGAAACCCTTAAGGTTGCCAAGATTTATCTCTTCTATGAGGCTAAAGTAAACTAAAAAATGTTCATTGGAGGACGACAAGCCAAATTAAACCAGTACATCTATGAGGAGGTTACAAAGGTTATATCGATTGATCGAGTCATGGTTGTAGGATGCTCCAATTGCCGCAACTACAAGAAATATGGATTACTTTATCTTCCCCTAAAATATAGATTTTTGGATGTCCATTCCCACAATCCTAATTACTATGTAACGGATGTATCACAATGACATGCCTAGATTGTGGTAGAAAAACCTTTTCCAAGAATAATATGAGCTCCCGAACTACTCGAATAATGTATTCTCTTCCTATTGACATAAATAATTATTTTTGTCTACCCATTTGTCTCCTTGGTAATCAAGAATAGTTGGAAGATATTATCCATTTGATGAATTTTTTTAGACCCTAGAGAAAATAGAGCTAACTAACAAAGGTGACAAAGTCAAAATAAATTTCCTACATTTCAAGCCGTGTATATATCCACCACGCATTCAAATAGAGAAATATTTTTTGACTAATTCATAATGGGTAAATACTATTCTCACCTCTCCTATCCAGGATGGCAGTATGGGATGGATGGATTCATTGAAGCTAACTATATCATAAATCGACCTTAGGTGAATCCAATGGACGGAGGATTCAAAGGCTCGTTAAACAATCTTTCCTTAATAGGACCCCATTCTTCATACTAACGACCAACTAGATTACAAAATCATCACATAAGTAGAAAACCAACTAAGTTTGTATCGATTGATGGAATTGTTGTTTTAGGGAGTAACCCTTATCATAAAGATATCTAGACCTTCCCGTGAAAATATCAAGTTATGGATATACATGCCATAACTCCAAGAGGTGATGTTTGCTAAGTTACCAGAGATTCATAAGTAAGTTGAAATAATTTGTTATTAAGATTAAAACTCTCTTTTGAAGTGTAAACCTTGATCATTATTAGAAAGACCAAGTAGTACATAATTCCCTTCCTAAATTAATGAGGTAGATTAAGCAAGTTAACATCTTTTTTGAATATGGTTGGAGAAAAAAATTGATCAAAAAAATTGCATAATTTCCTAGAGCGTCACCCCGAATCTCAATATTACAAAAGCTCAAGAGAAGAATTTTCTTCTCAAGCAATACAAGCCACCGGAGTTTGATGGTAAGGGGAGGGATATTCCAACTTAAGCAAAAACATGGATAGAATCTATGGAAGACTATTTCACTGCTGCAAACTGTACTGTCAAATCAAGCAATGATTGCCAAACTAAAACTCACAAGAGATGCCCGCAAGGACCAAAGAATGTTTGAAAACGCTATCACTTGGACAAGATTAAGGATGATGTGTGTGGGAGATACCTTCCACCCACTTATCAAGCCCAGAAGATGAATGAATTCTTCAACTTAAAGCAATTAAGCCTAAGCCTAGAAGCTTACTACTCCAAATTTGTACACTTCTAAAATATGTACCTTACGATGGATATCCACATCAAGTATCCAAATTTTGCAATGCCTAAAATTGCTCCTGAATACGCGCCTTGAATCAATAAGACCATAAGATTTATAGGATGCATTGATTCAGCAACTCCAATAGTTCAGGAGATCGAACAAAAGCTAAGAAATACAAACATTTGGAATAGAAACCGTCAGAATAAGGGCAACTTCCAAGGATATGCAAAAAGAGCCCAAGGGCAGTACCAACCAAACAAGATGAAGAGAGCCAAATCAAATGTACTGGGAAACTTTATATCCACAGGATAGAGAAGTGAGGCTCTGAGGTGCTTCTATTGTAAGGAACCAGGACATTTCAAGAGAGGCAGTCGAAGCTTGGCCCAAACATCCACCAACGTCAGTTTCATGGGCAAAACCAAGATGCTAGGGGGGAAGGTTACTAGAATAATCCTAAAGGAGGTCAATAATAATAACAATTCTACAATGGAATCTGATATGGAAAGAGCTAGAGTACATAATACTCTAAATAAGAAGGGTCCAAATTGCCAATTCTCAGTCATTCAAACACTAGCAAATTATCAAGGTAAACCCTTTCGAATTTTAATCGACTGTGGAAGTACCCACTCTTTCGCATCACCAAAATGTGTAAAAAGGCTAGGCATGAACACCACTCTTGCACCTAGTTTGCTTGTGGAGTTAGCAAACGGAAAAGAAGTTCTATCAACACAACAAACTAGCAATGTAGAATTTAGCTTGGATGGAAATTCTTCCAAAATAAGATTTCAAATTATGAACCTCAGGGCTTATGAATGTCTACTAGGTATGGATTGGTTAATTCCAAATAATACCAATATCCATTGCAGAAAGGGCCAAATCACATTTCAAAACTTAAAGGGAGAACAAGTAACCACTCAAGGAGATGCAAGGAACCCTAAGGTTCAGCTGGCTAAAGCTTCCCGAATTAGTTATAAAAGGACTAAAGAAAGGATTATCCGTCTATCTTATTAAACTCAACAAGGCCGAGCGGCAGGATAGTGAAGCCAAGGATCAACCATCTTGACTAAAAGAATATGTGGATGTCTTTCCAAAAGACCTAACAAATCTTCCACCAACAAGGAAAGTAGATCATGAAATTCAACTCATTCGAGGCATTGCCCTCATTGCCAAACTGCCCTACCGAATGTCAATTCCTGAAGCCATTGAGCTAAAAGGACAACTCAAGGAGTTATTAGATCAAGGATACATCTAGCCAAGTAATTTACCATGGGGAGCCTTGATACTATTTCAGAAAAAGAAATATGAAACACTCCACCTTTATATCGATTACCATGGATTAAACCAAGTGATAGTAAAAAAACAAATATCCAATCCCCAAGATAGACGAGTTGCTTGACTGACTCTAGGGAGCAAAGGTCTTTTCAAAGAACGATCTCAGATCAGCATGCTATTATTGAGTAAGAATTAGGGAGGAATATATCCCTAAAACTGCTTTTAACACAATATATGGTCATTATGAGTTTATTGTGATGTCATTTGGATTAACAAATGCTCCTGCCACCTTCGACAAGTTGATGCAATACATTTTTCCACCCTATCTTGACGACTTTGTCCTTGTCTTCTTCGATGATATCTTAACATATTCCAAGAATGAACAAGACCATGGACCACAACTATGAGTAGTTTTTGAAACAATGAGAACCCACAAATTGTATGCTTAAAAGAAGAAATGTGCCTTCTTCAAAAAGAAAATTGAATATCTAGGATTCATAGTATCAGCAGATGGCATTTCAGTGGATCCTATCAAGGTCCAAGACGTACAAAATTGGCCATCCCCAACATTGGTCAAGGAAGTGCAAAGCTTTCTAGGGCTAATAAGTTGGTATGGAGTCTTCATCAAAGACTATGCCTTGATCTTCGTGCCTCCTCTCACCGACCTTCTCAAAGAGCAGGTCTCCATTATATGGATGTCCATTGAACAATGTAGCTTTGAGAAGCTTAAGCAGAGTTTGGTAACCGCCCCTATCTTAAGGCTACCTAACGCAAGCAAAGAATTCAAAGCCATAACTAATGCAAGCTCTCTTGGTTTGGGTTGCATGCTTATGCAAGAAGGACATTCAGTAGCCTATGCTTCAAGATAATTAAAGATCCACAAAAGAAACTATGCCACACATGATCTAGAATTACTTGTTGTAATTCATGCCTTTAAACTATGGAGACATTACCTACTTCGTAATAGGTTTTCTCTAGTCACTGATCATAAAAGCCTAAAGTGGATTTTTACTCAACCAGATCTCAAAATGAGACAATGCATATGGATTGAGACCTTGCAAGAATTTGACTTTGAGCTCAAATATAAACCAAGCAAGGAGAATGTGATTGTGGATGCCCTAAGCCATAAATCATTTCTTAATGCTCTAATCCTAGAGGAACCCTCTAGGGTCGGAACTCTTGCTACAATGATTTCAATGCCCAGTAACCCTCTCATAGAAATGGCTAAAGAAGAGACAATGAAGGATCCAAGCTATTAGAGATTGTTAAGAGAGATTTCCATCAAGGATTCAAATCCAAAACTCAAGTCTAAGTATCAAGATTTTTCCATGAACGAGGAGCTTGCCTATTTTAAGACAAGACTATGTATTCCTACAAGTCAGGAACTCAAAAAGAAAATACTCTGGGAAGCTCATGATTCTCCATTTTTGGGTCATCCTGGTTATGCTAAGACTCTTAATAAAGTCAGAAGAAGCTTCTATTGGGAAAGACTCAAGGGTAATGTACTCAAGTATGTCACCAAATGCCTAAACTCCCAACGAATTAAGGCCAAATGTGTCAAGTTTCCAAGAAAGCTCCAGCCACTTGTAATGGTAGTCATTGATATGCTAACAAAAGTTACACACCTTATTCCTATAAAAATCAATTACAAGCTTCCGATATCACCAGGATTTTCATTAAGGAAATTTTCAGGTTACATAGATTACCCCAGAGAATCATCATCGCAACCGTGATTCTCTCTTCACATCAAAATTTTGGAAGAGTTTGTTCGAAGCTTTAGGAACCCAGCTCTACTCCAGTTCTGCCTACCATCCCTAAACCGATGGTCAAACATAGTGGGCCAACCAAGTTATTGAAGACATACTGAGAGCTTATTGTAATAGGGAGTCCAAATGGTGGATCCAATACCTACCCTTAGTTGAATTTTCCTAGAATGCATCATACAATCAAAGTATTCAAATGACTCCTTTTCAGGCACTATATGGGCAAGATTGTCTTACACCATTAAATTTTTATGATCCTACCCTATGGGTAGAAGCATCTAGGCAAATGCTGAAAGAAATGGATCAACAAATAAAGACTATAAGGCAAGATATTCAAGCCACCAAGGATCAATAGAAGGCATATACCGATCAACGAAGACAAGAACACATTTTCAAAGAAGGTGACATAGTTTTCATAAGAGTTTGTCCAAAGAAAAGTTCCTTATCTTTAGGGAAATTCAAGAAGCTAAGTCCCAAGTATTGTGGGCCATATGAGGTGCTAAAGTGTCTAGGACCAAATGCCTATAAGTTGAAACTCCCTAATAACTTGAAAGTACATAATGCATTTCATGTGGGTCTATTGAAAGCATATGTTCCTAACCAAGACCAGGTACTTAAGGATCAACAAATTGTGATGCCAAGGAGTCCTCAAACTTCAACCAGAAAATATACTTGACATGGGGAGAAAAATCTAAGAAGAAAAACCCTCAAAGAGTATCTTGTCCAATGGAAAGACAATCCTCAAGAGGATGCCACTTGGGTTGACCAAAAATCACTATGTAACCAATATCCCTAGTTTCATTCGAGATGAGGGCATCTCAATTCCTCTAAGGGGAAGAGGATGTGATATTCTGATTTTATTTTTTCAATATTCTTGACTTCTCACAATTAGATTTTGAGATTTCTAGACCATTAAATAGAGGAAGTCTCGAATAAAATAGTCTGAAATTCATACTAGGGTTGATAGGATCTATAGACATCCTTCATGAAAGTCACCACACGAACGGAGGTCATGGGCCGTAAGTCACAACTGACTAAATGCGTTTAAAACTTAAGAAGTAAGGGAATGCTTAAAAGCTTTAAAGAAAAGAATAAGATGATGACGAACATGCTGCCCCCCTTTTTTTGACGAAAAAAATGGCGCATAAATTCTCTCTCTCCTCCTAAAGTTGGATATGCTCAAAGTATGAATGGAAGCCTAAATTATCCTCCTCAATCACAGTAGAAGACTCTAGCAATCTCCCCCTCTTCTCATCAAAGAGAGGCCTAGATTGAAGCAAGATCATCCAAGAGCCAGATGAATCAGTCATGGCATCTTTGGCAGCCTCTCTGGACCTCACAGATCAGATCGCCAACATCGGATTATATCTTGAAAGCTTCTAGATTGCTGGATTGCCAAGATACCCTCCACAAAGAGCTCCTCTTCTTGGCCACAACCCTTCTTCTTCAATTTAACTATAAATACGGAGTATGAGGACCCGTTGGGGGGTAGCCTAAGCAAGAGAGGAGAGGCTCTTCTCAAGAGTGTAGAGCAAGAGGGAGTGGGGCAAGAGGAGCGTAAGGATAGGAATTCTCATCACAAAGTCAAGGAGGATACTCCGCAGACTCTTGGAATCGAATCCCCTATCCCTTCTACCACCACTTCCCTATGGAATCAAGATTCTACTCATTTTTCTAAATTCCTAGTGATTGCCATTCCCCATCAATCCAATTGCGACAATCCCTAAGCTCTCTTGCCAAAATCCCCTTTACAATCTCTCGATTAAAGGCCATGAACCCAAAGAAGAAAGTTATGAAGGTCGCGAAGTCACGAGCTGCCAATAATGTTGTGGATATGACCACTACAAACGGAATGACGAGTACTGGGATTACAAACGAAGCTTCGAATACCATCAACCAAGCATTTGTCATAGATCCTAAGTACTATATTTTGATATTAAAGGCAGCTAGCAGGCCATCATTCTATGAGTTGGCAACAAAAAGCTGCATTTGTAAAATAGAATTTGTTTAAATCTCCTGCATAAAATCTTTCAAGAAATTCTTTACCGTAAATTCCAAAGGATAAATTGGGTTTGTACGATATCCCGGAGGGGTTCACTATAGATGTTGTATGGTATCAGGTGAGTGTAAGGAGGGGGGGTTTTGAAAGGGGACACTTAAGCGTATACATTAGAGGTAGACCCCTCTTAATTTCCTATATTGAACTTAAATTTAAGGAGGGGATAGAGGGAAAAAGAAGGGGGGGATGCATTTGATCACCTCTCTCCATAGATTGGTTTCTCCATGGCATACAAGAGACCTTGACAAGTAAGGTTAAAACCCTAAACCCTCACATAGTAGGGTTATTGAATCTAAGGTTTCTAACAAAAAAAAACATTAGCAAACTGTGAATAAGCATCGACTATTGTTTCTCCTCCCGTCGCAACTTTGGATCATCATCCTTCGTAGCTCTAGGTTCTTTTCCTTCATCTGCCAGCTTGAGTGTGAGCACTTGAGACTTGAAAAAAGAGAATGCCTCACTTTAGACTTTGTGATATGACCATTTTGATACTTCTAATTGCTTAGGATAATTCCAACTTTTAAAAAGAAATTTAGTATATGTTCTATGAAGACTTACATTTAAGAAAGGGGATACATAAAAAGTCATACATGTATATATCTTATAATCTTAAATAGGGGGATATATTAGTCTTACAAGCTTCATAAATAGTGGTTTTTTTAGAAGTCCTTGCATGCAAGTGACATGTCTTCTTTACTATGAGTGAACCCCCCGTGTATGAGACGTACCAAGGAGAAGTACAAGGAAGGTACTGTGTTCCTAAAAAGACTTAATTTTTTTTATTTGTATTGATCTAACAAAACCTCTGATGGATAAACACGGATGCTAATTCTCGGTATATAAAAGACCTTGAGATATTAAAAGAATACTTTTCGTAATAAAACTAACCAATATCTTTTTTTAATCACGGTCAAGGACCCACAAAACTCCATTAAGAAAAGACCATTAAGGAGTTGTTCTCAAAAATAGAATTATTGTTTAGATTCAATTTGAACTAGATCCCAAGGGAGGGTAATCCAAGAATATTATTGAAAGGTATTGCCACTTACACTAAGTTTTGCCTTGATATTATACTTTTTGGAAAGAAAATATTTGTCTTGGAAATAAAATTGTTAAAAGTTTATGTATAATGCATTCGAAAGAAGATGTTTGTGATTGTAAGCTAAGTACTAATCTTTCCTAAAATCATCAAGCTAAAAGATGGATGATCCGGTACAGATGGCTGACTGAGGTAATTTTCCGATGAGCACAAAACGCGACTAGGGCCATATTCTTTGATGGCACTAAACCTTTGCAAGGCCAATGTGGATAAAACCTACTCCAATGGGTTTTCTTTTTTTTTTCATGTTAGTAAGTATAGACCAATCATGACACGAAAGGTCTTATCGTAGTAGGGAACTCTAGTTGGCAAGAGGAGATGAGAATACTAGGGGACTCTGGTCATAAACTGCTTAGGCTCTTATGATTTTCCAACTACCCTTCAAATTCCAGATAGTATCCTAGAAGTTCCAATACTAGTTTAGGAACTGAAGTTGGAGAGAATAATACCTTTGAGTTGACATCATTTCTAGCTAGAACAAAAAACGTTGTAAAATTTTATTTTTCTTAAAGGAACTATTGATAAGGGATTGCTTTACTCTGTCTTTGTGTCGTGAAATAAAGGCGTGTAACGAATTTGTATCAAGAGATAATCAAAGAAGCTCTTTTTATATGTTGAATCTAAGGTGGTAGGTAATTAGGTAATTAAAAATACTCTCTCACGAGAAGCGTGAGGATGGACCCTGACAGATCCAAATCTATGATTGGGTAGACTCGATGAGTCAAGAGCTTTTCTAAAAAGGAATAAAAATTTACATTTTTGATAGAACATTAAAGATCAGAAGGCCTGACTTGCATCACTTTAGGGCCATGGGCAGAAGGGATTGAAGTGCCACACTCCCCTTTGTCTCCCATTCTGTTTGAACCTAGCCCAATGTAAGTGTGTTTTTGTCAGGCAATTCTATAAGGAGTGGAAACTTGAACCACTACCACTAATCAACCGTTAGTAGTTGATTTGACCAAAAACTTAGGTCGATCCTTATGGGAACGATTGAAACTTCCACTTCAAGGTAGATTCAAGCGAGCTTAGTTAGCAAACTCTGAGGGTTTTCATCAAATCCCGGACGACGTTTTCTAGGACATCTCTTGATGGGCTACTAAGAATATGCCGACAAGGAAGCGGCTTGGGTGGACATGTTACGATAGATTTCAATGCCACAAAGCCAGCTATCCAATCCCTTTGTGATTTCAAGCTCATTTGGTCCTCCATCTAGGCTGGAACCACCTTCAGACAATGTGAACATGCAAAAACTAAAATGCTTAACTTCTAAGGTTAATGATTAAGTTAAAGGCTTTTAAAAAAACTTTTTTCAATTTGGAGGAGGGGGGTGCAATTTTTTGGTGCCCCTTAGATTCATCAAGTATGGCTTTTTGATTCGAGCAAGATCATCAGAGAAGGCAGGCATATCCCCGATCTACACATTGAAGGCTTCAACCTGACTATATGCATGCACAATATGATGCAAGTAATGAAAATATCTAATTTCATTCTTTCTCTATCCTCTTTATACCTTGTTCCCATGGCTCAATCTATGTGAGAGAGGGGTGGTTTGAAGCCATAGGTTTTGGGCATGTGATGATATTGAAGTGTTATGGAGTGTAAATCAAAGGGTGGGATGCATCAACAGCCATGAAAGAGAGTCATCAGCTTCTTGAATTTGAAATACATGCAGATTTATAATAAATTAAACTCAAAATTATGAAACTGTCCATGGGGATATATGGTAGGGCTAGGGCATGAGGTTTAGCCTTAGTTTATCCCCATTCTTTATGTTAAGGTGTGTATTTATTGATTTTTATATACAAAAAATATATTAAAAATACTCTTTACACCTACTAATGAATGAAAAAATATAAATGGTAGGGGGGAAGGGTTGTGGGGAGTTAAGAACCCATTGAAATTTGATTTTTTATGTATATCTTAACATATAGGATTCGTTTGTTTTAGGCCTTTAAAGAAGGGTAGTAGTACAAATTACTTCGGTGTTGCCTCAACAATGACGCATTGTATTAGGGTGAAGTCATGAAAAGAATTATTTGTGCATAATTCACACTATTTGATCTATAAGTTTACATGTTTGTGTACTTGAAGGCATTCACCTTTGCATTGCATTACATATACTTATGGTATTTAAAAAAGAAATCCTAGATGCATTGCATTTTATTGTTACAATTATTAAACCGCTTTGAGAGCATGAGAAGTCCCATGCTATAGGATAGTATGTTAATTTCCTTTGGGGCCCGATTTGATAAGGATTGAAGTATCTCTTGGAACATTTATTATAAAGAGAGGACTATGTTTCGTATGTATTATATGTTGAAACAACGCATCTTGGGGCTAATCCATGGGATGTAGGAGAGCCGTAGTGGGCCACAAAAATCAACTAGGAATGCTCCCTATGTATATGATTTGAGGTGCTAGACATCATTATGTTTGGGTGCTCCAATTGCTTGGAGTCGAGAAGGGCGATACATTGGACTATGATTTAGAAATAGTATCTACAAATGCATTCTTTGGTTAAATCAGTTCATAGTGTTTATACGTTCCTGGTGGCCACGAGGCCGTGGGGTGTTTTGGTTGAGCATAGAGACCCGGCTAGAGCCTTAGAGTCAGTGTTGGGCCTATTTTTTCGTCCTGATGTCAAAGCAATCATGCATCTAATAGTTTCCATTCTAGTAATTGGATTAAATGTCTCTTCATAATCATACTTCTTCTCATAATTCACCATGTAAGAAGGCATTCTTGACATCCATTTGCTACAAACTCCAACCTTTGGCTACTACCAAAGCAATCACACATCTAATACTTGCCATTCTAGCAACTAGACTCAATGTCTTTTCATATCTATGCCATATGTTTGAGCATAGCATTTTCCAACCAACCTAACCTTATACATACTAACAGAACCTATATTATGCTTGATTTTGTAGATCGACTTACAACTAATAATTTTATTATCCTTAGGCAATGGTACTAAATCCCAAGTCTTATTGGCTTCTAATGTAGCCATCTTCTCATCTATTGTTGCATCCCAAGGAGTATGACAAATAGTATCCTCAAAACAAGTGGGCTCAATATCCTCAACCATCTTTACCATATAAGCATAATAGTGAGCTACATAACCTTGAAAACCAAATATTTTAATAGGATATCTGACCTTACTAGACATGCGTACCATTGAATCACTTAGTGGAGTCTTTACATTATTACGTGCTCTCTGTACACCTGGTATCTTGACTAAAGGAATACCAAGCTCATCATCCAAACTCTCTGAACCACTGGAATCTCCATCAAATCCCAAAAGACTAGAAGATGCATCATTACCATCTAACACTTTTTTTTTTCTTTGTCTTTACCTGCAACACTTGCATCATGATGTTTCTAGTCTATTAAGGCATCGTGATTCTTGCTTTTCTTTCTACATAGAACTTTTGTCCCTCCTATGCCTAGTTTTGTTGTTGCTTTTTCAACTTGGTCCTATGACTGGGGTTTCAATCACCCAACTATGTCTCCGAGTCTTCTCCTACTGGTGGGTTCCTTCAAGTTATTGTGTCTAAGTGAGTTCCTTGTTAATTACAAGCAATTCTCAATTCAGAGTCACTCAGTCTGTATGTGTGTGTGTGTGTGTACATGTTCTCTTTTCCATGCATTGTGCACAATCAAGCTTTCAGCTTTTCTTAAGTGTACTTCAAGTGCTCAAAAACAATACGAGTGTGAAGACAAGATGACTATCAAGTTTTTGCACTCCCGCTTGCGTTCTTAGCTTGATAGGGCTCTAAGCTCGATTCCTGGCCTTTCTTGCTACTTGCTAGGGTCTCCACCGTGTCGTTCAATTTGTTCAAAGTCAATTTAGGGCCCGCTATCAGCCTATGGCTCTAAGCATGTCGAATTTGATGCTAAGTGTATCAACACTGTTCTCAACTATTCGACTACAATTTTTAGGTCTAGAACTGCCTGTAAGATGTTCAGTGAATTCTCCTAGTGGGGGTTGCGCTCTATGTTGTCCAGGATGTGTCAGATTCCCAAATTTGTATATAAATATGTGTTTGATTGTGTAGGGTCTAAGTCTGGAAATCGAACATTTGATTTACTAGTGGTCCGGGTCTAATTCAGGTATGTTCGATTGTCAAAATCGATCAGGGTGTGTCCGATTGTCAAAATCAAACAGGTTATGTCCAATCGGGTGGGATGGCTAGTTTGATTTGGATGTGTCTAATTTCAGGGATTAGATAGCCAGACAGTGAGTCCAGATTCTCATCTGTCCGATTCTCAGAATTGGATAGGATAGGGTGGTTTGAGTGATGATATGGCAGGGTCCGATTTTCGAAATTGGACAAGGCCTTTGGTCTGAGTGTCCCATTCAATGGAATCGGACACTGGTAAGCTATCCAATTCCTACCAGTGTCCGATTATTCCGTCAGCCGAAATGCACTTTCGACTACGATTTGATCAAAATCTACAAGCTCAAGCTACGATCACTGGCAAGACTTTCCAAAAATCAAATACAAGTGTAGGGCAAGGGCCTCATATACTTGAATCTTGCAAAAAACTAAAGCACGCTCCAATCAATCTGATGTAAGCTTGTGGTCTACAAGTCTCTCTCTCTCTCTCTCTCTCTCTCTCTCTCTCTCTCTCTCTCTCTCTCTCTCTCTCTCTCTCTCTCTCTCAAAGCTAAGATTGAAAATGAGGCTTTTGCTTGCCTCCCGGGGTCTTAAATCCTTGCTGAGCACGACCTTAATCTTCTTGATCACTTCCCTTGCAATTCCAACACATCTAAGCTCTCTTTTATTCCATTTTTTTCCTATTTATGCCCTGTTTGGGTCTGTTTTACAATAGCAAACCCTAAGCTTTCCACTTTGATTTCTCGATCCTAACCTACTCTAAATGCAACAAAAATCAAAAGCAAAGTATTGAAATGATTTCCCCCACTCAACTAATCATCAAAAACCAAAACTACTTACTTGTGGCATGGATTAAAAACCCAAAATCTCCTCTTTAATGCCTGCATCATTGTTTGTACTTGTAAGTTCAGGAACACCGCTTGTAAAAGATTGTATAACCCCAAACTCATAAAAGAAATGGGAATAATAAATCAGGTTGAACTTTTGGAGGGCATGCCAAACCACCCCCAACTGGCCGCCAACCCAAGCCAAGGGGGTTCTAAATAGCCGTGATGGGAAAGTGGACCAAACCTGCCACGAGAGGTCTCTCCGCGGGTTGGTTTGAATGTAGGAGGATGCTTGGATGCCAAGGGGGCTCTAGCTGTAAATTCCCTACCTCCGGTTGTCCTACTTAAACAATCAACGTGACTCAAGATAGATTCTTGAGGGCCCTTGTTACTAGTGCAAGGCAGAATCTTGGAGGAAATAAAGTGCATCCTCACAGATTGCGGATATTGTTCCTTTGAACAAGACTTGTATCTCCAATAAAATGCTAATATTAACAAACCTATGTGAGTTTGTTTTCGTGTCAGTGTAAGTATCTTTGTTTCCATACGTACTCCTATAATATAGGGCTGTCCCAAAATCACTACATATGATGAACTATGTTGGACAAAGAAGTGCTACTCTTCTTGTACATCACCAACCCACTTGCACATTAGGACATGTAGCATAGAGCTCCCCTAAAGAATTATTTGCAGCCCTCATATGCCATCCATGATCAGTGTCCATAGACCATGCACCATTCTCATACAATCCATGCTCAAGGACATTAATCTCAAACCCTTGGTCAAGCAAAGCAACACAAGGGGTTTCACACTCCCCTATTTCACTACCATTCTAGTCATAGCCCTTGCAAGTGATTTCTTGTGTAATGACTTTGAGGAATAAATACTAGAGTCTCTTTCCCATATTGTTATATCTACGTTACTCCACCATGAATATTGCTACAAAACAATGCATTTTCAACCACTTTGTTCTCTTTTCCACATGCTATCCACTGATTAGCAACATCTTGCATAGATAAACCGGTACTTATATCATGCTCATATTCAGCCCGAAGAATGCCCAACAAACCAATTTCCTCTTCAACTTGCAGTAATGCACTAGTGGTATCACCAAGAAACTCACTCTTTCTCTTGATCATGATCATCATCCAATGCATCACCACTAGATATATGCCAACTACTCATCTTATTAGAAATAACATCCATGCTCACTCTGAACTCACCTACGATAGGGTTATAACAACAACACACTTTTTTCTCTAAAGAGTATCCAATAAGAATACATTTTTCAACCTTTGGATTAAGCTTCTTTCACAGCTCATCTGACACATCAGGCTTCTTGCTAATACCTTTATCCAATGAATACAAACTTGAACGAGCTATGATAGATATTACCAATGAGAACGAAAGCCTACTTACCTGAGCACTCCCTAAATAACGAAAAGTCATGCATGGTCCACATGAGAATGGCTCGTAGCTCATATCTTCCACGATGACCACCTCCTCCCACAAAATCTTAAGCTCATCGACTAATGGACAAAGATACACATCCATATTCTTAACTTTGTAGTGGACAGGAACAAGCAAGCTAAGGATGAGGTGTCCTTTCTTCGTAGAAAGCCATGGAGGAATGTTGTAGTTAACAAGGACTATAAGCCACACATTGTAAGAAGTTGAGCACAATAGTACATGTAATTTGTAACCTTTTGCAAATAAAACTTGTGTTTTCTTCATTCTAAATAGCTCATAACTTACCGATTTGAAATCTGTAACATGTGCATCCACTTTCAATCAACACACCTAAAATTGTAGTATACCTTGAAACTACTATCCGTAACCTTGCGACTCTAAAATGAGGGTCGAAACAGTCTCAAATGACTAAAATCTCAGATGTAGAATATACAATGCTATGCTC
Source organism: Lygodium microphyllum (assembly GCF_053477565.2). Taxonomy (NCBI): domain Eukaryota; kingdom Viridiplantae; phylum Streptophyta; class Polypodiopsida; order Schizaeales; family Lygodiaceae; genus Lygodium; species Lygodium microphyllum. Next base: position 76,773,891 of record NC_141157.1, on the reverse strand, counting down.
ATACAAAAAATCTTATAGCAACTGAGATTTTCGCTATACCCTGCTTCTAGTGCCTCACTAAGCACTATCCAACAAGAGAAAGAGTGAAAGAATGGGAGAGCTTCTTACTCATTGCTTGCTTGCTCGAATCCTTAATTCTTCTCCTTCACTTCAGCCTTCAAAACCAATAGTCTCTCAGAGGTGCCACTCCTATACCATGTCAAGAATCGCAGGGTGAGGGAAGTTGCTTGAGTTGTTGTGCCAAATATACACCATACATGCAAGAGGAAGCTCACTTAAGAATATAGGAAGACAGATGGAGGCCAAAATGTTTTCATATTGGTTTCTTCTTTTTTCACTCACAATATAATGTATACAAAGTATAGATAAGATACAATATAATAAAAGATTGCTAAGTCAAACAGTGTATAAGTGACTATACTAATCAATTGGTGCTATAACTATGCCAATTGTAGGTAGGTGTAATAAACCAAATATAATAAGTGATCAATCAGTGTCCATGTGAGGATCATAATGACCATTGATGTGCTAAGTATAGATATGTAGACCCATCTAGCCAAGCATTCCAATATCAATGTCTGCATGTGCTGAGCTTACCATCTCAACAATGGATTCATATTAAGATTGAATCTTTGGATCTAGTGCTAAAGATGGATCTTTCTCATGTGATTGCTAAGGGAATCCTTTGGAAAGTGGGGTATTGATTTTGTAGGACCAATTAATCCAGCTTTCTAGTATTGCTAACTCCACTACATCATTGTGACAATTGATTGTACAACCAAATGGGATGAATCTAGAGCCCCATGCAAGAATGATGCCCACACCATGGGTAAGCTCTTGTGAATAGAAGTGATCACTTGATTTAGCTTTCCCATAGAATTGGTTAATAATCAAGGTACATACTTCCTCAATGTGATGATTGAACACTTATGGTCAAGATTTCTCATTATCCATAGCAAATCATCTACCTATTATCCTCAAGAAATGGCTAAGTGGGATCCACCAATAAGATTTTGATTAATATTCTAACCAAAACTATTTCTATTTCTTGTTGAGACTAGGACACTGAATTGATGGTAGCCTTGTGGAGGCTTACATAACAATTTATAAAATGGATATGGATTAGACTCCATTTCAACTCACCTCTATAGAACATATGCTATCACCATTATGGAATTTTAATGTCCCACCAAGACTCGTCTCTTGGCAAAAATCTCCTCCTTATTGAAAAGGCCCAACATAAGGCTTGGTTTGACAAGCATGTATAATAATGATCATTCAAAAAATGTGACTTGATTCTCTTACACTCCATAAAAGGGCCAAGCAAAAATTAAAACTCAAAGGCATAGGACTACATCACGTTTACATGCTTAGTAGGACAAGCAACGTTGAACTAGAAATGCTAGGAATATATCACATTTGCATGATTAGTAGTGATCGGCCCAAGACTAGGGCCCAAGACCAAGCCACTTTTGACTAGGTTGTCAAGCCAACTCCTAGGAGTTGTTGCACTGAATAGGTGATATTGATAACTAATTTTTATGATTTCTCTTAGCCTTCCTCAATATTTATGACACTCATTCGTAGTAGTCCAACTAATCTAATATCAAAAACTCAGTAAATTTTTTTAATCTTGCACTTCGTCTCTATTTCTATACTTGACACTAAAATACTAAAACTAGGATTTTTATCCCTTTCTGGGATTAACTTCAAAGCATAAATCCAATAGTTCTATCTAATTCCTTTCGTTATCAAATCAAATAACATTCCTCAAACTCATAAATTCTAATTTCCTTTTAAAAACATTTTCCTTGTTCAATATTGGTATAACTTAATATCTCGTCAATACTTTCAATTTGCATAAAGTTAGACACATCATATTTGATATTAATAATGTTCAAAGTAATAACATCAAATAAAATTTGTTTTTCTCTAACTCCAAGAACATTTCATAAAACATCCAAAACTATATTCTTAGATTTTATATAGAATATCCTTTTTTAAATTAAAAACATGATTTTTATCAAAAAATATTGTAATATTCATCCAAAAAAACTATTTTTTATTTTTAAGACATAGTAAAAATATTTGAAAAATTTTAGAAAATTTTCAAAATACTTTAACAATACATACTTCATTAAAAAAATATCACATCTCATAATTTTTTAACCCAATATTTTATAAACATTTATTTATATCCTTTTAAAGCCATTTTTAAGCATTTTTAACTGTTTTTTTTTATTTTTAAAATATAAAATCAAACCTACATAAATTCTAACATCCATCCAAAGTTGAAATTGAGGTTCAAAGATATTTTATAAAGATTATAAACCAAGGAAATATTTATATGGAATTACTTTTTTCTGTTAAACGAGTTAAGGCACTTATATAAAGTACGAGAATCGTATTTGCGTCTTTGGAAGTCGTGTCCTTTGCAATCCAGCCAAGAGGAGTCTATCGAGTCATTCCCAATGGTGAGCTCATCATGTCCCCTCTCCCGAGAGATCCATTGGCCAATTGCATTGTTGCCATAGGAATAGACAATTGTAACTCTTTTAAGACTTAATCTTGATTAATTTCAAGCTTAAGAGCTTAACCTCCATGGTTTTATGTTGATGACTAAGAGAGGGGAGGAGAGTAATGCAATATCTCCATCATCTGTCCATGGAATCAGGAGCGAAGTAAAGCGATTGGAAGGCAACATAGAATTCTCCTACTCTATCACTTCAGATTAGGCAAGTATACTGAAGCTCCAAAATGGAGGTAGGAGGAGAAGACATGGCAATGGCTTCCAATAAGCCATTGGCTTCAATGCATCTCTCTTGCTCTTCTTCTACTACAATTTTCTTGTTCCCTTCTTAGTTTGATGGCTTGGGAAGCTTCCTATCTCCCTCCCTCTTCTCCAATTGATGGCATCATGGCGTTGAATATGGTGCCCTCTTCATCCTCCTACTTGTTCTCTTTCCCCCTTATATGATGGCACTCCCCTCTTCTTAATCATGACTCTCCAACTTCCCACTAACTCCTCCCCTTTCTCTTCTCCAATTAGCACCCTTTGGGCTTCCTCTCCCCTTCCTCTTCTTCTTCCACCAACAATTTACATTTTTATTGCATGTTTTTATTGTAGATACATTTATAAACACATTAACTCAAATACTCATGGTCCACTAATTGTTATACCCATGTCATTAACTCCACTTACTCGAAGATGTCTCATATACTTGGCATTGTAGAGTAGTGAATCTCCTTGTCCACACTAGCATTGCCTTTGTTCTTTGACTTGTCCCTCTCCTCCTTTAATATTTAATGTGATCATCTTGGAAATACAACTCTCTCCCTACCATATCCCAATGTCTATCCTATGTATGATGCGATGAAAATTTTGCCAATTCAACTACTCCTATCTACGATCATCATCAATGACCAAGACCACTTGTCCAATCTATGCTATCAAATTCATGTCTTTTGCTTTTGCCAAGTTGTACTCGACTATACACTCAACCATCTCTAACCTTCCAAAAACAACTCATTTGGATTTGTTAATATATTCTTTATGGGAAAAAAGGTCAAATGATCATCCAAGACAAAATTCTAATCCTTTCTGATTAGATAAAACTATCGAATTCTACCTGGTATTTTCCTAAGTCCACCCTCTAGCACAAAACTCCTTCGAACTAGGATTTTCCACTTACACTACCACGCCCTCCAAAGACTAAATCTGCATTAAATTAATGTGAAAAGTTAATAACAATGTGCCAATTGTGTACAATTTTGCTTAAAAATTTTGCAATGTTAGGCATTGTTTCTAGGTGTTGTCAAGTAGGAAGGCAAATTGAATATTTTAACATGATTACTAAAAAGGGGAAAACATGATTAGTAGGAAGGGGAAAGCACTGAATCTTTGAACATTTACATGAACTTCCATGATGGACCAACCTGAAATTCCTATCAGCTTGATCATGGTTGTAAAGAAAACATAGTATGAGCAACTTGAGCAAAATGTTGAATCTAATTGGTTATCTCAACCATGCCATGTCACACTTCATCTTCCTTTATTGTGTGGGCCATTTTACTTATTGTCTTGGACTCTGAGGATGAGTCTATGTTTTCTCATGCCTACCTTTGAGTTACACTTACTATTGCACAAATTAGTATTGGTCCCGTAAGTGATGAATGATCTAATTTAAATATCCTTTCTTATGCAACTTATTGGGCCAACCTAATTTAACTCCATTGACTAATACCAAGTTGATTCTGAATGGTAGCCAATCTTATTTCTTGTTGGAGAATTTCTTAAAGTAGAAACTAAGAGCATATCATGCCCATTTTATGTTCTTCTAAACCAAGAGGATGTGGGAAAGGGACTTCTCTTGGGCCAACCATTTAAGTACTAAGTTCAATACAATGTCAACTATGTTAATAATTTTTTTATGGTAGATAGTTGCTTCATGATCAAACCCATAAGAAGCTACCATAATCTTTGAAAGGATTTCTTGACAAAGTTTCTCGATGGTAATAGCGACCTAGGGTGGCATCCAAAACTAATGCACAATCTCCTAAGAGGGAAGCAATGGTGGGATACAAAATCAAAGTGATGGAGTGCAAAAAGGTTGAGAGAAATAGAAGTAAACAAGTGAGTTTAATGGATACAATAAATGATGCCCTTATTCTTTGTTATTTTCACTTATATATTACTTTACAATGTGTATTTTCAAGTATGTTATCTTTTCTTATATAATACTATACAGTGTGCATTTAACAAGGGGTGCCCACTTGGCTATTGGCCATTGATTTTACCCCAACAACCTCCCACCTAAAGGCCAATGTGCTTTTATGGGATATAGTGAAGATTCTATCTAATGCCCATCAACACTCTGCACTATGCAAAGCCTCAATAGGTAAACTCTTCATCAAAATATCTACATGGTTATCATCTATATAGACCTTGACAAGCTCAATGTGCAAATCTCCCTTACAATATAACATAGGTATCTCTCTTACAATGTCCAAAACTCCCACTAGACAAGTCATCCATATAGCTTCCTTGTAGGCATCATGGCTACAATTGAGAGACCCGAGAGAATTCTAGTATACCCCTACGACTACATAAAGGCATTGAACTTATGATACTATTTCTTAGAAGCTTGTTTCAAATCATATAAGCTATTATGTAGCTTACATACAAGTTGTTCCTTTCCTTCCACAACAAGCCTTTCAGGCTAGTGCATATAAATGTCTTGATGGAAATCTCCATGCAAGAAATATGTCTTTATATCCATTTGAACAAGCTCTATGTCTCGTTGGTAGCCAATGTAAGTAATGTACAAATGTCATTTAGCTTGACTATTGGTGAGAAGTTCAATCCCCTTTCCTTTCTTGAATCCCTTGGCTACAAACCTTTCCCTATACATAGGCAATGCATCAAATGGAGATACCTTTAACTTATAGATCCACTTGCATGGCAATGTATATTAGTAGTTAGGTAAGAAACTAGCTTCCAAGTAGCATTTTTCACTAGAAAATATATATCTGACTACATAGCATTATTCCACTTATGATTTCATTCCTAATCATAGTATTAGCATAACAAGAAAGCTCAGGATTAATTCATAAGTATGGCATAGTCTAGAGACTATGTGTACCTCTTTAGTAGTCTAGAAACTCTCATAGACCACTATAAAATTGGCTAAAACCTATGGTTGTCCCACCTTTCTATCCTATAAAACATGAGGTTGTCCACATCTCTATGATACTCCCACCTTAATATTAGTTGGTTGCCCGATCTATGCATTATATCGAATAGGCCATACATACTACTCATGTGAGGGTTGTCCATCCTCCTAGAACACTGCCTTGTAGATCTCAAGTGTTCTAATGGCTACATATGCATCTTATCCTCATTTAAAATGGAATCATAATTATGTTGTACCTTCTTAGAATTAGGATCTTATAAGCAATATCCCATTTTCCTAACTCCCCATATGATGAGTTGCCTATGTATCATGGCTATGTACTGCCTTCTTAGACTTAGGATCCAATAAGCAATTTCTCCTAACTCCCCATATCCAAGAAAGATATAAATTTTGGACTTAGATCCAAGTTTACTATGCTCATCCTTAGGTACATGTATAAGTGCTTCACAAGTGACTATAACTAGGTCTCTTTCTAGACTATAACTCTTCTGCAATTTTGCTATCCAATGGCTTGCTAGGAGACCCTATTAATCAAGTGCACATATAACTTTATAGCTTTAGCCCAAAACCCAATTAATGAGACTAGTATTAGAAAGCATACTATGCATCCTTTACTAAATGGTCTTGTTCATCCTTTTAGCCACACCATTTTGAGCAAGGTTTTTGAGAGCTGTCAACTCTCTGTTCAAGACTAGTGCTTTAGCCAATTCTTGCTTCACATCCTCGAAGGATATTTTGCACGTATCACTCCAAAAAAATAAAGAGTTGAAGGATAATAAATTTGTCAATGGCAATGTCTTTTCAACTAGTGCATTGATGAGTTGTCTATAATATCCGACTGATGATAGAAAATTATTCACTTGGGGTTTTGTGGTGGACTCATAGCAACAATGACTTTAATATTTTCTAGATCAGTCACTGGCTAAACTAACTACATGGTCCAATAGTAATATGTAGGGTAAATCCAAAGGCATATTTCCTTGGACTTAGAGTAATGCAAAATTGCTTGTAGCGCTTAAAACATTTCCTCAAAATTGTTAATGATCTATCCCTAATGGTAACTACCTCCAAATTGTCAATGAAAACTTTTAGCTGTTATGGGAAAATATCATCAAAGGTTTTGTCAGTTGTGCGTTGCTAAGAACCCAGTGCATTACATAATCTGAAGGCCATGCCATGATATGCAAAGGTTCTAAACACGATATCATGTCTCTACACTGACACAGTGTGAAAGAATCAAGAGTGCATCATCATTAGCTTTCTTAAGAATCTAGAGTCAATGTCATCATAGTCATTAATGCTAGTATCCATAGTATAGTTAGTTCCAAAATATGGGATTTTTCGATAAGTTTAGCCTATTTTTAATATTTTGGATATTTTTTCTTGTAAGTATCCTAAAAAGGTATAGAAAACTTCTAGAATAGAATCACATGCTAAAAGCAAGTGGCTTTTCAGCCAATTTTGGGAGATCTCATGCAAAAAGAATGGACTTTCAAATTTGTGTGGCATGCAGTTGTAGTTTATAGGCAGTATTTGCACTTCGAACGGGGAGAAGAAGAAGGAGTGATCTAGGAGAATTTTGAGCAGATCTCTGTAATGTGTCCACCTATCGGGTGTCCATGCACGTTTTTAGCGGTCTATGTGATGCCACTCGGCACTCCCATGGGATGTCACTGGGTTTGTTGCCTAGGGGTTCTCGAGTTTTCCTCGCAATGGAATGTTCATGACTGAATCCACTAGGACCGACCTGAAATCCAAGTTCCTAGTAGTCAAGGTCTTCTAACAACATTCTGGCATCGGGTCTTGGACATCCCACTTTATGCAGAGATACCCAAGCCGAAGTAGATCCATGCTGCAATTGGTTCAAAGAGAATGAAAAATGAGAGGGATGCTTGGAGCCCCAAGAGGAACACCAAGGAAAAGGAAATTCTCTTGCAAGAAAATCTATCTTGTAACATCAATAAGCTTTTATTTCATTCTTTTGATAACCAAAACAAAGAAAACAACAATTCTTCATGCAGAATCATAGTAGATATCTCCCACTCTTCAATAAAAGAAGGAACTTTACAAACATCCATTGAATTCTCCTCTTCTTGACAATGCCATTTCCTTCATTTTCAGCCTCTTCTGATGCTTGTTGATGGCAAGTTCCCCCAGCTGCGCACCAAAAACATGGAGCCCCAAGAGGAACACCAAGGAAAAGAAAATTCTCTTGCAAGAAAATCTATCTTGTAACATCAACAAGCTTTTATTTCATTCTTTAGATGACCAAAACAAAGAAAACAACAATTCTTCACGCCGCATCATAGTAGATATCTCCCACGGATTTGATAGAATCAACCATAATCTTCAACATCTTCATATAATCCATCAATATAACAAAGAACACAAATTAATACACCATCTTTGAATGGAAATCAATCACATAATATTCATCTTCAATATCTTCATAGTTCTCTCTCTCAATCTCTCATATACAGTTACACTGTTTTGATAGAATTGACTATCTCTGGCTCTCTCTCTCTCTCTCTATCAATAGTACATCATCTACTCACTACAAAACTCTCATAATAACTCTAAATAATCCTTATTAGGTCGTGGATGCACCTCCCAAGAGGTATGTCTGATATGAAGAGTCACCAGAGCCACTACAATGTCTTTTCACAGCTCACTACTGTCACTGTCACTTAGTCTTCTCTTCAGTCTTCAACAGCTGCTCCTTCCATTTGTTTTAGCTTTTTTAAACTTAGATTCATCCTTTCCAAAGGTTAGAAAAATTTTCCAAAGTCACACATACATTCTACAGAACACTTACAAAAGGTCTACAGAACAGTTACAGTACAGTACCAGAGCAGCTACAGTACAGTTACAGTACAGAGACAGAGCAGAGACAGAGGCTCTACAGAAGGTCTACAGAACCTCATAACTCATACTCAAACCATTCCATACTATAAAAAACTATTCAATAAGCTTCCAAAAGATCTCAATCTTCATCAATCATCAATCCATGCTTCATAGAAGGGGAGGGAAGACAATCAGAACAAAACAGAAGCTATACAGAACCAATCAGAACCTCAACGGAACATCATAGAGCTTCATATCTCCACTGAGAATCATCATGAACTTCCAAAACATAATCAATATCATCCAAAACACTCTCAAATACTTCCATTAACAACCATGCATCACTCTAAATCCATCTAAAATCAATCATTCAGTCCTCAAAAACAATAAAAATCAGTCAAAAATTCAGTCTTTTTCCACTCTCAACAATGCTCCACTCAACCTCTCTGCCCGTAGGGCATAGTCCCATTCCGGTCCCCCAAAACGACATGAATCAGGTTCTAACCTAACCATACCTAAAGGTCAAACGATGGTAAAACCTTGTGAGAAGCCTCCCATTTCTCTGGGACCACCCAGACTCGTCGAGGTTCTACCCACCCGCTTTCCTTGATAGCTTTAGTTTTCTAATTAGTTCATATCACATTTATGTGTGACTTTAAAACCAGCTTCCTTAATTAAGCCTTTAGGGAATAGGGTTCGTTCGCGTAACTTACAGCACAGATACGAAAATAGAGCAAGCATCCTTTTGACAACAAGTTCTTTAACTTATTTTCCAATTAATCTTTGTCTCCTATCCATACAAGAGAAATTATGTATTCCCTTTTGTCCAATAGAAGTACCCAATCCAAATCACATAGCACCATAATTTCCATCATGTATCTAGAATAGGATCTTCCAATGCCCTAGACGTTGGGCTCACAAAAGTCTATAACTCCGACAAGGGGTGTCCAGAGCTCCATTGACCCCAAGCAACCTAGGAGTGAGACACAACTTCCGTGGTTGGCCTTTTCACCACTCAACCTTCAGCCCATGAATCGAGCAGTGCCTTCTCGGGTTGAAACGCGGCGTGACCTTGGAGATGATCCACCCATGCAAAATATCCTTCTTTAATTAATCCAATTAAGAAATAGGCACAATCAAGGCAATTAGCCTAATATCATCTTCCAAGAAAACTTTCATTTATTTCCCCATGGCAACTTGTCATCACTGACCCTTGCCATGCATTTACCATCAAACATAAGCACTTGGAATAATCATCCAAATTACATCCCAACAATCAGCTTAATGTAAAAGCATTTAGGATGTTGTTTGATCAACCAACAACCGATTGTATTTCTTTCAAACAATGCAATAAAAGTTGTGATAACATTTCCATCGCATATCTGCTCTCCCCTTTGGGATCAAAGAGCGATTCTATGTAAAATTTACTTAACACTCCATTCTTTCCGTAAGGGCATATGCTAAGGTTTCAAACATTGCACAAGACATAAGTCTTATCATTTCAATGAGGAATAATCAATCTGGCAAGAGCTTTTTTACATTTTCTCTGAGTGACTTTTATCTTTTAGTCTTTCCCTAGCGCATTACTATGGGGAACCTATAACTTGACCTTATCTTCCTTCCTCCCAAGGCAAGGAATGCAAGACAAATTTGTAACAAAGCAAGACTATTTTCCAATGTAAAAATAATCCCCAAATTATTGTGCAAGTTATAATCAACTCATGGTTTGGCAACACAAGGTAGACTCCTTGACCATTATTTTACATGATACCTTCATAGGATGGATGCAAGACGTTTAATGCTAGATCATTTCATGTACCATTGATGTATGTTTCGTATACTCTTTTCCCATGCATGTATCATCTACGTGCATCTACGAACCTTAACAATATTATCCTAATTAAAGATTAATAGAAGTCTTATCAATGCTTAATACTTTAGGATCTTATATGCTGCTTATGCTACGCATGGACTTGTCGCATATGGCAACTAGGTGCAACTGACTTCCCTTGATACATGTGCTTTGCAAACTCCATTTTCCGAATGTTTGCGATGAATTTATCATTTTCGATAATCCCTTCCCATGCGGCTTAGTACCGCCTAATGCATCTCATGCGTGAATCAAAGCAAGCATTCATTAATTTGGAAATACATTACTCATGCTGGTACTGCAGTTGGATGGGCAGGGAAGTCCTCGCTCGAGGCTTTCATTGCGGGACTATCATTCGTGAGTGACCTTTTCCTGTTTGGGGCGACTTCTTGGTCTTCTTCGCTTTAAATGAAATCCCACAAGACTTCACCCACCTCTTCCTGGAATAGCAGGGCCAATTGGGGGGAAAAGCTAGGTTGCCGATAACCAAGCGGAACGAGGAGGAGAACACCGCGTGTGATCACCCTCTAAGGAGGGGAAAGGAGGAATCTACCAGAACCTTCCCTCTCTCTCTCTCTCTCTCTCTCTCTCTCTGTCTCTCTCTCTCTCTCTCCTTCTTCTTCTTCTTCTTCTTCTTCTTCTTCTTCTTCTTCTTCTTCTTATTCTTCTCTCTTCTCACTTCTCTTTCTTCTTTCTCTTCTTTCTCTTCTTCTTCTTCTTCTCTCTTCTCACTTCTCTTTCTCCTTCCTCTTCTTTCTCTTCTTCTTCTCCTCTCTCTCTCTCTCTCTCTCTCTTCTTCTTCTTCGGCAGCAAAAGGGGGAAAAAAAGATGGTAATTTCTTGCATTTCTTTACGATGGGGGGGGGGGGGGGGGACGTGGAGTAGTGCTGGTGGTAACCACCACTTGTCCCCGTTCGCATGGTGGCGCTACAGTCGATGCCTTCATGGTGTTCATCACGTCCTTCCTCCCCTCCTTGGCATCTAGACGGCCTCCACATCCCCCGCGCTGTCTCTCGTGCCGTCGTCATCTTCCATTTCCTCTTCTTTTTCCCCCCGCCACCTGTCGGCGACAATAGGGGGAAAGATTAAAAAATTTTGAATTAATGTGTTTTATTAATGGGGGGAGGTTGTTCCCATGCAGGAGTGGGGGTGTTACATCCTCTCCCCCTTAGAGAACTCGAGATGTCCTCATCTCAGAAGAAACTGGGGAAGACAAGCATTACTCGAGCTTTAAGGCGTGTGGGTTAGGACCCACCATGTGTCCGCTGCACTACTCTTATCACTCATAAGCATGCGGTCTTTTGAAACACAACTTATTGTATTATATCTATCTGAGTTTGGATTACAAGAGAAGAGTTTATTGTAGTTACATCTCATGGATATCTTCTAGGTGTTTCCTAAGTATCTGGTATATTCTGGATCACTAGAGCTTGTACAATTTCATTCCTTGTAAGTTCAAGTTCTCTTTGAGTCCTGTTGGGACAATTGACATGGTTATGTCCAAAGTTGTGGCGCTTGGAGTGTCAGTGTTTAGGGTGCTTTGGACATTCCCTTTTGAAATGACCTAGCTCCTTGCAATAGAAATAGCATGAAGCTTTCTCACTTGGAGTCACAAGATTTTTGGTCGTCCTTGGCAGGATTTTCTTATTCAAACCAAATTGTCCTAGGATCCTTTCAGTAGACTAAAGTGGTCCTTTATCACGGAAACTTTGTTTCCGAATTATCCTCTTTTTAGATCTGGACTAAGGTCCATGGTCAATCGAATTTGCTTGTAGTATTAAAGAGTACTCCCAAACTTCGTTATTCTAGCAAGACCCAATCTATATTAGTTGAGAGGAACACTTAAGGAAAATTCATTGCAAGTTATAACTGTCATTCCTCTCTAATCATTTGCAAGTTCTTGGCTCAAAATAGATGCAACTCATATTACTCTCTTGGGTTAACTGTAGTTACAAGAGTAAGGTTTATTCCATTTAGAATATATCTACGAACCATACATTAAGCAATCACATATCATTACAAAATTTTGCTCTGATACCAATTGTAACGTGCCTGCCTATCGGTTGTCCAAGCACGTTTTTAGCGGTCCATCGAGAGACGAGTCTAGGCAATGCTGCCCAGCACTCCCATGGAATGTCATGGGGTTTATTGCTACCTAGGGTTTCTCAAGTCCGCCTCACAATGGAACATTCATAGCAAACCCACTAGGATTGATCCAAAATCCGAGTTCCTAGTGGTCATTGACAACATTCTGGTGTTGGGTCTTGGGACATCCTACTTTATGCGGAGATACCCAAGCCGAAGCAAATCCATGCCACACTGGTTCAAAGAGAATGGGAAATGAGAGGGATGTACTACTCAACCTCTCTGTCCATAGGGCATAGTCCCATTCTAGTCCCCTAAAACGGCATGAATCGGGTTCTAACCTAACCATACCTAAAGGTCAAACGATGGTAAAACCTTGTGAGAAGCCTCCCAGTTCTCTGGGACCACCCTACCACCAAACGACGATAAAACCTTGTGAGAAGCCTCCCAATTCTCTGGGACCACCCTACCCACCCACTTCCCTTGATAGCTTTAGTTTTCTAATTAGGTCCAATCACATTTATGTGCGACATTAAAACCAACTTCCTTAATTAAGCCTTCAGGGAACAGGGTTCATTTGTGTAACTTACAACACAGACACGAAAACATAGTAAGTATCCTTTTGACAATAAGTTCCTTAACTTATTTTCAAGTTAATCTTTGTCTCCTACCCATACATGAGTAATTATGTATTCCCTTTTTTCCAACAAAAGCACCCGGTCCAAATCACATGGCACCATGATTTCCATCCAGTATCTAGAACAGGATCTTCCAATGCCCTAGACGTTGGACTCACGGTAGTCTACAATTCTGTTCTAGACTAGACAAGGGGTGTCTAGAGCTCCACTGTTGACCCCAAGCAACCTAGGAGTGAGACACAACTTCTGTGGTTGGCCTTTTCACCACTCGACCTTTAGCCCATGAATCGAGTAGTGCCCTCTCGGGTTGAAATGTGGCATGACCTTGGAGATGATAACCCACACAAAATATCCTTTCTTAATTACTCCAATTAAGAAATAAGCACAATCAAGGCAATTAGCCTAATATCATCTTCCAAGAAAACTTTCCTTTATTTCCCCATGGCAACTTGTCATCACTGACCCCTGCCATGCATTTACCATCAAACACAAGCACTTGGAATAATCATCCAAATCACATCCCAACAATCACTTTAATGCAAAAGTATTTAGGACGTTGTTTGATCAACCAACAACAAATTGCATTTCTTCCAAACAATGCAATAAAAGTTGCAATAACATTTCCATCATCGCATATCTGCTCTCCCCTTTGGGATCAAAGAGCGATTCTATGTAAAATTTACTTAACACTCCCTTCTTTCTGCTAGGGCATATGCTAAGGTTTCAAACATTGTACAAGACGTAAGTCTTATCATTTCAATGCGGAATAATCAATCTGGCAAGAGCTTTTTTACATTTTCTCTAAGTGACTTTTATTTTTTAGTCTATCCCTAGCGCATTACTATGCGGAACCTTTAACTTGACCTTATCTTCCTTCCTCCCAAGGCAAGGAATCCAAGACAAATTTGTAACGAAGCTTTGTTACGAAGCAAGACTATCTTCCAATGTAAAAATAGTCCCTAAATCATTGTGCAAGTTGTAATCAACTCATAGTTTGGCAACACAAGGTAGACTCATTGACCATTATTTTATGCAATACCTTCATAGGATGGATGCAAGATGTTTAATGCTAGATCATTTCATGTACCATTGATGTATGCTTTGTATAATCTTTTTCCATGCATGTATCGTCTATGTGCATCTACAAACCTTAACAATATTGTCCTAAGTAAAGATTAATCGAAGACTTATCAATGCTTAATACTTTAGGATCTTATATGCTGCTTATGCTATGCATGGACCTATCGCATGGCAACTAGGTGCAACTAACTTTCCTTGATACACGCGCTTCACAAACTCCATCTTCACAAACTCCTATCGCATGGCAACTAGGTGCAACTAACTTTCCTTGATACATGCGCTTCACAAACTCCATCTTCACAAACTCCTGTCGCATGGCAACTAGGTGCAACTAACTTTCCTTGATACACGCGCTTCACAAAAACCATCTTCCGAATGTTTGCGATGAATTTATCCTTTTCAATAATCCCTTCCCGTGCGGCTCAGTACGGTCTAATGCATCTCATGTGTGAATCAAAGCAAGCATTCATTAATTTGGAAATACATTACTTGCGACTGGTACCGCAGTTGGATGGGTAGTGAAGTCCTCGCTCGAGGCTTTTGTTGCGGGACTGTCATCCGTGATTGACCTTTTCCCGTGACCTTTTCCCGCCCGGGGCCATTTCTTGGTCGTCTTTGCTTTAAACATGATCCCACAAGACTTTAGCCACCTCTTCCTTGAATAGCAGGGCCAATTGAGGGGGGAAATGCTAGGCTGCAAATAACCAAGCGGAACGAGGGGGAGAAGAACAACACGTGTGATCAGCCTCTAAGGAGGGGAAAGCACGAATCTACCAGAACCTTCCCTCTCTCTCTCTCTCTCCTTCATCTTCTTCTTGTTCTTCTTCTTCTCTCTTCTTACTTCTCTTTCTTCTTTCTCTTCTTTCTCTTCTTCTTCTCTCTTCTCACTTCTCTTTCTTCTTGCTCTTCTTTCTCTTCTTCTTCTTCTTCTTCTTCCTCTTCTTCTTCTTCTTCTTCTTCTTCTTCTTCTTCTTCTCTCTTCTCACTTCTCTTTCTTATTCCTCTTCTTCTTCTCCTCTCACTCTCTCTCTTTCACTTCCTCTCTCACTCACTCACTCACTCACTCACACACACACACACACACACACACACACACACACACACACTCTCTCTCTCTCTCTCTCTCTCTCTCTCTCTCTCTCTCTCTCTCTCTCTCTCTCTCTCTCTCTTCTTCTTCGATAGCAAAAGGGGGGGGAAAAGGTGGTAATTTCTTGCCTTCCTTTACGATGGGGGGGGGGGGGGGGGGGGGGGGGGGGGGGGATTATATAGGTGGTAAGGGGGGGTATTATTGGAGGGGGAGAACACGGAGTGGTGGTGGTGGTAACCACCACCTATTGCCATCCGCATGGCGGTGCTATAGTCCACACCTTCATCGTCTTCATCGCGTCCTTCCTCCCCGCCTCGGCATCATCGACGACCTCCACGTCATCGCGTTGTCTCTCCTGCCGCCCGCTGTCATCTTCCATTTCCTCTTCTCCCCCCCCCCCCCCGACCACCTGTCGGTGATGACAAGGGGAGGGAAGATTAAAAAATTTTGAAGTAAAATGTTTTATTAAGGGGGGGAGGTTGTTCCCATGCGGGAGTGGGGGGGTGTTACAGTCTCTTGGGGTTTTATCCCCCTTTCGAAGCCAACGGAACCATCAAATTTGCGGTTTGAGTAGTAGAGAATAAGCTAGTGTTTGGTGCACATTTTTGGTCTACCAAGGAGCTCTAGGAGATCTAATGCTTGGAGATTGCTTCCTACTAGTCCTAGACAAGGATTTTGTTTATCTTCTCATGTTCTATCAATACATAGTGCTTTGATTCATTGTGCTTTGTCTTTATCTTGTGTACCTCTTGTCTATTCTTTTTCTTCTCTTCTATCTCATATTCTCTACTTCCTTCTCTCTCTAATCCTTGGTGGATACGACCTTTCGACTAAAACCCCTCCAACATTTGTGAACCCGATGTGAAAGGTCGTGGAAAGGAAAGATAGGATGGGAGAACCTTCAAGCACAATTTCTAGCAATGTTTTGCAATAGTTAATGGAGAATATGAACATGCTTGTGTAGGTACAACAACAACAACAATAGGTGATGTAGGCTTCTGCTCAAACAAAAACTATTGTGATGAATGCTCTGCAAGTAGTAGAGTGTGAAATGAAGTTGTTTAATGGTAGGAATGTATCTGCATATTTGCATACCTATGCTCAAAAGATGGAGTTCATTGGGGTGGCTCAACTTGCATGGAGCCAGTATTTTGTACGGGTCATTGTACATGAATTGAAAGCCCGAGTTATTGAATTGTACATGTAGGATGCCAACTAGATAGCTTTCAAGAAGACACTCAAGGAAGAATTTTACATTAAAGACACTAGTTTGATTAGCCATAAAACTTTCCAGGAGTGGGTTCTAAAACCCAATAATTGTCTTGGCTACTACAGAGTTATTAAGAGAATTTGAAAGTTGGTTTGAACAGTTAGATCTTGCAAAACAGCAAGCTCTTACACGTTAGAAAATTGAATTGTTTCTACAAGAAGTAGATCTTGATTTTCAAGAGAAGCTTGATGATTTACTAGAGGATTAGAATACAGAGACATGTCTTAAAACAGAGTGAAGGCATGTTAAGGAAGCTATTACTGCATTGATGAAAAAGTAAAGAAGGAGAGAAAAATTGTATATATCGAGCTTGCCCA
This sequence comes from Lygodium microphyllum, assembly GCF_053477565.2. Taxonomy (NCBI): domain Eukaryota; kingdom Viridiplantae; phylum Streptophyta; class Polypodiopsida; order Schizaeales; family Lygodiaceae; genus Lygodium; species Lygodium microphyllum. The sequence goes on along the minus strand of NC_141157.1, from coordinate 76,757,008 downwards.
TTGTTACGAGCAAAATAGTTGATGTATCTATTAGCCACCCACTTCTGTGGCTAACCCTATGACTCCTCTAGCTGTTTTCCACTGTTAGGAAGATGTATTAGATGAATCGGTTAAAGACATGCATGATCTTCAATTCAAGGTTGCAAAATTGGATGAAAAGGACAAGAGGAAATGGGGTGGGCAATAGCCCCTAAACTAGGAAAAAGGTGTATCTGGTGTGATAGTTTGCAGCATGAAAGAAATGGTTATGTTGCTTATCAAGAGGCCTTGGCACGACAGCTCATCATTTGGAAAGATGGCAAGATCCATGCACAAGAAACAAGATTGCCTCTTGCTTTGAATTTTGGAAAGGGAGGTATGAAAAAGTTGTTGGAAGACTTGGTTGTCTAAAATGCTTATGCATATAGAGATCAATGTAAATGATGCTAAGTGCAACAAGGAGCTTGATCTGGGAGTTTTTCCAGAGAAGATCCAGCAAATGGTGAACGAATATGATGCTTAAACTCGGCTAGACCACCATGGCAAACCTGTGGAGGCTATCGTAGCAAATCTCAAAGAGGAAAGAAAGCTAGCACCCAAGGCTTTGTAGTGCATAGTGGCTTATAACCAGGATCAATAGACTAGGAGCTTACGCTAGAACATGGAAATACGAGAAATCCGGTGGAGTGCTAGCCCTAGCAAAAGCAAAAATCGAACAGGACCAAATGCAAAGAGAGAGAGCGCACTAGAAGGAGATCTCACACTAAGTGAGCTTCTGAAAAAGCGATTGCTAGATAACATGGCAATAGAGTAGAGTACCATGGCACTAGTAATGTCGCTACTCACATGACTAGTGGGGCTTTAAGAGCCAATACAAAATCCTCGTTATCATGAAATAGTTGGATAAATACTCGCTGAATGAAGACCTGTATAGTTTTGTGGAGCAGTTCGAGCAGGTTTGCGAGGCCGCCAATAGCCTCACTGACCTTACTCAACGCTCACAAGCGTTCAGTCTATGCTTAGAGGCGATAAGGGAAGGTCTTAGTACATAAGTCTAGATGCTACTAAGCGAGCCAACTTCAATAGCCTTAAAAATCTCTTCATTACGAGGTTCTCCGAGCCATGGTACTTCGATAACCTACTAGTGCGGTTGATGAATGTCAAGCAGAGAGAAAAGGAAGATATCTGGGATTATGTGACCCACGTGAGGAGTCTCTTCAAGAGAATCCCAACTAGCAAACCACCAAGTGAGAGAGCGGTGTCCACAGTATTCATTAATGGAATACAAAGCGAAGAGCTCTACAATGCCTTGGCAAGCAACTTGAGCTTACAGCGAGACGCGCTGGCTAGGGTCTTTGAAGAGGCCATTAGAGTGGATGACCAACTCAAGGAGAGAAACTCCAGGAGCTTGAATCGAGAGGAGACTATCTCCAGGAATTCTGAGAGAGCTTTGATGGCAAGCAAAAGGTCAAGCCTAAATACTCAAGATAAAGGCAAGGGCGTTGACTCAAGCCAAGAGCTAGGAGAGATGAAGATGAAGCTAGCTAGATTATAAGAGATGATGAGACGACCAATATGCTCTCACATCCAATGTGTGTAATGTGGTGGAAATCACTTGTCAGCTGAGTGTCAAGACCCTCAATCATCCCAACCTTGCGCCAATTGTGGTAGGTTTGGCCACGATACCATGCATTGCAGACTGCCAAGGAGACTCTTGTATCCACAACCATATAATCAACCTTACCTAGCAAATAGACCATTGAAATTATTCAAAAAGGGAGCCCCATTGGCTCTCCTGGCACCCAATGATGCCAAGCCAGCCATTCCTAGGATGAAGGTAGACCATATGGGCATCCCAAGACCACTTGGACCCTACATGACCCATCCTTCAAGTGACACTCCAATCCACTATGTGGAGGAGCCAAATGATGAAGAGCCTTATGTGCACCCTTATGTCTTGTATGATGAAGAGGGAAATGCAGTCCTTATGGACTACCGACCAGTACCCATGATGGCATTAGGTAGAGGAAGAGGTAGAGGCTTAGGAGGATAGACCCAAAAGCCAATCAAGTGTTAGACTTGCAGTCACACCTAGGACATATCTCTTCGCGTTGTCGTGAAAGGGAACAAGCAAATCGAGACAAGGCTGAGATGAGATGTGTTGAATGTGGAATCACACATGTCTTTGTTGATTGCCGTAGATGGAAGCCATCCTCTAATTAGGAAAATGAGCCATTGGTCCCATTGGGGTTATTCAATGTTGAGACACTCGACAGCAGGGAGGCCACACCTATCCCATTGCATGTCATGACCGAGTATAGATAAAGCAAGCTAGCATATCATTGCTAGGGCCGAAAACTTAGATGCAACCTCAATAAAAAAGAAGGGCCCTAGGAGAATGAAGAAGAAACCAGAAGCAAAGGTCACGTTGAAAACAGAGTGCTACAATGCTGCCTGCTGGTGGAAATAAGGTAACAGATGCAAAAACAGAGACGTCAACTCCAAGGACAGCTAAGAAGGAAAGTGCAAAGGTCAGGGAGTACCCCAACCCAAAGCGCCAACTCAAAGCCATAGAAGTCGAGGAACACCTAAAAGATGTTGAACCCATATTGGAACCTTAAACCACTCGAAGATCTTTTGAACAAACCTAAGTGGCGATGGACCAAAGTGCACGACTTAAACTTAATGTACAATTGGGCCTTAGTCACCGACGAGAAGGACGAGACATATCAAGACTTAGGAGATGACGAGTAGTCGAATGAAAATAGCTCTAAGGGCGAATATGAGGATTGTTGTTCCTTTAATGATGACGAGAGTGAAGGGGAAATTGACATGATAGAATATGACACTGAGGGATGGGTGATAGAGCAAATACGAGAAAACTCCAAACCACGCAAGGGAAATGCCTTTAGCATCAAAAGAGGAGTCATGCACCTGGATTGAGATTGCACCTAGTTGGAACACGTAGGTGCAATAGACTTTAAGCAAGTAGGCCTAGCCCAACCAAGTGTTGTGCCATTTCTTAGGATGGAGGACTCACCGTTGGAGCTACGACCACTAGGAGAGACTCCCTCTTCTAGCGAAGACAGAGAGTTTGATTCCGAATTGGAAGTAAGCTCAGATAGTGATCCCGAAATACCTCGACCTTCTAAGACTAGATGCACTAAGGCGGACTCACCATCGGAGCTACGACCACTGGGAGAGACTCCCTCTTCTAGCAAAGACAAAGAGTTTGATTCCGAATTGGAAGTAAGCTCAGATAGTGATCCCGAAATACCTCGACCTTCTAAGACTAGATGCACTAAGGGGGACTTACTCGTCCACCTCAAGCGCCGAATGTTAAAGGAGGAAGTAACCTAAGGACACACAGGTAGAGGAGCAAAGAACACTGCAAGACCTACCAAGAAGATTCACTAAGTTCAAGAAAGGCGATATGGTAGTGATCTTGCTAGGATCCAAATGCCAGGGGCAAGCAAGCAAACGAATAGAAGGACCCACCGAGGTCAAGGAGGTCAATTTAGCCAAGGAGGGGGAGACACCCCGACTTGTCTCTATAGTCGATGACATGATCGAGAAAGAGGAAGCAAGTCTCATTGCTCTCTTGCGAGAGTATATAGATGTCTTTGCTTGGACCTTGGAGAAAGAACTCAAAGGGGTGGATCTGAGTGTAGTGAATCACAATATACCCATGACACCCGATGCAATGTCGGTCAAGCAGTGACTGTATCCCATGAATCCAAAGCATGCTCACACTGTCAAGGAAGAAATTGATAAGCTAATGAGAGTAGGATTCATCTATGAGATTGAGCACATGGATTGGGTGTTAGCCATTGGCTTGACACTACATTTACCCTTAGAATGGTGTATTACCTTAGTCATTGTTATTTCCTGTGTGGAGCAGCCTTTATATGTCTTATAAAGTTCATTGCCTCATGAAGTGCAATTTTGGGGAAGTTGCAAAAACGTGACCTGATAAGGTATTTTGTGTATTCTTCTTATCTATTTGATCACTTATGATATATACACCTGATGTATGATGGATTTACCTAAATATATTGAGAATTTGGCAGTTGACACCATCATCTATGGTGTATTTGTCTCATTTGCAGCCTGTTTCATATGTTGTGCTTCTCATTTTCTGATATGTAGTGCTAAATATAGTATTTCTATGCATTCATATGATTAGCTTTGAGTTTCTGTGATTTTTGGGTGTGAGATTAGGTATTTGCCTCATAAAGCATTCTGTCCTATTATGTATTCTGCATAGATAGGGCAGCAACACTTTGGCAATCCTACCACGCTTTTCTGAATCTCTGGTGTGGAAGTTTCATAGCAAAATGACTTCAGTTGATGCAGAAATGTGAAGCTTTGTCAAAAACGACATTGTTTCATGGAAGAAAACTGAATTTCCTGTGTATAGTTCAAAGGGTTTTCTACATGTAGATCGTGTCATTCTTTTCCTAATCATGTGGTGAAAGACCCAATCAAAAACCACTCTATTTGGGGCTAGAAATTTGAATTTTTTGCATGAAACAGAGGTTGCTACATGGAGTAGTTTTTTGCATGAATCATTCTCTGTTGGAAGGTTTTCTAGGTGCATAATTTGTGCAGAGATTTGAAGAAGTACTTGAGATTGGTGAAAAACGACTTTGTTTTATGGATGAAAATCATATTTTGTGTATGGAGTTTGAAGGGTTTTCTGTTGGTATATGTTGCCATTGATTCTCTATGTCTCTGTGTTCAAACACCATTAAAAATGGCAAAGATTGAGGCTAGACATTCGAATTTGCTGTATGGAGAATAATGCCTACATGGAGTGCAATTTTTTGCATGAAGTAGAGTTCCTGCATAAAGTAGTAGTTTCTGCATGAAGCAGAATTCCTACATGGAGCACAATTCTTGTGTGGAGTAGAATTCTTGCATGAAGTAGTTTCCTGCATGAAGCAGTTTCCTGCATGAGAGGCAGAGTTTTTATATGAAGCAGAATGTCCTAAAAATCTAAAATTTTTGTCAAGACATGAAGCAGGAACAATTGCTTGAAGTAGTGACAACTACCTGAATCAATGGGTAAATCAAAGGAAAAGAAAAAGCGGTGCAAATTTTGCTTTGAGTCTGGACATACTTCAAAGCATTGTTCTTATGTTCATGGGTCTTGTGAAGAAGGAAAATCTTGCAAGTATTTTTGCATGTTTGATTTATACAATGAGTTTCATTATATTTGCAAGAGGTTTTCATCAGTAGCAAAGAAGATTTCAAGTTCAAAGATTGATAAACCATGGGAGAAGTTGGATTCTTTTGAGGATATTCTTTACGATGCTTATGAATGGTATGATGATCATGAAGGCAAGAAAGTCAAGCATTAAGCATATTGGGAGATTTCTTACACCAGTTGAAAAGGTCAAGGAAAGATATGAAGATGTTTTGGATTTTGATTCTGATTTTGATTCAAGTTCAAGTGATGATGATGATGATTGGTGCTCTTTACCCATGGTCTTGCCAAAGATTGAGGTAAAGGAAGTGAGAGAGGACAAGAGCCAAAGAATCCAAGAATCCTCGAGTGCCCCAAACCCAATAGAACAACTAGCCAATGGGAGAGTGGATCGTCACACACTTTGCATCAATAATCTCAAGGTATTTTCCATATTTTGGTATTTTGCAAACTGTCATAATCAATCTCCAGTCAGCTTTAATCAAGAAGAGAACAAGCCAGCAGTTATGAACAATGAAGATGATTAGATTGGTGATGAAGAATATTAGTTATGTATTCAAGTAGATGATGCTGTTATGGATGATAAGTTTGAGGATTATGGATGTCATTGTGCATGATTTTCCTGGTTCTCTTATTGATGCTAAGATACTGCAGCTACTAAGTTGGATTTCAATGAAAGAACTTTGTAAGAACTTGAAGAAGTGCCACTACTTGTAGTGCAAAATGCACCATCTTTGGATGTATTTGTTCATGATATCGATGTTTCCAACACGCAAGATAATATTTCAGGTCATTGCATTACTCGATCTGAAGAACAAGCTAGTGTTCAACTCCCGAAATTGCGGAATTGCAAGATTAGCACTGTAATCCCTTTGCAGGAAGAGCAAAATTGCAAGGTTTGCACTACATTTCCTTTGCAAGAGTTGGTTGAATATGAAGCATTGTAGAATGTAGTTAGTTTGCATGGTTTTTCTAAAGTTCCCCATGAGGTACACTCTATGCTTCAATCTCCAACTGAGATGATTGATTGGTTTTCTATTGAGCTTGAAAAGGAGAGAAATGCAGCCAATGTTGTAGCAATTGAAGCTTTGTCTATTATTAATCGACTTCAAGAGGAGAAAGCATTACTCCAGCAAGAAGTTTCTCAACTGAGGAATGTGATGGATTTCCAAGTTTCTCATTCTTTTGAAGTCATTAATGCTCTTGAGGAAGTTGTTCTACAGAAGGATAATGAAGTTGTTGATTTGCATACACAGTTGGTATTTTCTCCTTATTCAAGTCAAGATGTTATTCTTGAGGATCTCTATGCATTGAATGATCAGGTTGTTGATGTTTCAATTCAAATTGATATTTCTAAAGTCTTTGAGGACTTTGATCAGTCTATCACTGAAGTTGCAGTATCTAGAAGTATGCAAATACCTACAGTGGATATCTATGCAGTTCATATTGCAGCGGGAATGATTGATGTTATTCATTTTGATTGTTTTTTTAGCATGAAAGTATTAATGTTGTATGAGGTGGATGCTTGTAGCAAGTGTATGTAACAGTTTTGTGTGTCAAGAAAGCTTCAAAATGATCTATAAGAACCTAAATTTAAGCAATTCTTACTGCTGAATTCTGAATTCGTGCAACAGTATCTTAACTTCATGCAGCAGCAACCAAACTTCATGCAGTAGCAAGCTGAATTTCTACAGTACTTACAATAGCAAGTTGAATTCTTGTACTTCCTACAGTAGCAAAATATACTATAGCAAGCTGAAATGCAGTTAGAAGTGCTACATCAACCTCAAAAACAACAAATACGACAACCACATGATGATTACTAGTTCCAAGTACTTGAAAATTAGCAGTTACAAGTTGTTGTGGATTATCTTACATGTTTCTTTCAGGATACAATGTCTTATTCAAGATCCAAATTGGGTGGTACATTGCCATACATTTATTAAGATGAGAATGCTAGAGCATCATTGATATCTTTTCAAGTCAATGTAATTTTTCTTTGCAGTTAGAGCAGTAATCTACTTATTTTGTTATGGTTTTATATCTTCATTCTCTATGATATATTATGGATGTCATTGCATATGATGAGTTCTCAACCTTGGCATATTTCATGGAAATGGTTTTACTATAGAACTATGGTTCATTACTTGCCAGCAATTGTAGATACTTTCATTCTGGCTATAATGCAAGAGGACATTGTTCAAGTTGGTTACAAGCCACAAAAGGATTCATGGGTTTAGTCAGTAGTTGGAATCAAATTTATGCGTCACTGCTGCAGTGGCTCACATAGTAGTAGTGTGTAATTCTATGGATATTATGGTTATTTGTCATTTTTATGATTATATAGCTCTCAAACTTTGACAATATCTCATTATACTTATGCTAGTGATATTGTAGTGTTGGAAATAGTATTTGTTTGTCTTGAATGGACAAAATACATGTCATTCATGTTACATGAAACTACAATCTTGATGAAGGTGATTGTAACCTTACTGCGAGAGACAGGGTTATTGCGGCAAGAAACAAGGTTATTGTAGCAAATAATAAGGTTACTACTGCAGGCAACATGGTCACTACTCCAAGCAGCAGGTTTACTATTGTCAGTAAATAGTTACCCCATGCAGAAACACGGTTACCCTATAGAGCATGACATTGATTTCATACAACAAGACATCAACTTGGTTTGCAGAAAGCAATGGTAACCCTGAGGCGAGTCAAAGAACTGATATGGAGACACTCAAGGAGCAGCAAAAGTCTTCATTTTAAAAAAAGGAGTGTTTTGATAGAGTAAGTCAACAAGCTATTATTGCTACGGAGTTGAAATATGAACACACTATGAGTAAGTCAGTTAGAGTGTTTGAAGATGATGTTCAAGAAGTGTATTTGGATGTCGAGTCCCATTCTAAACCGATAAAGTAAAGAAGACAAACATCGATAAACCGACATATTAAGCGTAGAGATCTTGTCATGGTCTATAATTCAAAGCTTGGAAGCATCTGGGAAAGCTAAAGTTGAGGTATATTGGTCCTTATGAGGCTGTAAAAGATGTGGGTCCAGGACTTTTTGTGTTGGCTACTTTGCATGCTGAAATAATCAAGCCAATAGTAAATGGGTTCAGATTAAGGAGGCTAGTACAACTAGATTATAATGATTTACCTCCTAAAGTTCAGAAGAAATCCACAGTTGCAATTAATTTGGTTCAACTTTTTGCAGAGTTTTGCCTCATAGAACAAGCAGTGCAGTTTTTCCCCATAGAGCTGGCAGTGCAATTTTGCCCCATAGAGTAGGCAGTGCAGTTTTGTCTCATAGAGCAGTTTATGATTTTCTTACTCTTTCTCAACCTTATGCAGTTTTACAGCAGTCCTTTGTGTCTGAAAATATGGAAGCATTTATTCATGAAAAAAATGCTCTTAAGGAGAAAATTAATGAAATGCAGGTTGAGTATCATAGACTTGTGGCAATGGTTACTGCTTTGCAGAGTGTTAGGCAGATTGATTATGCTGAAAATCAGTCTTTTGATGTTGATGTTATCAAGGCTTATATTAATGATGTATTGCATGATATTCATAACTAGGTACAGATTAGGGAGCTTATAGTGGATAAGAATCATGACATGGATGTTTTACCTTTTGGATCGCATGAGTAGCATGTTCAGGAGTAGTCTATTACGGACTTCCATGATACTCATGAGCCTCATAGTTCATAAGTTACTTTGATGTACCACTATATTAGATCTATTTCTATCTTTGTCCTTATTTCATATTTAATGTGTATGCCTCTAGGATTATGCCTTTATGTTTTGTTTTGACTGTCTTTTGAGGGGATTATGCAACTGCAGTAGGGACTATAAGTATCCTACTGGAGAGACTCTACTTATGGTTACTCTTTGTGGCTTACTTCATGGTGCAAGGCTGTGAATAAGGCATAATTTTTCTCACTAGATATGTTGGAAGGCATTTTGACTTCCTGGATCATTCAAGGGCTCGAGTCATGGCTATGCCAGCCATCCATCCTGTTGTGCCAAGTGTTAGTCGTTGGCGTGACACTACATTTACCCTTAAAATGGTGTATTACCTTATTCATTGTTATTTCCTGTGTGAAGCAGCCTTTATATGTCTTATGAAGCTCCTGCCTCATGAAGTGCAATTTTGGGGCAGTTGCAAAAACGTGACTTGATGAGGTATTTCGTATATTCTTCTTATAAAGCTCACTGCCTCATGAAGTGCAATTTTGGGGCAGTTGCAAAAACATGACTTGATGAGGTATTTCGTGTATTCTTCTTATCTATCTGATCACTTATGATGTATGCGCCTAATGTATGATGGATTTACTTGAATCTATTGAGAATTTGGTAGTTGGCACCATCATCTATGGTGTATTTGTCTCATTTGCAGCTTGTTTCATATGTTGTCCTTCTAATTTTCTGATTTGTAGTGCTGAATATAGTATGTCTATGCTTTTATATGATTATTTCTAAGTTTTTGTGATTTCTAGGTGTGAGATTAGGTATTTGCCTCATAAAGCATTCTGTCCTATTATGTATTCTACATAGATAGGGCAGCAACACTGGGTTTCACCCATAGTCATCATACTAAAGAAGAACAGGAAGATCAGATGTGCGTCAACTACAAAAAGATAAACATTTCTATGAAGAGAGAGAATTATCCATTGCCATACACCGAGCACATGCTCAAGAGAGTGGTTGTGGTAAAGTGGCCTACAATTTCCTAGATGGCTTCTTGGGGTATAATTAGGTGCAAGTGCACTCTGACAATAGGCACAAGACTGCCTTTGCCACTAAATGGGGAGTCTTTGCCTACATAGTCATGCTGTTCGGGTTGACTAATGCGCCAACTACCTTCTAGAGCTCATGTCTGCTATATTCAAGGATATGCTTAGGAAGGATTTGGAGGTTTTCATCGATGATCTGTGTTTTCACTCTACTTGGAAGGAACACTTAAGAATGGTGTCAATTATATCATCTCTCGTTGAGCCCCTTAAAGTGCCAATTTTGGGTGAAACACGAATGCATCCTAGGGCACGTGATGTGAAAGAACAAGATTGCCACCGACTTCTCAAGAGTCAGGATTATCGTTGATCTTCCACCACCAACCGATTATAAGGGAGTTCAGTGCTTCCTAGGCCATACAAGGTATTATTGGTAGTTTGTGTTAAACTATGCATTGATTTCCAGAACTTTATACAAGTTGTTGATTATATTCGAGTGGACCAAGGAATGCCAACGCGCGTATGAGGAATTGAAAAAGGCTTTAATCACTGCACCAATTCTACGAGCCCCAGACTAGACAATCACCTTTCATGTTCACATTGACGCTTCTAAGCTCGTCGTAGGAGTGGTGTTGTGCCAGCATGGTGAACACAACTTAGATTATCATGTGAGCTTTGTTACCAGACAACTCATATATACAAAAATGAATTATTCGACAATGGAGAGAGAGGGTTTAGCCATGGTGTTTGCTGTAAAGAAGTTTTGGCATTATCTTTTGTAAACCATGTGCGATAGAATGCATAGCTTGATGGTTACTTTTGCTTTTAGAATTTGACTTCTTTGTGGCTGTGCATAAAGGAAAGAAACATTATATGACTGACCATATGTCTTGCATCCCCACGGGAGAAGCCGCTAGACAAGGCATTGTAGACGAACTACATGATGCCCATCTATTTAGCCTAGCCAACAAAAGAGATTTGTTTAGAGTTGATTTGATGTCTTATTGGGAAAATGACATAGTCCAAGTGCTTGAGCATGGACTCCCTAAATGACCAATAGAAAAATCCCAACTTATCCAAATCATTCTCAAAATCCAACCTTATCAGTTGATAGTAGCTGCCAACTCTATCGGCTAGGGTAAGACAGATTGCTCCACAGGTGTGTGTGCGAGCATAAAATGCACAATGCACTTGCAGAGGCACATGATGGAATAGCAGGAGGGCATTTTAGTAGAGACACAACAACCCGCAAGGTGCTAGAGTCTCAGCTATGGTGGCCTACTATTTTCTGAGATGCAACATGATTCATAAATCACTGTGATGAGTGCCAAAGGACCAAGGTACCAGTTGCAAGGACAAAATGAAGTTAAGTCCAATCATTGCAAGGCAACCATTCGAGAAATGGGAAATTGACTTCATTGGGCCAATCACTCTCATAGCACAATACTCACAAGCAAAATACATCATTGTTGCCAACCACAGACTATCTCATGAAGTGGGTGGAAGCATGAGCTACGAGAAAGAATGATGCTAGAACCACTACTAAGTTCCTTTGGGAATAGGTAATCTCAAGATTTGGCTGTCCCATTGAACTTGTTAGTAGCGACCAAGGCACACACTTCATTCATGAAGTGATCACTTCATTAATGAAGTGATCGCTCATCTCCTATCCACCTTCTAATCATCCATCGAAAATCCTCACCATACTATTCTCAGGCCAATGGCCAGGCTGAGTCTACGAAATAAAATTCTAGTAAACATCCTGACCAAGGTAGTCTCTCCTTTGCACAACGACTAGGATAACAAACTCATGGTAGCCTTATGGGCCTACCGCATAGCTTATAAAATGGCTGTGGGACAAACTCCCTTCACATTAACCTACGGGACTGAAGCAATTCTACATATAGAGTTCTTCATTCCTAGCCTGAGAATCGCTCATCAAGAGAGATGGGATGGAAAGGGCATGGACAAAGCACCTAGTTGAGCTAGAACGCCTATCAAAAACTCAACTTCTAGCCACCCATGTGCTAATATATGCGAGAAGGTGAGATGAAAGAGCTGGTTTGACAAGCATATCAAGCAGTGCAGTTTCAAATAGGGAGACCTGGTACTGCTATAGTTAGTCAAGGGACATAAGCAAAAAATAAAGTTTAGAGGGCTAGGGCCTTTCTGAGTTTGCACCATCAGTCAAATGGGAAATGTGGAACTCAAAATCCTAGAGGGTGAGGGCATGGGCTTCTTCAATGGTGGCAGTCGTATAAAGAAGTACTACTCTCCCATGCACCCACTGTATGAGCCGCCAATGCTAGAATCCCCTGTCAATGTGCGAGTGGCCACTATCACAAAGATTGACGATGAGGATGAGGAAGCAGTAGAACCAGCCTACCTGAGCATATCGGTCAACTGCCAAGTAAACACACACCTTCAATGCATTGATTGATGAGGGAGCTGGCTTTAATGTCTCGCGATCATTGGACTCGCATCAGCGGACCGCAATTGCAGAGCCCAACAATGCCAAACTCAGCCCATATGGGGGCCGATCATATGCACTCTTGGGAAAGTGCAAGGCTACACTCTTTATTGAGTCTGAAAGCATACCAATGATCTTCTATGTGTTTCCAAACATCAAAGATGCAAGTACAAAATCACTGTTAGGATGCACATTTAAAAAGCAAGCTCATTGCAATGTTGACTACGAGTCCCAACGTATTCACCTCTCCATAGGCAACATACGAATAGTCACCACTTTCAGCAAGGGCTGCACGACTCCTTCAAAGTCTACACAGCCACCATCGGTAGAAAAGCCCACTGTCAGGTCTAAAGAGGGGGGTCGTGACTTGCCACCACCCACCAAACCTAAAGACCTACAACCCGCTAAAGCCAAAACTAAGACCCCTGAACCAAGGCTTCAATGGATACCAAGGAGCAAACACCCACGAACCTGCATGAGTAAAGCCCCACGATCAAAACCTAGGGGGCCAAGACGAAACTATAGACATCGACGTACGATCAAAGCCGCAATGGGTCCCCAAGACCTTATTGCAAGTGCAAGGCTACTATGCGGGTAACACTTGGATCTTGGTACCTAAAGCCAAAATGGCCAAAGGCCCTACTCAAACGCCGCCCTCAAGCTTGACCACACAAAACATCAGGATAGATTAGGCACTCAGGCCACAAGAGACTCAAGCTACTAAATCCATAGAACCTCCAAAGTCTAGGCCTGTAGAATCTAAAACAATCTATAGGCCAAAACTGTTGCCCACTACTAACAAACTGTCTCAACCAGGGCCTACTAGTGCCCCTCAAACCTTAGAAGAACCATTAGTAGCCATCGCCTAGCCTATTAAACAAGAGGCCAAGCCACAACCTCAAATGCAACTAGAGCTATAACAATCAACTAGCTGCACTAAACTCTCTAGTTTCCAGACACCTGTAGGCCTTAGATCCTCTTATGAACGAAGATCAATTCTAACCTTGGCCATGGACTTTGCTAAGAACACGGGGGATGACTTGGTTTCTTTTTTGAGATGCCTAGATGCCACCTTCCAATTGCTTGTTAAAAGCTATGACCACTTGGACATAGACTTTTTGGAAGAACCTTTAGCAACGGAGGTGGGTATGCTACCTTGCACATGGGAAGAATCCAAATTTGTATTCGTTAAGGGCTGCCAAAGTAGTTGAGGGGTTAATCGCCACACTGAGATTTCCTGCAAGCAAGCATAGAAACGATGCCTCGTAGACATATGAGGAGCATAGAGAGCATAGTGCTTTCTTTCGTCTTCTTCATTTTCATTATTGTCTTCTAACTTACACACCCAATATCAAGTAAGACCTAATTCCACATAATAGTGTGTAAAGGGACCTAGTCATTGATTGACTAGTATGATTAGTTCTGACCAACATCATTATGGCACACCTACTATCTAGCTAACCTATAACTGGAGAGAGTTGGTACATCCATAGAGCTTGATTCTTCAAATGGAGTGATAAAAAAATGACTTGTTTGTCTACATATAGTAGTGCTGTGATTGGAATGTATTGATTGGGTGTGAAATGAGATTTCCTTGTAAATAAATAAGGTTGAAAAAATTAGGTAGAGTTGTGTGAAAGACCCAAAATAGACTGCTCCATTGCAATTTTCCAGGAAGCCCATCCGATTCTTGAAGACCAGTACTTCTTATTCTTGCTCAAAGTACCTCCTCTTAGAGAGGTGATCCACTTGGTTTTTCTACAAGAATTGGACTTCAAACAAGAGATACAAACTTTGAATCTATCTTTGTGAGTCTCTCAATCCAAAATGGGAGAGAATCTTGCAAAAAAATGCAATCTTCTATAGCAATCTGGAGACTAGAAATTATGAATTTTAGCAACGTGATTGGCTTGATGCCAAACGCAAGCTTGTAAGGAGTCAAGTATGTTTCCATCTTGAAGGATGTTTTGGGGATTCAATTAACCCAAAATCAACGCATGGTATTATTATGTCACAGTCACAATATATGGATAAGATATTACATATGTTTAATATACAAGATTGCAAACCTATGTGCACTCCTATGGAGCCAGGCTTAAAGCTATCTTTGCGTAATGGTAAAGAGATGTCAAATGTTGCAATTTATAGCCAATTTTATTTATCTTTGCAACACATGCCCTAACATTTAGTATGTAGTAGCTCAAGTGAGCAAGTATAGGCATACCCCACGCACCATACATTGGCAAGTTGTTAAGAAAATCTTTAGATATTTGCAAGGTGCTCTATCACATGCATTATTATTTCCCGGGGGAGGGGGTTGGGGGGAGACTTGTATCTACAAGCTTACAATGATTCAGATTATTAGGCTAGTGATGTAGACACCAAGAAGTCTAGTGGTGAACACTATTTCTTTCCAGATTGCTCATGCATTTCATGGCTAAGTAAGAAGTAGCCTATAGTGGCTACCTTGTCTTGTGAGGTTGAGTATAGGACATCCTTCATTGCAATAATGTAATGTGTATGGATGTGTAAATTGTTGAAGAAGGTGGTCATGTGCTTAATGATCTTATTATAAAGTGACGACCTTGATCACTCACCAATTCTATCACGAAATCATAGCGGGTAAATATATCCTTGCATGGGCACTTAGCCACTACCGAGGCTAAATTGTTTGGAAGTGCCCAAACTTCTATCCACTTGGTGTAGTAATCCATTACAGTAAGGATATACCTATTTTTGGTATAAGATGCCAAAGGTCTGATAAGATTGACAAAATCTAGTTCCCATTTTGAAAGGGTTCCAATAGCAAGATCAGATGAAGTGGTAACCAATCCCGAGAAAGGGGTTGATCAAGCCACTAGTAAGAATCATACTTTTTGACAAATTAGCATACATCTCCATGCATGGTAGGCCACCATAATGTTGCTTGGTGAATTTTCTTGATAGTAACATCAACCAGAAAATGATCTCCTAAAATTCCTTGATGAGCTTCTTTGCTCACAACATCTCACTCCATGGGAGGAATCAACACTATAGCACTTCCAATAGGGTCCAATGGTAAAGTTGGCCCAAGACATACTCAAAAATTCATCTCCAAAGAGCCAATCATTTGCATTGGTCCATCAAAATGTGATCTAGAACGTGTCTTTAGTCTAGCATTTCCTCGTACCAAGTCCAAGGAGGACTAGGTGGGTCATGTTTGTTGCTACAGAAAATAGTTGAGTATCTGAGAAGTCATCATTGACTCTTAAGGGGGTTCTCTAAAATCTAGTAATTCAAGAGAGGAAATCTACAATGATATATTGAGCTATTGGTCTGTGCAACACTTTAAATTCAAATTCTTGAAGCAATAATATCCATCTATCCACGCGACTTGTGATATTCTACTGCTTGACCAAGTAGATTAGATAGAATGTTCCACATGAAAAACAAATGAATGACTAACCAAATAGTGTCACAATTTCTTACTAAATAGATCATTCCAAGGTATTTTCACTCCATGATAGAATATTTTTTCTTAACCAAGGAGAGCCATCTCTATTGGCATAAAAAATGGATCACAATCATCCATAAGTATCATGCTACATGATTACACCTCCAATTGCAATAAGTGATGCATCCACAAAGACATGAAATGGTTTGGTCCAATCTGGAGGGACCAGAATTAGAGCCTTTGAAAGGAACAACTAGAGACATCACAAGGCCAAATCTGGTGCCTCATTCTAGGTGAAGGCCAATTTAGAAATGTGGGCCAATCGATTGAGAGGGATAGCTACATGGGCTAGGAGGCATAGATGATGTCCATTCCAATGGACTTGCCCCAAAAATCATAACACAGCGAATGGGGAATTTGGAATCAAGGTTTGCATATAATGGTAGCCATATCTAGGGGTCCACAGCAATTCCATCTCTTGAAATGGCATACGCTAATAAACATCACCTTTTATAGCAAAAACCCACTTCATGGGGTTAAGACTGAGACTTACTTCTTGACATCATGTGAAGTAGAGCTGAAGATGATGCAAGTGGAAGAGTATTGTGCTGAAGACACTAAAGTCATCTAGAAACACCTACATGAAGTCGGTTAAGTAGGGCTCAAAAATTTTATACATATCCCACTTGGGGCATTCTTCAAGCCAAACCACATCATAGTATAGACAAAGGGGCCTCATGCTATAATGAAGATAGTCTTGGATTGATCTTTTGGAGCAATCTATGACAAAATTGTATCCATTAAAGAAATACAAAAAAAGGAATACATTTTGTGGCCAATGACCTTATCTAGAATGTTGTCAAGGTATGAAATGGGAAATGGGTTGGGTCTAGGATAGTGGCAACATTCAATTTCTTGTAGTCCACACAGATCCTCTATTTTTTGTTTTTCTTGGAGACTATGATAGTTGGGAAAATCCATTCTAGCTAACCCACTAGAGTAATGAATCTAACTGAAGGGAGTCAATCATGCTTTTCCTTTACTACTTTGGCCATGTATAGATTCATATGATACTTTGTATGCAGACTAGAATAGCATCCAATTTGAGTGGAATTTGGTATTGATAGAACCTAGGATCCAATCCTTTCATTTCAACATAATTGCATGCAAATACATCCTTAAATTATGTTAGGAGGGTAATGAGTTGCTCTTGAAACTTAGGCTACAAGTGAGTATTGATTTTTCAATCAGCCTAGTTTCTTCTGAACCAAGATATACTATAGAAAGTCCATCCTCCATGGCCTAGTCACCTTTTGCATTTGTACTTCTCAAACTCTCTTTCCTATCTAAGGAGTTCTACTACATCCAATTTGGCTATAGCCATGTAACGTGTCCTCTTTGTATCATCCAGGACACGTCTTAGCAGTCCATCGGAAAGGATGTCTAGAAAGCTCCGCCCGGCACTCCCATGGATTGTTATGGGATTTGCGATCTAGGTCTTTCCGCGTCTACCACATAGCGGAAGTATCCTGGCCGTTCCCACTTCGAATCGATCGGAATTAGGGTTTTCATGACTGGTCATTAACTAACAGCCACTAGCGTCGAACCCAAGCGAACTACTTTACGCAGAAACGCCAGGTCCGAAGCAGATTCATGCTGCACTTGGTTCAAGGAGAATGGGAAACAAGAGGGATGCAAAGCTCAACCTCTCTGCCATAAGGCATAGTCCCATTCCATTCCCCTAAAACAGCGTAAATCGGTTAAGACATAACTCTAGGTCATCGCTTTCGTTATTCGTTTTCTTTTACAATCATCCCGCTGTTCTTTGAGAAAAGTTCCCGACTAACCGGGACCACCCAACCGCAGGACGGACCTATGGCCCATCCTCCGCACTTTCCTCGGTTTGTTTTAGTTATGTAATTATCTAACACATTAATTTGACATGTAACAACCAGCTTCTTTAATTAATCCGTTAAACATTGGTTCCTTCACGTAATCTTATCACGTGACATAGAAAAACAATATCAAACAAGTTCTTTATTAACATATCATCATTGTTATCTTTGAAATACAAGGAGTTCCGCCCGTAGGCTTGTCCATAATCTGCTCGAAGGCTATCCAGTAATCCACAGTGATCACTATTCCAAGCTTCTGCCCGTAGACTAGTATGCGGGCCTCGAGATCCAATCCCGAGTCACGTTAGGCTCTTGTGCAGGACCCGGAAGGCGAGGGATTTACGGCCAGAGCCCCCCTGGCACTCAAGCATCCTCCTGCTCCAAGTAGAGCTCAACGGAGAGACCTCGCACAGCAGGTTTGGTCCACATTCCCGGCGCGGTCAACAACCCCCTTGGTTAGGGTCAGGCAGGCAGTCGGGGGTAACTGAAACTGCCTCTCTCTTCAGGCCTTCATCTTGAAGTATAGGTATTCATTTAATTTGTAATTCATAAATCAAACAGTGCTCTAAAATCTCTAGCAAGCACAAACATTTCCATTAATCGACCGTGTTGTTTGGCAAATTGCTAAGGAATTATTCTTTCCTTTTGAGTGTATCAACACTCATTTCAAGGTGTCTTGCAACTTGGTGAGATCCTTTATATTCCGGTTTAGTGCGTACCTTATTAATCCAACTTGGTCAACCCTAAAGTTCATTCGATACTTTAGTTTCCGGTTTATAACTTTCCTTATTTAGAAGGATATCCAAGAATACGTCCTTTTGCAAGATAACTTGCGTAAGGATCTGCCATCCTTGTTGAGGGTGTTTACCCTTTCTCCTTGTGAATAAATCACAAGACTAAATGACTTCGTACTTGCTACGCAAGTCCTGCGATGAAATAATCCGTTTTAGATTATTTAAGCTGGGACCTAGGGTCTCTTTTTAAGAACCTTAGGGACAACTCTAGTTCATTTACCTTTACGAAATTAATTGACCCTACAATCAGGGAAGGTAGTCAAGTGCTTAAGGTACAAACATTTCTTTGGTCTTTAAGGCATGTTTTGCAGCATGGTATTTCTAAATTTAGATTGATTTGGCTATCTATTGGAAGGAAATATTGATCACCTCGGCACGATTTGTTATCCTTGTGACAATTGATTTTTCAGTCCTAAATTTTATTGCTTTGTGGTAGGTAAATTCAATTTAATCTTCATTTTTCCTTGCAAACGAAACTTATGCCAATTAACATTCTTTTCCTTGCCAAGATATGCAATTAGCAATGATAATTTCCTAGTAATTTGAACAACGTAAAATAAACCTTTCATGAATTTCATCATGACTTGTTGCAAAAAGAATAGGGTTAATGGTGCAAGATGCAGCTTTTATACCTTCAGGAATTCAAATTGAAATATACTACTATAGTAAGTAGATAATCTTGTTCGTAATTTGTTATAAATGCATGATGCTATTCGAATGAAACTACGTTCTATACATTATCATTTGTTCAATTAAACTGAACTCCTTCATTGTAAATAACTCGGAAAAATATATCCTATCCCTAAGAATTTCTCTTTGCCTGATTGACTTAAAATCGAAAAAAACCAAGAAGGAAAAACCTGGTTTTGCGGTGAGATATCCACATGGATACCAGGAGATGATCCTCCCGCAGCTACTCCTTGGACTTTCTTAGGTGGCATCGCAGTTCGATTGTGAAGGCAGCTTTTACTCTTTCTTTCGGATTTCCACCGTCTCTCTTTCGAGGCAAGAAGTCGATCAAAAAGTTGACCACCGGAAGGGATAATAAGATCTCTAAAATCCTAGCTTCTTCAAAGAGAAAAAGGTTTGTAAGTTTAAGGGATAAAGGATCTATAGGATATAATCATGCTAGAAAGATTATGTGTGAGCGTGGCTTCACAAACATCTATGAAAGCCCTTGGGATATCTTTGGCAATGGAATGGAAGGATTTGGGGGTTTTTCAAACCCAAAGGAAAAATTGAAAAATAACACAAGGGTTTATAGTTGGGGAAAAAAGTGTGTACGGGGTTTAGAAAGGGCTTAGGAGTGTAAACAAAAGAAAAAGAACATATGAGGGTAAAACACGGGGTCAAACACAAGATGGGACTTATGGTTTTAGGCACGGGGATTAAGGGTTTTCGCCTCCTAGAGTAAGGTGAATTTTAAGGGACTTGGCTTTAATGCACCCCGGAAAAGGGTTAATCGTATCCTGGAAAAGGCTTAAGTCTACCCCGGAAAAGGGGTTAATGCACCACGGGAAAGGGGGCTTGGGGGTTTAAAAGCCCGGGGGAGGGGGAATGAAAATTCACAGGAAGGGATATGAGGGGGTGAATGGGGGCTTGATTAGCCCCCCTTAGGAAGCTTCCCCTTCCTTTATCACGTGGCCAGAGGGGGGAAAAACAATATGGCGGGGGGGGGCGGGGGGGGGGGGGAAATGGGAAACCTAACGGTGGCGCTGTGGAGAGGGAAGCTGGAGGGGATAGGCGGCAGCGGCGGCTGGTGGCAGCAGCAATCGAGCAGGGCGGCGTGTATCTTCTTCTCCTCCTTTTCGTTAACCGTGCGGCCCTCCCTCTTTAAATAGGGGAGGGGAGGGAACCCTCCCCCCTTGCCTGTCAGCATGCATGGCGAGGGGCCTGAGCAAGCTCCAGCGAGGAGCTTGCTGGCCCCCCCCCCCCCCTCTATCCCCTATCAGATTGTGGCGTCACGGCTCAGCTCATGCGCCGCCATGAAAGGTGAAAAACAATTTTTTTCTTTTACTTATTCAATATATTACATTCTCTCCCCCTTAGAAAAATCAAGATGTCCTCATCTCGAGATAAACTAGGGATATTGATGGTTGAGAGTGCCTTCATCTACCCAGGTGGCATCCTCTTCGGAATAATCTTTCCATTGGACGAGGCATTCTCTCAAGGTTCTAGATCTTAACTGTCTCTCCCTAACATCTAAGATCCTATCCAGCCTTAGTTCAAGGACTCCTTGACTAGGCATTACAATTTGTTGGTCATCAAGTACATGGTTAGGGTTGGGTACATATTTTTTCAATAGGCTGATATGGAATACATTGTGAACCTTTAGGTACTCAGGGAGTTGCAATCTATAAGCATTGGGTCCTAGGCATTTGAGGATTTTGTACGGCCCACAATACCTTGGACTTAGCTTCTTGCAATCTCCTAGGGATAGAGAACTCTTTTTAGGGCGTACGCGAATGAAGACCATGTCTCCTTCTTCGAAGACTCTTTCTTTACGCTTCAAATCTGCGTATGCCTTTTGTCTATCCTTGGCTACTTGTATGTCTTGTCTTATTGACTTTATTTGATCATCCATGTCTTCCAACATCTGTCTTGACGCTTCAACCCTTAGGGTTGGATCAGAAAAGTTTAGGGGACTTCGACAATCATGACCATACAATGCTTGGAAAGGGGTCATCTGAATGCTTTGTTGGTAAAAAGCATTGTAGGAAAACTCTACCAAAGGCAAGTATTGAATCCACTTCTTGGGTTCTCGAGAGCAGTATGCCCTAAGCATATCCTCGATGACTTGATTTACTCGCTCTGTTTAGCCATCCGTTTGGGGATGGTAGGCAGTGCTAAAATAGAGTTGAGTCCCAATAGCTTCAAAGATAGCTCTCCAGAAGTGTGATGTGAAGAGAGAATCTCGATCACTAATGATTCTTCTGGGTAAACCATGTAGCTTGAATATCTCTTTGATAAACAATCTTGCAATGTCGGTGGCTTTATAGTTTGTCTTTATTGGAATCGGGTGTGCAACCTTGGTAAGCATGTCAGCCACAACCATAATGGAATTGTATCCTCCTTGGACTTGGCGTAAGCCTATAACAAAATCCATACTGATGAATTCCCATTTCATTTGGGGAATGTCAAGCGGTTGCAGTTTCCCTAGCATCATGACATGTTCGGCTTTGATACGTTGGCAAGACAAATACTCAGTGACATATTTGAGAATGTCACCTTTGAGCCTCTCCCAATGGTAGCTCTTCCTAACTGCATTAAGAGTCTTAGCATAGCCAGGATGTCCTGCGAAAGGGGAATCATGAGCTTCCCATATTATCTTCTGCTTAAGTGACTGGCTTGCTGGTATACATAGCCTTGTTCTATAGTAGACAAGCCCATTATCAATGGAAAATTCCTGATATTTAGCTTGCAACTTTTGATTCTGCTCCTTGGTAGAAATCTCATTTAGCATTGCTTGGTAGGCCAAATCATGGCATGCTTCCTCTCTAGCTAATTCAAGTATAGGGTTGTTTGGCATAGATACTTTTGTAGCTAGAGATCTGGCCGTTGATGGATTCTGCAAGATTAGGGAATTTAGGAATGCCTTGCGACTGAGTGCATCGGCAACTACATTCTCTTTCCCTGGTCGGTACTTGATTTCAAAATCATATTCCTCCAACACTTCAATCCACCGACGTTGCCTCATGTTGATCTCGTTCTGGGTAAAAATCCAT
Organism: Lygodium microphyllum; assembly: GCF_053477565.2. Lineage (NCBI taxonomy): Eukaryota > Viridiplantae > Streptophyta > Polypodiopsida > Schizaeales > Lygodiaceae > Lygodium > Lygodium microphyllum. The sequence goes on along the minus strand of NC_141157.1, from coordinate 76,734,775 downwards.
TTGAGACTCTTATGATCGCTTACTAAAGTAAACCTGTTACCCAACAGGTAGTGTCTCCAAAGCTTTAGAGCATGGATGACAGCTAGTAATTCCAGATCATGCGTGGCATAATTCTTTTCATGACTCTTCAATTTCCTTGAAGAGTATGCTACTGGTTGACCTTCCTGCATAAGTACACACCCCAAGGCAAGAATGCTAGCATCAGTTACTACCTCAAACTCCTTATTGAGATCAGGAAGTTTTAGAATAGGTGTTGATACCAAACTTTGCTTCAATCTATCGAAGCTATTTTGTTCGGAAGTTGACCATGTAATGGAAGTCTGCTTCTTTAGTAGGTCTGTAAGAGGTGCTGCAATCAAAGCATAGTTTTTTATGAAGACCCTATACCATCCTGTCAATCCAAGAAAGCTACGTATCTCTTTGACAGATACTGGTATTGGCCATTCAAGCACATCTCTGACCTTGGCTGGGTCTACTGATATTCCTTCTGATGATACTATGAATCCCAGATATTCAATCTGACGCTTGAAGAATGCACACTTCTTCATTTTTGCATACAGCTTATGTGACCTCATTGTCTCAAGGACAATCCGAAGTTGAGATTCATGATCTTCTTCCTATTTAGAATAGACTAAAGTGTCATCGAAGAAGACAAGCACGAAATCATCAAGATATGGTCTAAAGATATCCTGCATTAATCTATTGAAGGTGGCAGGTGCATTTGTAAGCCCGAATGACATAACTAGGAACTCAAAGTGCCCATATCTTGTATTGAAGGCCGTCTTTGGGATATCTTCTTCCTTGATCCTTATCTGATAGTAACCTGACCTGAGATCAATCTTGGAAAAGATCTTTGCACCCTGAAGATGATCAAGAAGCTCATCTATTCTAGGAATGGGATACTTGTTCTTGACTGTTGATTGGTTCAACCCTCGATAATCAATACATAGTCGAAGTGTCCCATCTTTCTTTTTTTGGAATAGTACTAGAGCTCCCCATGGTGAATTGCTAGGCCAGATATAGCCCTGATCTAACAGTTGCTTGAGTTGTTCCTTCAACTCTATTGCTTCTGGTATGGATATTCTATAAGGTCTCTTTGCAATTGGCGTAGCTCCAGGTACTAACCTAATCTCATGATCTACTTCCCTTTGAGGTGGAAGTTCAGTCAATTCTTCAGGGAATACGTCAGCGTATTCCTTTAGCCAAGAAGGTCCTTCATGAGACTCTTGCTTTTGATCTAACTTGTTGAGTTTGATCAGGTAAACGGGTAATCCTTTTCTGACTCCTTTTATGATCCGAGATACTTTGGCCAATTGGATTCTTGGCACTCCTGCCTCACCTTGAGTTGTGACAAATTCCCTTTCAGAGTTTCGAAAAGAAACTTGACCCTTTCCACAGTGAATGTGGGCGTCGTTGGGCTTAAGCCAATCCATTCTGAGTTGGCACTCATGGATTCCTAAATTCATGACTCTGAATTTGACTGAAGTCTTCTTTCCTCCCAGAAAGAATTCCACCTTAGCAGTTTTCCTGGTACAAGTTACCTCACGACCATTTGCCAATTCCACAAGCAGGGTAGGTGCTTCTACTGTGGCTATTCCTAATCTTTTTGCACATGCTGGTGAGATAAAAGAATGTGTACTGTCACAATCAATCAAGGTTTTGAAACCTTTATCTTGATAGTCTGACGGTGTCTGAATCACCGAGAATTGGCGATTCGGCCCTTTCTTGTGTAAAGCGCCATGGACTGTCGCTCTTTCGAATTCTGCTTCCATAGTCGGATCTTCCTCTTCTTCTTCTTCGCATCTTTGCCTATTGGCAATGCAGGCGGTTCTTCCTCTTCCACGGGTGGCGGCTCCTTGACCGCAGCTTGCTCCTTGGAAAGGCGTTTGGCGATGTCCTCCACTGAGCTTGGAACATTGCCTCTTGAAGTGACCGGGTTCGTTGCAGTGGAAACAACAGAGGTTTCGACCATTACTTTGAGTAGGAACAAAGTTGTTGACATTATTTGTCCTTGCTTTCTTTCTTTGTCCCTGATTATGACCTTGAACTCTCTTCATTTGAGGTCTGAATGCACCTCTGTTCGGGTCATTATAAGACCAAGTTTTGTTACCCCTTGGTCTAGCTTGCACCTCCGAATTATAGGCGCCGCTCGAATGAGTGCATCCTGAAGATCTGATGGACGCATAGATTCAAGACGGGTATTTACCGGTGGATTTAAGCCCGCACAAAATTTGGACACCTGCTGCGTCATGTCCATCTGTGGCGCATACTTTAAAAGTGAGACGAATTTAGAGTACTATGCGTCAAGAGTGAGTCCTAGCTGTTTTAGCTCGTAGAACTCATTCATTTTCTGCGTGCATATGCAGGTGGTAAGTATCTTCCCTGCACGGCTTTCTTTAGCTTCTCCTAGGTAACGGATCCCTCTGAAATCCCTTGATCCCTGCACCATTGCTTCCACCAAAGTCTAGCTTCGCCAGTGAGTTTTAACTTGACAAGCATAGCCTGATTGGTGGATGCAGTACCGGCTGCTTCAAAGTAATCCTCCATGGATTCAATCCAAATTTTAGCATCAGCCTGAACAAACCTGCCTCTCCCGTCAAACTTGGGTGGCTTTATCTGCTTGAGGAGGAACTTCTTCTCCTGGATCACAACAGTATTTGATGTAGGAGGCAAATTTGGAACCTGTACCTGGGGTTGTGCCTGAATAAAGGTTTTCTTAACGTTATTATATGATAATCGATGTTAGATTATCTTTCATTTTTAGTTCAGCTATCTCGTAAACAATGTAGCTACTTAACTTTTTAACAACTCTTATGCACAGCCAGATATTGATAAAAAAAAGTCTTTATTTGTATTTACATGGGCATAGCCCTTTCGAATACAATGTTTCATGTAATGATAATCCAATTGTTACATTCAGTTTTGGGAGAACAACGTTGCATTGCATTTATTTACAGGAACTGTGTAATAGTAGGGTTTTGGGTCATGGATCTTCAAGAATCGATAAATCATTGGAAGTTCAGGATATCCTTTCCGTTGGAATCCATACTTCTCATGGCGGCCCAACACTTTAATCTTGTCGGCTGGGATTACACAGGTTACTTCCTCATATACATATGAGTTCATCTCAACCCTCCGACCTCGGATATGTAAAGTTGAATTTACGTGAGCTTCCACAAAAACGAACAGCTTCACGACCTTCAAGTCTTCCAACCATTTGATCCTCTTTAGGTTGGTCTGTAGATAAGCAAACTGGTGGGCGGCTACATAGTAGATTCCTGAAGACCCCGTCCATCTTCATTCTATGTATAAAGGTGATGGATTATAAATCTGCTCCAGGATGTTCATCATCCCAATTCTTTATCTATAAAGCGGAGAATGCATTGCAGTCATAAACATGACTCGAAATACCAAAAACTTGTTCCATGCTTCATAATTCTGCAAGACAGCATTGAAGGTAAGGAAATGTTTGGACAGCAACAATTTCTTTACTTCATTTAATTGAGATTTTATAAAAGCAATTCTGTTATTGGTCGGCTCTGATACCAACTGTAACGTGTCCTCTTCGTATCATCCAAGACACGTCTTAGCAGTCCATCGGAAAGGATGTCTAGAAAGCTCCGCGCGGCACTCCCATGGATTGTTACGGGATTTGCGATCTAGGTCTTTTCGCGTCTGCCATGTCGCGGAAGTATCCTGGCCGTTCCCACTTCGGATCGATCAGAATTAGGGTTTTCCTGTGACTGGTCATTAACTAACAGCCACTAGCGTCGGACCCAAGCGAACTACTTTACGCAGAAACGCCAGGTCCGAAGCGGATTCACGCTGCACTTGGTTCAAGGAGAATGGGAAACGAGAGGGATGCAAAGCTCAACCTCTCTGCCATAAGGCATAGTCCCATTCCGTTCCCCTAAAACAGCGTAAATCGGTTAAGACATAACTCTAGGTCATCGCTTTCGTTATTCGTTTTCTTTTACAATCATCCCGCTGTTCTTTGAGAAAAGTTACCGACTAACCGGGACCACCCAACCGCAGGACGGACCTATGGCCCATCCTCCGCACTTTCCTCGGTTTATTTTAGTTATGTAATTATCTAACACATTAATTTGACATGTAACAACCAGCTTCTTTAATTAATCCGTTAAACACTGGTTCCTTCACGTAATCTTATCACGTGACATAGAAAAACAATATCAAACAAGTTCTTTATTAACATATCATCATTGTTATCTTTGAAATACAAGGAGTTCCGCCCGTAGGCTTGTCCATAATCTGCCCGAAGGCTATCCAGTAATCCACAGTGATCACTATTCCAAGCTTCTGCCCGTAGACTAGTATGCGGGCCTCGAGATCCAATCCCGAGTCACGTTAGGCTCTTGTGCAGGACCCGGAAGTCGAGGGATTTACGGCCAGAGCCCCCCTGGCACTCAAGCATCCTCCTGCTCCAAGTAGAGCTCAACGGAGAGACCTCGTACAGCAGGTTTGGTCCACATTCCCGGCGCGGTCAACAACCCCCTTGGTTAGGGTCAGGTAGGCAGTCGGGGGTAACTGAAACTGCCTCTCTCTTCAGGCCTTCATCCTGAAGTATAGGTATTCATTTAATTTGTAATTCATAAATCAAACAGTGCTCTAAAATCTCTAGCAAGCACAAACATTTCCATTAATCGACCGTGTTGTTTGGCAAACTACTAAGGAATTATTCTTTCCTTTTGAGTGTATCAACACTCATTTCAAGGTGTCTTGCAACTTGGCGAGATTCTTTATATTCTGGTTTAGTGCGTACCTTATTAACCCAACTTGGTCACCCCTAAAGTTCATTAGATACTTTAGTTTTTGGTTTATAACTTTCCTTATTTAGAAGGATATCCAAGAATACATCCTTGTGCAAGATAACTTGCATAAGGATCGGCCATCCTTGTTGAGGGTGTTTACCCTTTCTCCTTGTGAATAAATCACGACTAAATGACTTCGTACTTGCTGCGCAAGTCCTGCAATGAAATAATCCGTTTTAGATTCTTTATGCTGACGTATGTCGGACCTAGGGTCTCTTTTTAAGAACCTTAGGGACAACTCTAGTTCATTTACCTTTACAAAATTAATTAACCCTACAATCAGGGAAGGTAGTCAAGTGCTTAAGGTATAAACGTTTCTTTGGTCTTTAAGGCATGTTTTGCAGCATGGTATTTCTAAATTTAGATTGATTTGGCTATCTTTTGGAAGGAAATATTGATCACCTCGGTACGATTTGTTATCCTTGTGACAATTGATTTTTCAGTCCTAAATTTTATTGCTTTGTGGTAGGTAAATTCAATTTAATCTTCCTTTTTCCTTGCAAACGAAACTTATGCCAATTAACATTCTTTTCCTTGCCAAGATATGCAATTAGCAATGATAACTCCTAGTAATTTGAACAATGTTAAAAAAACCTTTCATGAATTTCATCATGACTTGTTGCAAAAAGAATAGGGTTAATGGTGCAAGATGCAGCTTTAATACCTTCAGGAATTTAAATTGAAATATACTACTATAGTAAGTAGATAATCTTGTTCGTAATTCATTATAAATGCATGATGCTATTCGAATGAAACTACGTTCTATACATTATCATTTGTTCAATTAAACTGAACTCCTTCATTGTAAATAACTCGAAAAAATATATCATATCCCTAACAATTTCTCTTTTGCCTGATTGACTTAAAATCGAAAAAAACCAAGAAGGAAAAACCTGGTTTTGTGGTGAGATATCCACATGGATACCAGGAGATGATCCCCTCGCAGCTACTCCTTGGACTTTCTTAGGCGGCATCGTAGTTCAATCGTGAAGGCAGCTTTTACTCTTTCTTCCGGATTTCCACCGTCTCTCTTTCGAGGCAAGAAGTTGATCAAAAAGTTGACCACCAGAAGGGATAATAAGACCTCTAAAATCCTAGCTTCTTCGAAGAGAAAAAGGTTTGTAAGTTTAAGGGATAAAGGATCTATAGGATATAATCACGGTGGAAAGATTATGTGTGAGTGTGGCTTCACAAACATCTATGAAAGCCCTTGGGATATCTTTGGCAATGGAATGGAAGGATTTGGGAGTTTTTCAAACCCAAAGGAAAATTTGAAAAATAACACAAGGGTTTATAGTTGGGGAAAAAAGTGTGTACGGGGTTTAGAAAGGGCTTAGGAGTGCACAAAAGAAAAAGAACATATGAGGGTAAAACACGGGGTCAAACACAAGACGGGACTTATGGTTTTAGGCACGGGGATTAAGGGTTTTCTCCTCCTAGAGTAAGGTGAATTTTAAGGGACTTGGCTTTAATGCACCCCGGAAAAGGGTTAATCGTACCCCAGAAAAGGCTTAAGTCTACCCCGGAAAAGGGGTTAATGCACCATGGGAAAGGGGGCTTGGGGGTTTAAAAACCCGGGGGAGGGGGAATGAAAATTCACAGGAAGGGATATGAGGGGGTGAATGGGGGCTTGATTAGCCCCCTCTTAGGAAGCTTCCACTTCCTTTATCACGTGGCAGGAGGGTGGAAAAATAATCTAGCGGGGGGGGAATGGGAAATCTAACAGTGGCGCTGTGGAGAGGGAAGCTAGAGGGGATAGGCGGCAGTGGCGGCTGGTAGCGGCAGCAATCGAGCAGGGCGGCGTGTATCTTCTTCTCCTCCTTTTTGTTAACCGTGCGGCCCTCCCTCTTTAAATAGGGGAGGGGAGGGAATCCTCCCCCCCTTGCCTGTCAGCATGCATGGCGAGGGGCCTGAGCAAGCTCCAGCGAGGAGCTTGTTGGCCCCCCCCCCCCTCTATCCCCTATCGGATTGCAGCGTCATGGCTCAGCTCATGCGCCGCCATGAAAGGCGAAAAATAATTTTTTTCTTTTACTTATTCAATATATTACAAGCCACTATATTGGACCCATTTTTTTCATATAAACAATTGCAAGAGTTTGCTTTACATCGGTGTACTTTTCTAAATTTCTCTTCCCCCATCCTCATGCAATTTCTCTTCTCCCCAGGGCTCGTAAATTTTCCCCTCCATACACGCATGAGACCCCCTTCCCCCCCCCCCCCCCCCTTCTCAACAAAATCAAAACAAAGGGGGGGGGGGGATAGGGGGAACCTGTTGACACCCCCAAATGATTAAGGGGAGAGGGAGGTAATGGGGGGGTAGCGGCCTTTGACAAGCCACTGACTTATTGATGCCCCCCAAAATTATATATTTATATATATATATATATATATATACACATATTAATTAATCAACTTACCCCCCTCAAATCTCTGCCATCTTGGGCCCCCCTCTCTTTTCCCTCCCCCCATCAGTTTAATAACAATACCCCCTCCTTTAGTTTTTTTTTTTTTAAGGGGAGAGGGAGAGAGAGAGAATAAATATACAAGAAAAGAAAAGAAGAGAGAGAAAGAAGAGTGATTGGAGGGAGAGGAAGTACTATCAGATAGAGTACTCATCCCCCTTAACATTTGTTTTTGAAAAAAAAAAGGATATTTTGTACCTATTGTCCCCTCTAGAGTTGACACATCATACATCCACAACTTTTTAATGGAGGAATAAAAAACGATTTTTTTTATTTTTAGAAATCCCTTCTGAGTGACACAACCTATAAATATCTAAATATTATATGCCAAATGATAATTTTATGTTTAGCTAAAAATCTAGAATTTTTACTAAATGACACAGAATAAATCTCAAAAAAGTCAAGACTATACTAGTGCCACTTCCTAAATGTCACAAGCTTGATGACACAAGCAACATATCCCTCTCCCACCTCCACACCTATAAATACAGGGGCCAAGGGGAGTGTAGGACATGTGTGGATCAAAAGGTGAAGCTATGTTAATGAGCTAGTAAGCAAGTGAAAGAGAGTAAGAGCGTGTAGATCAACTCCAAGGCAAGCTTTCTTGAGTTGATCAATATTTGATTCTATTAATTGGACTCTAGCATCCATTAAAAAATACATTATCTTGTTATTGATGAATGAATTATATGATTTGTTGTCTTGAAAATGATGGGTTGGTTTTTGCTTGAAATGGGATTGTGGTTGCAACTTTCACTAATAAGACACTCAGCTGAATTTAATTTTGGATTTTCCCATGAGCATTTGACCAACGCCTATAAGACAAATGGTCTAGTACAGAAGGTTCCCTCTCCTATCATTGATGCATAACCATGAGGGGCGTTGGTCTAGAAGATATCTAGAATACATAGTTGGTCTAATAATGGAGAAGAACCCCATACTATTTGATGTGATTTAGCATCAAGAGCCTAGAATTTATGGACTGGTTATTACTTCTCTAGTTTTGAGGGCAGACCTTGCACAAAGCTCTATGAGCTAATAATACATATGATTTTATGAATTATTTGGAAAGGGTTGTTTTCTTTGTTTTGGTATTGTGCCTAACAAAGATGTGTAACAAATCCCATGTTAAGGAATAATTAAATAATTTGCTTTTAAATGTCCAATAGTGTGGTAGCACACTTTGTTAGATAACTAAAGTAGAACCCATTATTTTAAAAGGAAAGTGAGCAAAGATCTCTCCCTAACAGGAGGCATTTGATGCAATTGGATGGACCCTATGGGTTGGGTGCTTTCCTAACAAGGAATTATTTGGGTCTAGAGCTGATTGCATTGACTACCTTCTAGGGTTTGATCTTAAAACCTGATCAAGCCCTATTTTAGGGGGTCGAGGATGAGATTTTACATTATGGGAAAAGGGGTCGAGATCCCCTCCCCCTTATCCCTCACCTACTTTGAACTAGGTGTAGTGATTGTTCTACCCTTAATTTTGGACAATTACAAAGTGATCATCCTAACAAGGTATGCTAGATGTTTTTAGAGACTATTAGGTATTTAGGAATTCTTTCAAGTCGATCCTCATGGGATGAGGCAAGAAACTTCTTTGCAAGGTGGATATAGGGTCACCTACTCTGATCAAAGTCCAAATATTCCAATGGAATAGGAATGGTGGCAGCTAGGAAAAGACCCTAGATGACCACTAAGTGTTACCTTTCACATATGCAGTGGGTACGATATATGCATAGCTTGAGCCACTTTTGCTTCGGAGTCCAAAATCAAGATTTCGTACCCTCGAAAATGTGATTCTGTGCTAATACTAGCTCATGGAAAAAATAAAGTGAAAAATTCAAAACCAAGTATTATTGACTAATTTGCATTACATCCATAAGAGGAAGGGTTTCAAATGTGCATTAACTACTAAGAAAGTAGCTTTCTCATCATCATCCAAGCTATCCACCATGTTGACTATCTTAGCTACCATTGGTCTACAAGATTGGTCTACAAGTTGCTTGATGGAGGTAGAGTTTTATTTAAAAAGATTCTAATTTTGTTGTGACCTCAGGGGATTGTCATGTAGTCACAATCCTAAGCTTGCCCCGCAACTACGGCCATTTGAGCAAGAAGTGGTAATCTTCACCTACATGCTCCATATTTAGCACTACTAAAGAAATTAGGAATGGAATACTTGCTACTTCCATCAAGAATAAGTGGATAATCCAAAGAGGCCACACTCTTTGCTGCTAATTAGCCATGCATACTAAAAAAGGGGCTACTCCCTAATTCCTCAACTCAAAATGCTAGCAAGTGTCCACTATGATGATGTTGACTCAAGAGCCAATGTCGAGCAAAAAATTATCAATTACTCAACCTTTGAACCAAAGATAAATCACTAGAATAGTGGGATCTAATAATGGTACTAATGGGAGGCTCCTACTACACCTTGTAAACTTTCTTCTCTAGTGCAGTTGCAATTAAGGGCCACTGCTTTGGTTCCATTAGTACATGCCAATCTATTTGAATAATTTGCAATAAGTGGTCCTTGAACTTCTAGACCAAATTTAGAAAATCTCCCAAAGGAATAGTAATAGAGACTGATTCCCATGCAATTTGTGTTTCTAAACTAGTTGGAACCACATATGAAGAAGAATAGCCTTAGCTTCTAGTGCTAGCTAGTGCAATTCCATCCTTGCAAGTATTTCCTCCAGACCAAGAGTCGATTGTGGATTTTGTGTCGCATTGTGGATGTTCTTGTGATCCCTTCATTCTCGCAAAGTGTTGACCTCAGATCAAGAGTCAACTACTACAAATTTTGTATCACTGTTAATGTTCCCATGGTCTCTTTTGCTCTTATGGGCCTTGAATTCCGCACAAGAATTGACTATGGTTCCCTCATAACTACATTGGTTCCTTTGCCATCCACTTAGCCACCTAGTGGGGTAGACTTTCTCTTATTTTTCCCACAAAATCCTTGTATTCTTCTTAAAATCACGGAATTAACTGTGGAATATGCCTCCTGGCATCATACCCTGTGATCTAAGTATTTAATCTAGGTTTGGAAAAATTCACTCTTTTCAAGGTTAGCATACAATTGATTCTCTTTCAACAATTTGAAAACTAAAGATAGATGTTCACAATGCTCATTCTCATCCTTACTGAAAACCAATATATCATCAAAGAAAACAATCACACAATTTTGATACTTCAGAAATATACGATTCATCGTACGATTCAATGTAGCTGGTGCATTGGTCAAACCGAAAGAAATTCATAATGACCAAACTGAGTTCTAAATGCAATCTTAAAAATGTCAAGTGTATCCAAGTATACTTGATGATATTTAGATTTGAGATCTATCTTGCTAAAAACAATGGCTCCTTGTAGTTTATCCATGAGGTCGTCTATCCTAGGGATCGGATATCTATTCTTAACAGTGATTTTGTTTAGGGCATGATAGTCAATGCACATCCTATATATATTATATGATTTTGTTTAGGGCATGATAGTCAATGCACATCCTGCACACCCATGACGTAAGTGCTTACCCCTCACTATACTGGCTCCACATTGAGCTAATAGCAATTGAGGACAATTGCTATCCCACCCCGAGGGTATGATGCCAGGAGGTATATTTCACGATGGATTCTGTGACCATGGGGATTCCATAAAACTAATTACACAAGGTGGATTCCTTGTGCGATAAGTTGATGGGGACACCTGTCCTTTTCGGGTGTCAGATTAATTTAATATGCACGTGGGTGATTCCATAGTGGGTGATTTCATAAAATACATATTAAATTAATGGACGTTTATGAGTTTAGAGTGTGCACTCAAATTAAATTAAGGTTAGGATAGATTTCCAACCTATTTAATTATTTTGTAGTTGAAGACTACTAGGTATTCACTTTTGTTGGGTTTTATTTAATTATTTCTAAGACTTGTGAATGCTTCAGTTGATATGTAGAGTAGGTGGCAGTGGCATTGGATAGCATCGAGCGATGGCGTAAATTCAAATGCCTAGAAGAGTTACTATTTTTTATGGATGCGCGCCTTATCACTAAAGGCATAGTGCTAATATTTATTTAAGCGTGCTTATTTATTAAAGCGCTTGAGAAAACATTTATTATCTTGTATGCCCATAGGCGCTGGGTTAAATATTTCATTATTTGATATTTGTATTTGGGCATAGCCCCAACATTTGGATGTTGTTGGAGGGGTTTTTGTCGAAAGGTTGAATCCACCAGGGTTCAGAGGTAGAAGGAAGTAGAGATAGAAGATGGAAGAGAAGAAAGAGAATAGACAAGAGGTAAACACAACAAAGACAAAGCACAATGAATTGAATCAATATGTATTGAAAGAACCTAGAATCCTTGCACTATTCAGAAGCAATCTCCAGGCATTAGATCTCATGGAGCTTCTTCGTAGAACAAAACGTTCATCAAAACTACAACTCCTTCTCTTCTGCTCGGAACTCAAATCTGATGGCTCCGTTGGCTTCGAAAGGGGTGTAAAACCATTGGACACTTGCTCACGAATCTCCCAATTCACTCCTTCTTCTTTTTCCAGTTCAAACTACAGTTTTCAGCCTGTTAACAGCGATCGCGACACATGCGATTTCGTCAACCTGTCTTTTTTATGAAAAATCCAATAACTAGCTGAAAAATCAACTTTTTTTTTTCATGTCATCCCAATCTAGAAGCTTTTCTAGCTTTTTTAAATTTTTACAATAAATAATATCAAAATAGATTAAAATAATCCAAAAATCTAGTATTTTTTTATAATCCATGCTATTCACACTAGTACTAATGACTCAGATCACATTGACTCTCTTGATCAATAAGAAAGTCAGATGATAATGCATTCTATACTTTTTCACACTGTGTTCGCATAGCATAACGACAACGCCCAAACGCCTTACTTTATATTTGGGCAAATGCAAATGCAAAAGCAAAAGCATGCTATTTGTAAAGTGGGCTATTTTTTAGCTTGAAGATAAATAAACCTATAAATACATGCCTTTTGAAGCGCTCACACAAGGCATGGGAAAAGATTGCACCCAATTTGTCTTTTTGGTCTCATGTCATGTAAATTTTCTTTTCCTTTGTACTTGAAATTATGAAGGTTTGTACAGTTCTATGTTCTTGGGGACCTTTCAGCATTCACTACACATGCCTACAATATCCGATCTGCACACCAAAGAAGTGATCAACATTGGAAGCAGGCTCGAGGAAAAATGGCTAAGAGAGAATATAACCCCACTCTCTAGGGTACAGAGGATGCGAATTTTCGGCAAAACAAGGTTTTTGAGGTCCCTAAATCAGTGCTGGCCTATGAGTGCTAGCCAACATGGAGAAGGCATATATGTGACGTAAGTATGGACACTTGGATGGCTTTGTGCAACACCCTCCCATTCAAACGCAACAACCTGACATTCATGCCATACCCCTGAAGAATGGGAGTGGATTTTGACCCCAATTTCCATGGCCGATACAACTTCCCTATAATCTATAACACGAATTATACTAACCCTGAAGAGGCACTTATCTTCACTCCAGAAAATCTGTATGACTCTATAGTCTGTTTTGTAGATGAATTCTCCTTGTGCCCTGACCCTGCATTCATTAGTACCTATAATTACCTTAGGTTACTTAGAATACCACTTAGGAAAAATCCCACTCCACAAGAACGCAACCTTCCACCCCTCTATTTTGATCCCAACGCCATAGAAATCTATGCCATGGCTTGACTGATAATTCAAATTGCTCTTTCCCTTCATTTTGCAATCATCCATTTCTCTCTACTACCACTTTGCAAGTCTACCTGAATCTCAAAGGGTGCTTGCAAAGTTGGCAATTCTTGAACAAATCCCTTAGGCCCCCTTCTCCACCCCACTCGAAAGATGAAGCTTAGCTCTTGTCCTGCCTATGTATTCAAAAAGAAAAAGAAAAAAAAAGAAAGGCAAAAGAAGAAGAAGAGGAAGAAGAAGGATAGGAAAGGAAAGGACATGAACAAGAAAGAGAAAGAAAGAAGAAAGCAAAGATGAAAATAGAAGAAATCACAACGAACAATAGTTTACCCCACATAGGCCATAGTCACTACACCTAGGGATTCTCAAGTTAGGTGCATATGATGGCTTCAGTTGGTCGACTCTGTCCCTAACCCCCTAGTCTCATTTTGATTCCCCACTTCATGCTTAGGGCACATCAAGGGTAGGACATACCTAGGGAGGTAACAACCTATCACCCTAATCTACATGCACTGCATCTCTCTTATGCACAAATTGGGTTCTCAAGTGTGGGACAACACCCAGGCTTGCAGACCCAACTCCCAGTTCCACTAGCACGATCACAATGCACCACATAGTAAGGTAGAAACTCCCCCTAGACAGTGCACTTCTTCTTTTTTCAGGTAATGACCGGATGCTGCAAACCACCAACATCGGAGGCCCCACCATGTACTCAACCAACAATAATCTCCACAAGGCCCCATCATCCATGCAATACATTCTTGACCCCCACCAACTCAATTGGCTAATCAACCTTTAAAAAAAAACAATCTCCATAGAGACCCCATCATCAACAACTATTGTAAGAGAGTGCCAGACTCCCTTCTGTGCAAGTGGTGAACTACACGATCATAAGTGAAGGGATAAGGCAACTTGAAGGCAACAAGGAAACACCATGTTAACATCACGTTGTAGCAAGTGTGGAGGGCAAAAGGATGGATCCGTCTAACACCATCGTCAATTTCAAAGATAGATTCGTCCACCCGCTATTCTCCAAGGGGGAATCTGTCTAACACCATCGTCAATTTCAAGGATAGATCTTCTCATCAGCCTCTCTCTAAGTAGGGATCTGTCCAACATGATATTCAATTCCAAAGTACAAATCCACTCAAGGCCAGCATCAAAGAGAGACAACCCCAACTACATCTTCAATTTCAAGGGCCAGTCCACCCAACACCATCCCCCACAAGGGCTTGTATACAAACTCAAAAAAAGCCATGTGGCTACATCCATACCACCTTCCAACTATTACACATCAGTGCCATGGAACTAGAACTAAGCTAGGAGGGGGGTAATGTTAACCTCAGCACAAGAAGAAAGCGGAAAAAAGTGGAAAAGCACAAGTCGGGACCTAAAAGAGGTGGCCTAGGAGGAAATTAGACACAACGAAAGAGGCAGGAGGGAGAACGACTAAAAGGAGCAACCTCAAAAATCAAGTCAAAGGCAAAAGCACATTTTTAAATATAAGGAACCCTTAAAAATATTGTAAAAGAGCGCCAGGCTCCCTCCTGTGCAAATTGTAAAGGTAGATGGGCGGTAAAAAGGAAATTAGGAAAATAGGAGGACAATAGGAAAGAGGGCCTAGGCCATGGCCAGCCATATAAAAAAGGGGATAAGGGGATGACCACCCAAAAGAGATTTAGGGTTATGTATAAAAGCCAAAAAGTAAATGGAAAGCTCATTCTTTGGTGTGTGACAAAAGTAGCTTCTCTCCTCTTCTCTTTGCTTGTTTGTGAGTGCTTGAGGAAGGGAGTGTGAGCGAGTGAGGGAGTGAGCATGTGAGGGTGAGGGATCTTGGAGGTGAAGCTCTCCATCATCTCTTCTCTTCTTCTTCTCTTCGCTTCTCTCATCTCGCGCCTGGCTATGGAGGATGGAGCTTGGAAGAGGAGGCAACTCATTTGGGCATCAAGGTAAGCTCGCTACACCCTGGTAGGATCGAAGGCGCGTCAACTAGGTGAGAGATAGCCATAGGTTCTCACTTGAAATGCTTGAAGGAATAAGTAGTCAGTGGGTCTTGGCAGTTGAGTGTGAGTTCCCATTACAAATGCTATTATAGGAAATGGACACATGATGATATATGGTATATCGATTCATGCACATCTAATCATATGACTAGTCATGTTGAATGGTTTGAAGAGATGCAAGACTTGCAAAATCTAGGTTATGTGCAAATGGGTGATGATTCATGCCACCCGATTTCACACATTAGAAATATTTTCTTGTCCTTGTATGATGGCTAGACAAAGAGTTTGTCAAATGTATTACATATACCATCAATCACAAAGAATTTAGTGTATGTTGGCCAAATGGTAGAGCAAGGGTTGTAGGTTCGATTTAATGCAAAAGATTTTTTTGTGGAAGACTTTAATGATAAGTGCAGGTTGGTCGCAAAAGGAAGTAGAGTTGGTTGCATTGTAGTTCGCTTTAGATATTGGAATTCTTGTAATAATGCTACTATATATGCTAAAGAAAAAGGAGTGGTTGTAGACATTGAAATATGGCATGAATGTATTGGATATGTAAATGTGCAAAGATTGAAATTAACGCAGTCCAAAGGGTTGGTTACAAGGTTGCCTGCTTTTAGAGTTCTAGAATTTCATACAGTGTGTGAAGGATGCCAGTTTGGTAAGCAAGCAAGACAACCTTTTTCACATGAGAGATGTGAGTAGAAATAACCCCGAAGAATGCTTAACATGCAAGAAGCCCAATGTATCACACTTGAAAATGTTTAATTATATTGCATATGTTCATGTGCCAAATGAGCTACAAAAGAAGCTTGATCTAAAGGCTGAAAAATGAATTTTTATTGGATACTCTTTAGAGTATGTTTAAAGTCAGAGTCAGAGACAGAGAGTTGGAGTAATAGTGTAGAGCAGTGTACTCTCACTCACTTCCATTATCCATTCTCACACATAACTAAAGTGAATAGTACAATCTAAGGTCTCAAGGACCATTCACACCAAAAACTGCTAAGTCCTAAAACACCGACTTATTCAATGTCCGCATAGTGTGGTATAGCTGGGCATCCTAAGTGTTGGGTACAGTCATAATTGAAGACATATAGATGAGCTTGAAGTCTAACACTCCCCCTCAAGCTCCAGACAGCATCTGGAACACCAAGCAGCTGTCTAAAAACACTGAACTTATCTTTACCCAGAGACTTGGTAAAGATATCTGCAACGTGCTCATCAGTCTTCATATACATGAGATCAACTCTCCCTGCAAGAACCATCTCTTTGATGAAGTGGTAGTGTATCTCTATGTGTTTTGTCCTAGCATGGTATACTGGATTCATAGGCAGGAGTACACTACTCAGATTATCACATAACAAGGTCACTGGAGCATCCACATGTATATCCAAATCAGCCATAAGCTTGAGCAGCCATGCAATCTCACATGCTCCCAATGCATTACCCCTGTACTATGCCTCAGTACTCGATAAAGCAATTGTAGACTTCTTCTTGCTGCTCCAACTGATCATACCACTACCAAACCCGAAAGCATAGCCACTAGTAGATCTATGGTCATATGAGCATCCTGCCCAATCTGCATCCATATATCCAATCAGTTTCAAGGGCTTATCTTTGACATAGAATAGTCCATAATCTACAGTGGACTTAACATATCTCATAATGCATCTAACAGCATCCAAATGTAGCTTTCTGGGCTTTTGCATAAACTGGCTTATGATCCCTACAGCATAGCTCAAGTCAGGCCTAGTGATAGTCAAGTAAATCAAATTGCCAACCATATGCTTGTACATAGTCACATCCTCTACTTCAGCCCCATTGCTCATGTCTAGCTTGATGTTCTATTCAAGAGGTGTATCCAATGGTTATACATAGTCACATCCTCTACTTCAGCCCCATTGCTCATGTCTAGCTGTTCTATTCAAGAGGTGTATCCAATGGCTTGTATTCAGCCATGCCATACTTCTTCAGAATTTCCATGGCATAGTGCTTCTGCATCAACCATAAACCATTTTCAGCAGGAACTACCTCAATGCCCAAGAAATACTTTAGTTCTCCTAGGTCCTTCATGTCAAATTCAGATTTCAGCATCTTCATTACATGCTATATGCCCAAGTCATCATCACCAGTGATTATCAAATCATCAACATATATGACCAGCACTACCAAGCCACTATCAGTCTTTTTTGTAAATAGGTTGTGATTAGCCCTACCAACAGCAAATCCCAAGCTCTACAAGTAGTTACTGATCCTTGCATGCCAGGCTCTCGGAGCCTACTTCAGCCCGTACAATGCCTTTTTCAGCCTGCATACATAATGTTGAAAATCAGGGTGTACATACCCTTTTGGGTGAACCATATAGACATCCTCTACCAAGTCACCATTAAGAAATGCATTCTTCACGTCCATCTGCTACAATTTCTAGCCTTTAGCAGTAGCCAAAGCAATCACAGCGTGTATGGTTGCCATCTTGGCAACAGGGCTGAATGTTTCCTCATAATCAAGTCCATATTGTTGGGCATGCCCCTTAGCAACCAACCTGGATTTGTACCTTTCAACACTACCATCCGATTTGCATTTGATCTTGTACACCCATTTGCAGTCAATGGTCTTTTTTCCTTGAGGAAATGGCACAAGATCCCATGTCTTATTTTCAGCCAAGGCATTCATTTCTTCATCCATAGCTACACACTAGTTCTCATCTTTCACTACTTCAGCATATGTACCTAGTTATTTGATCTCCATCACTTTTGTCATGTAAGCATAATGCTTTGCAGAGTAGCCACTGTACGTCAACCTATCAACAGGATATCTGACTCTCTGTGATCGTCTAGGCTATGGTGCACTTCTCGATTACCCTCTCTCATGAGGTGGAATGTACTTGCTCTGCCCTCGTGCCAGGTGTATAAACAGTCGGAATACCAAGTTCACTATCTAAAGTGTCAGCAAACTCATATCCAAAAGTCATTCTACCAGGTGTCATCATACCAGATGCATCCTCAGTAGCTTTCTCTTTTCCTTTGCTGTCCAAGACATCATATCTCCCCCTCGCTGACATACTGGTATTAGTGGATGGTGAGCTCCTCAATCTCCCTGTCCATGGGGATGTTGTCTGACCACTAGGACCTGTCATAGCAATACTCTACTATAAATCAACTGTAGATACATGAGTGGAAGGCATATCTGATGGCACTGCAGCCACTGATACATACCAAGAGCCCATCTCATCAAAGATAACATCCCTACTCACCAAAGTCTCCCTAGTAGAGGGATCATAGCATTTGTATGCCTTCTTCTCCTACGAATATCCAATGAAAACACACTTATGCGCTTTTGGATCTAGCTTATTCCTTTTCTCATCTGGAATGTGCACATAAGCAAGACAGCCAAAGACTTTCATGTGACTTACATCTGGCTTATAGCTATACAGCTTCTCAAATGGTGTCATCTCATGAATACATGTAGTGGGAGTCCGATTCAAGATATACATGGCTGTCATAACAGCCTCGGCCCAATAATAGAGCAGCATCTTCTTCTCATTCATCATGGCATGAGCAACTTCCATCAAGACCATGTTCTTTCTTTCAGCTATCCCATTCTACTAAGGAGTGTAGCTATAGGTAAGGTGTCTACGTATGCCATTTTCAGCCAAAAATGTCAAAATCATTTGACACATACTCCCCACCGCTATCTGATCTCAAGCAAGAGATATAACACTCAAATTCCTTTTCAACCTACTTTTTAAATTGCTAAAAAATAGCAAACACTTCATCATTTGTCGTCAGAATGTAAACCCAAGTATAGCGACTGTAATCATCAATAAATGTCACATAATACTTTGAGCCTCCCATAGATGCATTATGGGTTGGCCCCCAAACATCAGAGTGTACTAACTGCAATGGACATGTACCCTGTCTTACATGCCTAACAAATGGCAACCTCAACTGCTTACCAAACTGGCAAGCATCGCATACATGACCAATATCTAAGTATTGGAACTTGGGTAAACCTATAACAAGTTGGTTTTTTCTGCATAATTTGCAGCCTTTGCAAATTCACATGCCCCACTCTCTTGTGCCAAATTTTCAAATCTCTGATAGTGCCAAAACCATGGGCAAACATAGCTGAATTCAACTTTGGCAAAGTAGCATCAAGAGTAAACATTCTGCCATTCTTGTGACCGCGAGCTATTAACTTGCATCCATTGCCAAACTCTTCAATAAAGTAGCCATGCTTATTGAATCTAACCTGCAAGTTCTGCTTCGTCATCTGCTGACAGATAGTAGGTTCCTCGTAATCGATGGAACATGCAGTACATCATGCAAATTTTTCTTTCTACCATCATGAACCACAAGAGACACTTTGCCTTTATGCTCAATGCTATGCTGTGTGTCATCATACATAACCATGTTTTTCAGCCACCATGTCAGTGAACCAATCACCGTGAGGGGTCATGTGGTTTGATGCCCCTGAATCAATATACAAAACTGCATCATCAGTGGATTTTTCAGCAGCCCTCTCTTTTACATACTGCATGGCAAACAGTCTATCACCTGAAGCATCGTCTCCCTAACTAGACATAGCAAAATGTCCATGTTGTTTACCCTTCTGATTGCCCTACTTCTTCCAGTAGTCCTTGGAAATATCCCCATATTTCTCGTAGTAATGACAATCATTATCCTTATTCGGATTGGTAGATGGGCGCTGCTGCTGCCAGGAGCCTCTGCCTCTAGGGCTAGATCTCCCCCTGCCTCTAAAGTTTCCACCACCTCTTGCATTCAATACCTGCTGGTTGTTACCTCCATAGGATGCATTCTCCTGGCCTCCTCTGCCAGACCCATAGCCTCTACCACGACAGCCACAGCCACATTGATTGGAATAAAAAACTGCATCCTTGTTTTTAGAACTGCTTGACCCTGTAGCCAAGCCAAGTTTAACCTCCTCATGGATAAGCAATGCAACTAGCTCATTGAAAGCGGGCATTTCAGCCCGCACAAACAGAGAAGTGTCAAAAGACTTATACTCAGGCCCCAAGACATTCAAAGTCACAGCAACCATGTCTTCATCTTCAACCTGTGAACCAACATATGCCAACTGATCTGCAATGGTCTTCATCTCCGTGACATAATCCTATATGGATCTTCTCTTTCTCTCCATGTTGCTTCAACTGTATCTTTCTGGCACTTCTGGTTGTGCCATAGTACTTGACTAGGATGTCCCAAGCATCCTTAGGAGAGCTGTAGTTCATTATCTGCATTACCGTGGCATCTGATATACATAGAGACAACCAGTGCAAGACCGTGCGAGAGCTCTTTCTATCCAAGCTCGATGTAGTCATCTCTGATTAGCTGTAGGTTGATCTAGGAGCTCAAGTTCAAGTTCAACTCCAATCACCGACTCCCAGTATCCTTTACCTATTAGAAAGTTTTCCATTCTGAACTTCCAGATGGCATAATTGTGACTGTCCAACTTCTCCCCCACAATCTGGGTAATATTGTCTGTCCTTTCTGCATTTGCCATGTTGTAGACCCCATTTGGCTACCTACAAACCAATTCTTCTTAATAGTTCAGTTTCAGCCTGCAACTATTTATGACAACTTTCAGCACTCTATGTGCTTAGACATTCAGTTATTCTAGCCTGAAAACAATAGTACATATACCTCTTGACACTTAGCAATCACCTAGGTATTGCAGCCTCCATATACAAACTTCATTCAATGCAAAACCAGCATGTATTTGGGCAACCTGTTCATGTACAGACAAGTAGTCTGTAGACTAAAAAATGACAATAACCAGCAGGTCTTTTTGAGCTCAGCACAGAGGGAACATGCCCCAAGATCACTTATAGAAGTTCAGAGTTATATCTTTGCATATGGGGTTCCATACATATCAGTGTGACATTGAATGCAACATGAACTGCAAGTATAAAAGCAAGGTACACTTGTTGTAAATTTCAGTCAAGCATAAACAGTCAATGACAGTGTATTTTAGTCCATCAAACTCTTCAAAACATCATAGACATGTACCACCACCATCTTCAAGAGCAATATCAGACAATGCATTGACACTTCATGATCATCTAATAGAGTGTCAAAGCATTTGTTTTCTGATCCAAATTTCAATTTCGAAGAGCATCCAATGCTCACATCAATCCTCAAACAATTTTGCAGACATATCCAATGTCATAGATGTCATCAAGACCAACAAAAAAACATGTAATCTTCCAATGTAGATGAATGCTTGTTATAGACTGTGAATGACAGTTTTCAGCATGTCAAGAGCTCACAAATTTGAGTTCTTTTGACACCAAACTTCAGTTTATAAGCATGGCATTCAATACATATGTCTTCTTTGCATGTACAGAAGCTCAGGTGATTGTTTTGGACATGTTTAAAGACTCCAACCTCATGTTTGACATGCATACATGCTGTATGTACCCTATATACAGCAGACGATGAATATTTCTAGACCTGCAAATAGTCCTTTCATCTCATTGATGAGTCCTTGGCCAAGTTCTGACATGTCCAAGCTTTCAATAACCTCTCAAAGAGCATAGGAAAGCTCTATAACAGTCTATGAATGGTGTAAGTGACAGTTTGCAAACATTTATGACATCAGCAGAACCAGATGCAATCATGCAAGCAGTAGATCTAGTGGGAGCAACATATGTTGATGATGATGATAAAGATGGGCACTTGGATGTGCTCAAGGGTGTTCCCCAAAGCTCTCACAGAAGCCTAAAACACTAACATGAAGCATAGACTCCATCTGACCAAAATGCATACCTTATTGCATAGACAATGATAGTCAATGGTAGTCAGCCCTCTTCACTTCAAGAACCTGTGTCTTCACTCCTGAATGCTTCACTCCACAGAGCCCAGTCATGGGTGCTCTAATACCATGTTCAAAGTCAGAGACAAAGATAGAGAGTTGGAGTAATAGTGTAGAGCGGTGTTCTCTCACTCACTTCCATTATCCATTCTCACACATAACTAAAGTGAATAGTACAACCTAAGGTCTCAAGGACCATTCACACCAAAGACTGCTAAGTCCTAAAACACCAACTTATTCATGTCCACATAATGTGGTACAGTTGGACATCCTAAGTGTCGGGTACAGTCATAACTGAAGATAGATAGATGAGCTTGAAGTCTAACAGAGTAGAAAGGGTATCGTTGTTATAACCCTATCATAGGTGAGTTTAGAGTGAGCAAGGACATTATTTTTTATGAGATGAACAGTTGGTATGCATCTACTAGTGACGTATTAGATGATGATAATGATCATGATAGCTATGTGCAAAAAGAAAAATAAGAATCATGGAGCCTTAATGGACCAAAAATATCATCTAGTATTATACCTATAGTTAGCCCTTGGTTTGGGAGACTAAAAAGTAGCTCCACATCTTCAAGTGGATCTACAAGTATTGCAAGTAAAGACAAAGGGAAGGACAACGTGTTAGATGGTAATGATGCATCTACTAGTGGTTCATCATCCAAACTCTCTGAACCACTAGAATGGATGTCAAGAATGCATTCTTAGATGGTGAATTGGAAGAAGAGGTATATACAGAGCAGCCAACAGGTTATGAGGATTTAGAGCATCCTGCATATATATGCAAATTAAAGCATTAGGGCCAAAAACGCTTCAAAAAAGGCACTTGTAAGAAAATGATTAAGTTGCTAATTAGTTGACATTTTGGAATAATAAAAACAACAAAATTGGTTGCTCAGATATGATTAATGAGAGAATATTGAATTCATTAAAGAGCTCAACCATTAGTTATCCCTCTTCTTTAATTTATGTCAGGGTCACCTTTTCGGCCGTTTTTAATCTTGGAACTTGGGAGAATTTGTATTTTTTAGAAATGTCCACCTATGTTGCGGTTTGTCTACTCTTGTTTCTTCTTTTCACACTCTTTCTCCATGCTCTTTCGTCATTCTCTTCTTTGTGCTCACTTTCTTATCACTGTGATCGTTGATCTGCTAAAATGTTTAGCAACACCTCTGCAAGTAATGCAGATGCGAGCACATGCAAATACAAACTTACCATCCAACTAGATCCAATTTATTCATCTTAAAGAAGTATACATTGTTGAGTGCTAATTGATGAGATGGAGGCCAACAGACTCAAGAAAAGAAACATATAGATTTGTGGGTGGATAGAAATATTTATCCCAAGGATCCTTCAACATGTAAACCTCCTAATTTTTTTAATATTCATGACTACGTGAGATATGTTGGGGAAGGTTATAATGGGATGCTTGGCTATTGTAAAAGGTTATACTCTACGTCTTACACATACATGGCTTAGATGAATGAAATGAGAAAAGCATTATTTATTGCACACACAAGCATTTCTGAGCTTACAAATAAGATTGACGTTTTGGAAAATGCTAATAAGTCATTACAAGACAAGCTAGTACACTTAAAGAAAACTCCAATAGGATTAAGAGAGAGAAAGAGACCATTAAAAAATATAACTAGCTTGCGTGAGAGAGTAAAGAAAAGAAGATTGAATCTTGCAAAGAAATATGTCTCTAACATGTTGGGTATTAATATTTGAGAGAGTGAAGAGAGAATCAGTTTTTTAAAAGAGACCATGAATAAGAATGATATTTTGAGGATTCTTAGGTCACCTCAGAATAAGGATTTGAGAGGCCCAACTCTCAAAGAATTGGTGAAGGACTTAACGGACACTGTAAAACCAAACAAAATTGTAGAGACATGTGATATTGTGGGCATTAGTCGAAAAGGTTATCAAAGTATCTCAAGATTATGGTTTAAAATCTAAAATGTAATAGAATAACTGCATTTGGATTACCTCGAGCCCTAAGAGTATCGGTTTCAAGGACTGCCATGAATCGTAAGATTCCACAAGTTTTCGGGGAATACATTCATATTGAAGCATCTATGCCATATGAAAAGACAAAAAGAAAATCTAGTTTTGAATACAATATATTTAACAATATATGGGTTAATCTAAGAAGAGTGCAGATTGCAATGATTCACATGTATAGACTCACATTAGAGGAATGTCACGGTGTTTTTAAGTTTGCCTTGAAGTTAGATGAAGCGTAGATTCAAAAAGAACAAAAGATGGAAAGAGTCAGCATTTGCATCATGAATAGGGTATTGGAATACAACAATGGTGAGGGTCAAGTACCAGTGCATAAGTTCCAGTTTGAGATGGAGATTTGGTGGGTTGGTGCAGCTCAGGTACCAATTGAGAATCATCAAACACTGAAATGGTTATTTACTCATATGGGTATTCCAAGCATTATTAAGTCTCAAAGTAAAGGAGAAATGTTGGTTGTTGATGGGGTTGGTCATTTTAATGTGGAATGGCACATGAGCGCTGACTTGAAAACAATCAAATGTATGCTTGGAATATTAAGGGGCAAATGCAAAATATCCTTGTATTTATTGTATGGAAAGTGTTGGGTCTAACGATTGGAGCAACTTGCACCCTGTAAGAAGAGCCCCAACTAGAGACTCTATAGATCTAACTTTAAAAAAAACAAGGAAGATATATGGGATCCAATTCTTTCAATTTCTCTTACAAATGTTTATATATATACTTTGCATACAAAGATTAGAATTACTGATAAACTTCTCAGGTTGCATCTCGACTATGCATACTCAATTAAGCCTTTGTCTTTATCGGATGAGTGTATTGACAAATGTGAGGCATTACTCTCCAAAATGGGTTTTCATGGAGGTCAAGTTCACTTAAGAAAAGATCCAACACTTTCAGGGAAAACAAGAGATGTCTTGGCTAGTGTCTCAATGGGAGGCTCAAAAGCTAGACGTTTTTTAGGTAACCATATAGGAAAACAAGTGAGCATTACTTGGGAGCACTGGAGAGAGCTATGTGGGATAACAACAAGTGTTGCAACCACACCACGACTTGCATTTCTAAGGATGGAGGTTTGGAGACACCTCGATATCTTCCTAAAGCTCCTTAAACAACAAACGAAAATCTACACATATCCAGAAGAGTTCAAATGTTCGACTACAAATCTTTTTCAAGTAATAAAGGAGGCATGGGGAGAAAAAGATATCACATTTTATTTGGTAAGACAGAATATTTAATCCAAGCTTTCTTTGATAAAATTTCCATTGGCATAAAATGATCATTACTCTTATGAATTTGCAGCATATCCTTCATATCCATGGGCCTTACTTTGTGGAGGAGCAAGGCCCCCTGGCAACTTATAGTGGCCAAGGCATGGAAAAATCTCACTATCAAGCACGTATAAGTTTTTTTTGAAGCACAAGACATGGAGGAGGAGTTACAAAAAGCAATGCTCTTGAGGAGCTATTCAATTGGTTTTTTCGATGACAGCTTCAAAGAATGAATACTTCAACTTGAGAATTCATAGTAATTTTCAAGAAAGAAAAGTACAAAGCTAGTTCTCAGGAGCCTTTACATCATCCTCCCCCTCCGGGATATTTCCTCTATAATGCAGAAATTTCCTTCTCTTATAGCCAACTATTGATTTTATATCAGTTTGTTTTGCTGCTAAAGCATAAGATGAGAGGGCCAAAAAGTATCCTGCTCTAGAAACAGAGAAACCAGGACCATAACCAAAAATGCTAATTGCCACAATCTTCTCCAAAAACATCACCTTGTGTGTATTGTACTATAACCCAGAGAAACCAAGTAGCCTTGTAAGTGCCTTGATACATAGTATAGGCCATGTTGCTTCCTCTAAGAAGATGTTATGAAATACCAAGAAAACATGCAGATCAATCCTTGCTAAGTAATGGCCAAGTGCAACATCTTTCAATGAACTAATACCAACTCTTGTCCCTTTACCCCGTCCCAAGAAGTTATCGAAATCTTCAATCTCCAACTGTAAAAAAAGATAAATGTCAAATGAATGTTGAAATCAAACATATTAATGTATATCTTACAGAATTTGAGATAATAGTACCAATTGATTTTCATCATTCTCAAGCTTAGTTGGATTCCATATGTTAATTGATGATTGTGCCTTATTGGTATCTTCCAATTCTTTAACATATTGTGACTCTTCTCTTCCATAATAGGAAATTCCAAGTCGGTCTTGAAGGCCGTGAAACTCCTCTTCAATAATCCCATACTCTTTCTCAGCATTCTTGGCCTTATGAAAACAAAGAGAAAGGGCATCCCTTGCTTCAATAAACTTGTCGTCTGTAATTTCGATATCAAGTTTAAGTAACTATTCTTTTGATTTATTTTTTACGTCAACAATGTCATTTGCAGTATCAGAAGCCTTTGCAATGATGGCTAAACAATAATCCTCCCTAAGATTAAAGAGCCTTTGGATGTTTACTAGCAGTATGTATTCCTTGTCCTTGACAGGGAAAGTTGGAAGTGAAGCAACATTATAAAAAGAAGAGTCACATACAAGATCTGCATTTGTATGGTTTTCTTCAATAATAGTTTCAGCTTTGAATTGGGCAACATCTAGTTTGCCAGCAATATATGCTTCTTGCTCAAGGTCCAAACATTCCTCTGCATCCTTGTCATTTGCTACCTTGTCCAAAAGGCAGAAGCTGGAACATTTTGGACCCTCTAATTGTTGTTCATCAAATTTAATAGGATATTGAACAAGAGTAAATGCAATGAATGCAATTGTTTTGGACATTAGCCTGCATTTCCTAGAATGAGCAAAACAAAACAAATCTGAGGTATAAAACCAGTCAAGAGAATGAGATGTACACTTTCTTGAAAACAAAGCCTTCTCTGAAGGTGAGCTCCCAATAGATATGTGAGCATATTCCTTTGCATCCTTTTCCTCCAATAAAAACTTATTGCATGAGTTCATTACATAGTCAATATCCTAGTCAGGGTTGAAAATATCCTTTGTAGTTCCGTAATAAGATAACTCCATGCCATTTTGAAGAAGAAAGTCTAGGAGCCTTTTTGATGGAGAAACCTCTATGATCTGAGATAATCCAGAAACCCTCAATGGTGACTTGCCTTTGATTGGAGACTTCCTAGGCATTCCCACACTTGTTGTTGAACAAGGGGAGGAAGTTGTGGGAATTTCAAGGAAAAAGGCAGCACAACCTGAAGCCCTTGTTGACCCTGATGACAATCTTCTTCTTTTCTTAGTAGGGATTACCTACTCTTGGGAGCTTGCAACATCCTTAGGTTCAGACATGAGTGAAAGCACAATACGGTGCAAAAGTATGCACCTGACCTCACGAACAATGCCTCCTCGCTTTGTATTTGCAGATCTACAATACAACGCGAAAGTGGGTAAGCGACCTCAAGAACAATACCTTCATATCAAGGGGTACACGAAATGGTGCAAATTGACATATGAAACACTGAAAGTGGACCTCAACTCTAGCTCGGCTAGCCTAATTACTTATTTATATAGAACGACAAATAATTGCCACATGGAAAGCCATGTAGACAACCACATGGATGGCCCGCGCAAACCCTAGCCAATAAAACAGTGCCACATGTTGCCTATCCCATAGGTATAAAAGATCAATGCTAGCTTACGTGGCTTACTTTTCGAATCCACGAGCGTGAATACACAGCAACGTCAAGATCAACGATTGTCACATCGCCTTGTACCGATCATCCACAAATACGGCGCAAGTAGGTGATTTTTAAACCTGTGCTTCATTGTATTCGTGCCGTATCGGTCATGCGTAAATACGGCACGAGTAGCTTCATTTCCAAACTGCGCTTTCCCCCTATCGTGCCATATTGGTCATTTGTATGTCATCCGCAAATACATCGCGAGGAGATTTATTTCAAACCCGTTCTTTTCTCCTATCGCGCAGTATCGGTCATTCGTATGTCATCTGCAAATTCGGTGCAAGGAGTATCATTCCAAACCTACACTTTTCTCCTATCATGCCATATCGGTCATTCATATGTCATCTGCAAATACGGTGCAAGGAGTATCATTCCAGACCTACCTTTTTCTCCTATTGTGCCGTATCGGTCATTCGTATGTCATCAAAAAATACGGCGCAAGTGCTTCATTTCCAACCCGTGCTTTACTCCGACTATCGCGTCGTATCGGTCATCCACAAATATGGCATGAGGAGCTTCACTTCAAACCCGGACTTTTCTCCTATCGCACCGTATCTGTATCTGCAAATACGATGCAAGTAGCTTGATTTCGAACCCGTGCTTCACTTCTTTCGCATTGTATTTATTGTTTCTGTTTGGGGTTTAAGGTTTCTTATTTACAATTTTAAAATGTTCTAACTAGTCTCATTTTTCAATAGGTTCATGGTTAGGACAAAGCAGACTGCAAGGAAGGTGTATATAGACAGCAAAGAGAGTGAGGAAGAGACAAGGCCATCAACTCCTCAATCTTCCTCTCCTGAGATCCCACCTACCCCAGGTTGCCCTTAGTCTCCTGCCATGGAATCTAAGCAATCTACTGCAAAGACATTGTCTTCTCCTATCCAAAGTACGCTTCATCATGTAGAGTCCTCCCTTACAACTGCCAAGTTTCCAACCTCCCTTAGAGCCCCTATTCAACAGATAGAGCAACCTGGACCCTCTTATGCCCATGGAGAAGAAGACCCTTCCAAGTCCAAGAGAAAGAGAAAGTCTAGATTTTTTTATGTTTAGAAATGTTTTAGTGAGATAAGGAAGGCACAAAGAGCTATACAACATGTGATTCCAAAGGCAACATTTATCAAAGTTGTCAAAGATATTTCTTATAGATTATCAAGGGTGTCTACTAAAGTTGGCATGCAAAAAAAATGGCAGCTTAGAGCCATTCTTTGCCTTTAGGAGGCTACTGAAGACTTTGTTATTGATTTTATGAACGATGCTTACATTGCTGCTGTCCACGCTCATAGAGTGAGTTTGATGAACAAAGACTTTAGTATGTTCAACAGAATCAGGTATAGGTTCGACAAGGTATTGAGGCCCTTGTCCACTACTAATAAAAAAGCATTTGAGATCATTAACGTTCCTCCAAAATTTTCTAGGGAAGCGAGTTGGCGAGCGATTGAGAAGGTGACACATTTACCTTTTGATGCTTCTTGAGTCTCCTTCTCTCCTACACAATATGTGTAGGGCTCTCCTCTTGGAGCTTGATTTCAGCAAAGCTTCCACAGCACTTGCACCTTCTCTTCTCCTCTTGGAACTTGATTTCAGCAAAGCTTCCATAGCACTTGCACCTTCTCTTCTCCTATTGGAACTTGATTTTATCAAAGCTTCCGCAACATTTGATTTCAGCAGGGCTTCCGCAACACTTACACCTTCTCTTCTCCTCTTGGATGCATGCAAAGTGATGCTTCCTTCACCACTCTCACACCCAAGGAGAGCCTCCTCTTTTATAGTCTTTCAAGAGCTTCTCTTCTTGGAGAGAGACTTAACTTGATCTTCATGCAAGATGTGGCTGTTCCAGGACCTACTCTATAGCACCAATTTCAAGATATCTCTCTGTCCGTTGATCGGATGAAAAAACGTCCGACACAAAAGTTGTAAATCTTGTTGTTTCCAATGACCTCCATGGGCCATTTTTAGAGATTGTCTTTCTATTGCGAGATATTTTAAAAATGGATTCACCATGTCTTTTTTTTTTAAAAAAGCTTCTTAAACTGTACTCTTAACTTGTGGTCCATGCAACCATCTTGAGCCATAAATAAGGAGAGTTCATTAGATTGCCTTGGGCCTCAACCTTAAGATTGAATTCCACACAAAAGCTTGTATCATTTTAGACCTTAGAAAAAGAAAATCACTTCTCTCCTCACTTCTAGAGGATCATGTCTCTAGTCTTTCTTAGTGAGAGAATTACCTCTCTTGTCTTTCTTAATGAAAGACCTTAAAACCTTGACTTGTAAGGGAGAGGATGACCCCAAATGAATGCAATGCTCATTACACACAAGTAAAAGTTTCCATTCATCCCCGAATGCACACATAAATACATATACATAATGCTAATGCACTTCCTCTTCTTAGAACTCAATCCATCTTCATTTATGTGTAACTCCTTGGTTCTTGTGTACACTCTTACACTTGGCAGACACCTCTTTCCCCCTTCATAACTTGTACTGCCTGTACCAGATATCCCCATCACAGTGCTCTAATCACCCCATTAAGTGATGCACTAGGAATAGTGGTCTCTAAATGGTCTCATGGCCATGCTAGATCATCATCAACACTTAAAGAAAAGTGAATCATTAATTTATTGACATAAATTCATTAAATAGAGAATAAGCAATCAATTTAGTGATATCCCTCTAGCTTCTAAATAGTTGACCTCAACTGTAGAGGGGATATATAGTCCTTAAGAAGATTTGGAAAGTCTAGTTCTCTTTCAGTCACATAAACTGAGCGTCCAATGGGGGATAATTCTTAAACTTAACCAGATACTTCCGTAATACCTTACCTCACCTTAGAGTATTGTCATGATGGTGTAAAATTCTTTCAAGCACAAGGAACTTTTATGTTTCTTCTATGTCAAGTAAATCTTCCTTGATTAGTTCCATTGGAGGTTCTCCAATATAGGGACATAGCAGACTTATATGGAAAGAATTATGAATGTTCTAATGACTTAGTAGATCCAAACAAAAAGTTACATCGTTTATCTTATCTGTGATCTTGAAAGGGCCATAATAGCGATTAGAAAGCTTACCCACTTTACCCTTTTGACTTTTTTGCTTTTTCAAGCAAGCTTTCTCAAACTTAAGAAGAACATATTGTCCCAACTTGAGATCTAACTTACGACAATGCTTATCAACTTTGCGTTTATGCTTCTCTTGTGTCCTTTGGATAGCAGCTTTTACTTGAGTGAAAGTTGTATCAATGTCTCTAACAAACTCATCTGCTGGAAAGATCTTATCCTTCGTAAGAAGAATGGGTGGTAAATGAGGCTTACCATAGATGATCTCTAAGGATGACTTACCAGTACTAGAGTGCACCGTATTATTGTATGCAAACTCTACTAAAGGCAAATACTTTTTCCATTCTCTTTGATTATCAGAGACATAGGATTTCAAAAGGTCCAAAACAGTAGAATTAGCACTTTCACTCTACCCATCTGTTTGAGGATGATAAGAGGATGAAAATTTTAACTTTGTCCCGAGGTTCTCGAAGAGAGCTTACCAAAAGAGATTGGTCATGTGGGGATCTCGATCACTTATAATGGACTTAGACATGCCATAATGCTTGAAAATATGAGCAATGAATAGCTTATCCATATGATTGGCTTTGATTGTCTTTCAAACAGGTATAAAGTGAGCTTGCTTACCGAATCTATCAATGATAGTCCAGATTGCATCGTTGCCTGCTTATGTGCGAGGAAGCTCCATGAGAAAGTCCATGGCTATACTTTCCCAAGGCTCATTAGGAATAGATAATGGCTTCAGTAGACCAGGTGGTTTATGCCTGCCATACTTTACTTTTTGGCATATCTTGCACTCGCGGACATATCTTTCAATGTCAGCTCTAATAGTGGGCCAAAATAAATATATTTCTAATGCTTGAGTAGTAGGTAGAATACCCCTATGTCCAGCATATGGAGATGCATGTGCTTCATTCATTACCTTGTGTTGCAATGGTAATGCTATACAAATTGCTTGATGATGATATAAATAACCATCTAAATCCAGTAAGGTGTAATTAGACTTTGACCTGAGTTAAGTTCATCCCATATGGTTGAGAAGTTAGGATCAATTGCATATATTTTGGGTAAATGCATGAACTCATTATGGTAAACAGTTGTGATTGCATTCACTCGAGGGAAGTCGCCATGATAGAGCATCTGCTACCACATTCTTAGTTCCAGATGTATGAAGGATTTGAAAATGAAACAAAGATTAAGAAATTTGCCCAACGCATCTGTTTCTCTGAGACCTTCTTTTGAGTGAGGAAGTATTTTAGACTTTGGTGATCTGTTTTAATAACAAAATTTGAACCAAGTAAATAGTGTTTCCATACTTGAAGAGCATGTACCACCATCACACACTTTTTCTCATATACTGGAGCATGTAGCTCATGATCCTTGAGGCGTCGACTCTCAAATGCTACTGCATGATGCTCTTGGTTAAGCACAACTCCAATGCAATCCCTAGAAGCATCGCAGTGAACTTCAAAAGGTTTTTGAAGATTCAGAACTATGAGAACTGGTTCTTGAGTCAAAAGAAACTTAATTCTTTCAAAGGCTTGTAGTTGCCTTGATCCCCAGTGAAAAGGCATTCACTTCTTAGTAAGGTCATGTAGATACACACAACCTCATATGAACCTCCTGTAGTATGAACATAGGCCCAAGAAACTTCTAACTTCATGTATAGAAGTAGGTATAGGCCAATCAACAAGCTCAAACATTCTCAAAATCCATTCTCACCAAATTGTGAGAAATAATATGGCCCAAGTAATGAATTTTTGAAAGGAAGAATTCACTCTTCTTAGCATTGACCTATAATCTATGCTTGCAAAGCTCTTGAAAAACAATAGATAGATGTTTTCTATGCTCTTCTTCAGACCGTGAAAATATTAGAATGTCATCAAAGAAGACACCTATGAACTTTGAGTGAGGTCTGAAAATTCTCTCCATCATTCGATTGAATGTGGCATGTGCATTAGTCAAACCAAATGGCATGACTAAAAACTCATATAGTCCAAATGTTGTACGAAAAGTTGTCTTATGAACATCTTCAGGTGCTATCCGTATCTGGTGATAGCTGCTCTTGATATCAATGTGACTAAAGATACTAGCCCCTTGCAACTTATCCAAGATATCATCTATCCTTGGGATAGGAAAACAACGCTTGATTGTGATCTTGTTCAAAGATTTGTAGTCTATGCACATATGGAAAGAGCCATCTTTCTTTTTGAACAAGTAAGATGAGAGAGCAGTATGGAGAAGAGCTAGGTTGAACTAACCCTTTTTCCAACAGTTCATTTACTTGTTTTAGGATCTCCTCTTGCTAACTTGCACTTACTTGGTAAGGCGGTTGGTTAGGTGGTGAACTTCCTGGGATAAGATCAATTGTGTGATCTTCTGGGCGCTTTGGAGGTAACTCTCCTGGGAGTGAATCACTAAAACAATCTTCATATTGTTTAACAAAATCATGTCTGACTTGATCAATTAAAGAGAGGGGTTCTTTTAAAGTCTAAGACTTAGAAGCATTAGTTGATATTGTGTGTTCATTAGAGGCATCAAGTGCTTCTTTTGACTCTCTCACAAAAATCATGTACGCAAAAATAGCTTTCTTCATTTCTTTAGGGATGCTAACATGACTAACCATTGGCACAGGCCAATCTCTAGCATCAGCAATGCATACTATGTTCCAACCCTTGAATTGAAATGCAAGGGTCTTCTAAACAAAATTAGGAAGAGGTCTAATCTTGTAATGCCGGGGCATACCTAAGATAACATCACAGTTACGAATGGGTGCAAGTAGAAAAGATTCTTGGTTGCAGTAATCCCCAATTCTAAGATTCAACTTCCCTTGGATAGGAGTAGAATTGTTTGTAAGTCCTTCAAATGCCAAACCTGATCCAATTGGTGTTCCCAATCGATCCGGTGGAATTTGTAGTCTTTTAACAGTATCTACTAACACAAAACTATCTGTGGACCCTGGATCAAAGAGTATCAAAACTCGTTGATTGTTGAGTGTCCCCCAACCCTTTAAGAGTTGTCTTTTCTTCTCATTTGAATGAGTGTTAGATTGCACATCCGGAATAGAATTTGAGGATGGTGAAGGAAGATCTTTAGCCACATTTTCTTCCTTCCTTTTGTGAGAAAATCATGCTTCATATGCCCTAACTCACCACAAAGAAAGCACCTTC
The DNA here is from genome assembly GCF_053477565.2 of Lygodium microphyllum. Lineage (NCBI taxonomy): Eukaryota > Viridiplantae > Streptophyta > Polypodiopsida > Schizaeales > Lygodiaceae > Lygodium > Lygodium microphyllum. Next base: position 76,700,958 of record NC_141157.1, on the reverse strand, counting down.
CTTCCTCTTCGTACTTTTGTATCTCAGAGGGTGAGAGATACTTGCGCTTCTTCTTGTTACCCTCTGGCTTTGAATATTGGTCATGGGTAAGATAAGTCCTATCTCTTGGTTGATCATAGAGTTGCTCTTGTTTAGCTCTATAAGAACTCATCTCCAACTTTCGAGATGTACCAGGTGTATGCAAACTTTTAGCTATGATGGCAGACTCCATCATCCGAGATAAGGTTTCATGTGGATACACCTTCATGGTTCTGTGTAAATGAGGGAGTAGGCCAGCTTCAAACTTCCTTTTCTTCTCTTCATCGCTGATCTCCATGAAAGGAGTAACCTTGAGAAGAGTAGACCAAAAATTTTCCACATAACTAGTGACCTTCTCATGCTCTTTCTGGCCTAGCCAATCCCACTACTTCTTGACATCATTCTCAAAATCAGGAGGCAAGAGCTGAGCATAAAACTTCTTCTTGAACTTTTCCCAAGTCGTAGGTTTCCTTCCCTCCAAAATGAGAGTCAACCACCGATTGCTAGAGGTGTCTTTTAAGTGCATGCCTACACGCCTGAGCTTGGACTTTTTTGAGAAATTACCATCAGAAAAAGCAACTTCAAATTGCCTGACAAAGGCTAACGCCTTAGCAAGATCTCTCTTACTGAAGTAAGAGTCAAACTTTATGTCTTTATCCCCAAACTTGAAAGTCTTAGTCTTCTTAAGATTGCTCCTCTTATGGTCCCTCTTTGTCCGTTTGCAGATTGCACGAGACTTAGAACCAAGAGAGTCGGAACTAGAAGTTGATGAGGAGAAGGAGGAACTTGAGTAATCAGGGGAGTAGCTGTTTGTTGAGGGAGATGACTCCCTCCTTATTCGCCTCACTCGACGTGAGGTCTTTTTACTCATCTTGACCTTCATCTTGACCTAAGAGTCCTTCTTCCTTGTAGGAAGCTTCTCAATAATTGGATGCTTTACACCTTCACCATCAATTGGTGCAATGGTATTTCCTCCAGTATCACCATATTTTGGAGGATTTGTTCCTTCATAAGTAGCTTCTTTCCTTGCCCTTAAGCTATCAATCAATTGACATACTTCGAGAATTTTCAACAAGCTACAATACTCTATCAATTGGGCCTATAATTGCTCACTTGTAAGCACTTCATCAATTGCCATCTTTACCTTCTTCTTGCAAGGATCGCCTTTACTTTGAGAAAAGCAAAAAAGACATGCTCTGATACCACTATTATAATATCCAAGATACACACTCAAATTTCTTATATACTTAAAATATATATAGTGAATATTATGCTGGCGCAGAGAGAGAACATATGAGAGAAAAGAAAGATGTAGAGAGAGAGAGAGAGAGAGAGAGAGAGATATATATATATATATATATATATATATATATATATATATATAGAAATTGACAACACACTAGGGACTGGAAGATGGGCCAATCCCCCCCCTTGTGGAGTTATATTATTGACAAGGAGCAAGCTCCTCCATTACACATAAACCAGTTCTTACTTGTAGTATTTGGAAACAAGATCACGGTTCCTTGCACGATATACAACGGGCTAACACTTGCACAACTTGGAAGTTGGCACCTTTTGATCCTTCTTGAGTCTCCTTCTCTCCTACACAATATGTGTAGGACTCTCCTCTTGGACCTTGATTTCAGCAGAGCTTCCGCAGCACTTGCACCTTCTCTTCTCCTCTTGGAACTTGATTTCAATAGAGCTTCCGCAGTACTTGCACTTTCTCTTTTCCTCTTGGAACTTGATTTTAGCAAAGCTTTCGCAACACTTGATTTCAGCAGGGCTTCTGCAACACTTGCACCTTCTCTTCTCCTCTTGGATGCATGCAAAGTGATACTTCCTTCACCTCTCTCACACCCAAGGAGAGCCTCCTCTTTTATAGACTTTCAAGAGCTTCTCTTCTTGGAGAGAGACTTGAGTTGATCTTCATGCAAGATGTGGCTGTTCCAAGACCTACTTTGCACTACCAATTTCAAGATATCTCTCTGTGTGTTGATGGGATGAAAAAACATCCAACACAAAAGTTGTAGATCTCGTTGTTTCCGATAACCTACATAAGCCGTTTTTAGAGATTGTCTTTCTATCGCGAGATATTTTAAAAATGGATTCACCATGTCTTTTAAAAAAAATACTCTTAACTTGTGGTCCATGCAACTACCTTGAGCCATTGATAAGGAGAGTTCGTTAGATTTCCTTGGGCCTCAACCTTAAGATTGAATTCCACACAAAAGCTTGTGTCATTTTAGACCTTAGAAAGAGAAAATCACTTCTCTCCTCACGTCTAGAGAATCATGTCTCTCGTCTTTCTTAGTGAGAGAATTACATCTCTTGTCTTTCTTAATGAAAGACCTTAAAACATTGACTTGTAAGAGAGAGGATGACCCCAAATGAATGCAATGCTCATTACACACGAGTAAACATTCCCAGGTGTCCCCGGATGCACACATAAATACATATACATAATGCTAATGCACTTCCTCTTCTTAGAACTCAATCCATCTTCATTTATGTGTAACTCCTTAGTTCTTGTGTACACTCTTACACTTGGCAGAAACTTCTTTCCCCCTTCATAACTTGTATTGCATGTACCAGATATCCCCATCACAGTGCTCTGATCACCCGATGAAGTGATGCACCATGAATATTGGTCTCTAAATGGTCTCATGGCCATGCTAGATCATCATTAACACTTAAAGAAAAGTGAGTCATTAATTTATTGATATAAATTTATTAAATAAAGAATAAGCAATCAATTTAGTGACAAATGCAAATCCTCACTTTTTATTTTATTGTTTATTTTATTTTATTGTCCTTTTTTTATAACATGTTTCCATTTATAGTGCTGGTAGGTTGGTGGTTACCTTTTTGGACACTACATATGAGGATCTTGCTGATCCTTAAAAACCATATAGCTTTCTCTTACAAGAAGTGCCCATGCAAAATGATGCGTATTTTTGTGGATGGAGAGTACTTTCAAATATTTGTAGGAAAATAAATTCAAAGATTCTAAAGATAGATGGGATTAATGTAAGTATCTTTCACATTCTTTTTTGAGAAACATGTCTATCTGTTTTCACAACTACTGCATTATCATCAAATTTTATAATCATTCTATTTCTTTGTTTTTACTCCCTACAAGTACGAACTATCAGTGCCCTAACAACTTATTACAACTTTCATTGCAGTGCCAAGATTACCCCGATTCATACATACGGTGGATAAGAGAGAGATGTATTGAGTTAATTTTGGACAGAGCAATCACACCAGTCGACCCCGAGAGTCTCATCCACTTAAATCCTTAACTAAGAGTAAGAGTAAGGCAAAAGGCAAGTTATCTAGAAAGACAAGTAAGGTAAGCTCCAAAAAGATAGAAATGCCAACACTTTCTCATCCATCTCCTCATCAGCCCCCTGAAGAGAAGAGGCCCCCTGTCCAAGTCAAATTCTTCAACCAACCAAAGAAAAAAGCCACTACAAGGAGATGATGCCAGGAGGCATATTCCACGGTGGATTCCGTGCCACGGTGGATTCCGTGCCACGGTGGATTCCGTGAGGTTTTACGGTGGATTCCGTAAACTTAGAATGACCGAGGCTCATACACAAAGTGGATTCTTTGTGCGAGAAGTTGATGGGGACGCCTGTCCTTTTCGGGCGTTTCATTAATTTAGTGTGTACATGGGTGATTCCATAGCGGGTGATTCTGCAAAATACATATTAAATTAATAAACGTTTATGAGTTTAGAGTGCGCACTCGTAATAAATTAAGGTTAGGATTTATTTCTAACCCGTTGATTTATTTATGTAGCTGAAGACTGCTAGGTATTCACTTTTGTCGGTTTAATTGTATTATTTTACTAACGAATGTGAATGCTTCAGTTGATGTGTAGAGATAGCAGCAGTGGCGGAGGAAAGCATTGGAGTCTAGCGAGTATTCGACCTATGGATTATATTTTGATAGGCGCCACGCCTATATTTTGTCATGTCTATTGAGACATCGATTATTGATTATTATTTTGTATGCGCCTATGCGCACGGATATGTTATTTCTATTTGGGACATTGTGTTGGGCGTGCCAGACTCCATGGGCACCGTCCATTAGCTTTATTTCCTATTTTTGTGGAAAGCAAACTCAAAAGCTAAAAGCTTGTCATATTTTTGTAAATTGGGCTATTATTGAGCATGAAGATGGAAATATACATAAAATACATGCTTTGTGAAGCGCACACACAAGGCATGGGGGGAGATTGAACCCAACTGGTCTCTTGCTTCTTATCGTTCATGCTTTTACATTGTTTTTTGTGTAAAAAGGTAGAGTTCATTATTCTTGGGGACCTTTCAGGATTCATTACGTGAGCATACTGCGACCGATCTGCGCACTAGTGGTATCAGAGTGGAGCTGAGATCAAGAGCTTCCAATCGCTACCCATCTCGTGCGAAGGCGGAGCTCCTGGAACGATCAGGCTCTACAGTCAATCTCGTCGCGAACCGTCGATACAGGCAGACTTTTGGCGATCAAGAACCCCTGTTTCTACTCTCAGATCGCGAAGGACCAGGCTGTACAGGCGGAGGACCACGCATTCATCTCCATCATCAAGTCATCAAAACAGAGAGAGAAGCTTTCTTAATATCATAGTTAATTACTTCAAAAAAGCTTAAGACCAAGCTTAGAAGCTTTAAAGAAGCTTCAAAGCTTCAATTTTTCGCCGTGGTACAAGAAGAGGTGTCCGCGTTTTTCGCCGTGAAGAAAAATGCCCCCCCCCCCCCCCCCCCACGATTCGCGCCGTTGCTGCCCATTAACCCCCCCTTATTAAGCTTAAGCTATTAAGCTTAAAACACTAAGCTTTCTGCAAGTCAGACAAGACAATCAAGTTAACAAACTCCAGGTCCTGCACTTCCGAAGTCAAGTCCTGCAAGTCGACTGTAATCAAGTTCTGCAAGTTCACTAAGTTCTGCAAGTCGGCTAAGTCTGCAACTCTGCAAGTCAGACTAGTCAACTGGAGTTAGAACTGACTAGTGCTCAAAACTCCTAGAAGGGTTGTTCCTACGCAGAAACTCTGAACTGCAAAGTTGTTCGTGGCAAGGTATTCTACCCATACGCAGGTTCGCTGAAGTATTTTCAGCATACGAAGAAGGAAAAATCGCAGATTTTCTGAAAATTGACAAAGAAATACCCAAAAACACATAGCCTTGTAACCCCGAATTTGAGCTACACTCATCCCGCTAACCTGATTTTGAGTGAGAAAGGTCTTTTGAGTTTTACAGGATGACGGAACCACATATGGATGATCCTATGGCTGAAGACGACCTACCTAAACCTACCATGGAACAAAAGCTGGACCTAATCATGCTGCAATTGGAAGAAGAATGAAGGGCTAGGCAAGCATTGCAAGCGCAATTGACAAAATTACAAAGAGCGTCTACCGACAAAGAAGAACCTCAAGCTGAAGATTTGATTCAACGTACCATCGACGCCACTCTTGAAGCTCAAACCATTCGCAAGGAATCAAAGATAAGTAAACGAAGTTTCAAATTTCGCACTTTCAATGGCATACGAGAAGGAAAGACTGTTTTATCCTTTATTAGTCAGTTTGATGACTATTTCCATGAGGAAACCTATCCAGAAAAAGATAAAATCAAGTGTGTTACTAATCATTTGGTAGACAGAGCATCACTTTGGTGGACTGTAGTACGCAAGAGCATAGAATGTCCTGCTACTTGGGAAGATTTCAAGAAGAAGTTCATGCAGAATTTCCTTCCACCACAATTTCATGAGAAGGCTATCAAGCAATGGGATCTACTTCAACAACGGGATCGTGAGCCTATACCACAGTATACAGAGCATTTTTGGAATGCACTCCTACAGTTACGCATGCTTGAAGACGTACTAGAGAGGACACATAAGCGAAAGTATATGTCTGGACTTCTTGGACATTACTACGCTGAAGTGAACATGTTCAAGCCTGCTACCCTTGAAGACGCCATCTCACTAGCTCACGACACTGAAGATAAGTTACGCCGTAGAGACAGACGACCACAGCAATTCCAAGCCAATGGTAATTATGGATCTAAACAATTCAATTCCAATTTTAGAAGGTTTAATCCAGGTCGTTTCTCTTCACCATCTTTCCGCAAGAATTGGGCTAAACCACCTGCATTACCATCCAATGTCAATCCAAATCCTAAGCCTATTCCACAAGCAAATCCAAATGTACCCAGACTTCCAGCCATTGCAAATAATGTAACCAAAGCCAAGCCAATAGTATGCTATAAATGTCACCAGCCAGGACATCTCGCAGCAAATTGTCATTCAAAGAAGCCACCAGCACATATCAACTATCTTGGAGCCATGGACGAAGACGAACATGAGGATATGCCTGATTTCACTGAAGATGAAGACGACACTACTACTATTTCCGACACTTTACCAGGTATGCCTACTCCACATTCATTATTGACTATGAAATGTTTGGTGCATGGAAAGGAAAAGACTATCTTGCATGATGACGGTAGTACTCATGACTTTATTTTAGCAAAATTGGTAAAGGAATTGAAATTACAGACTGTACCTACGCATTATCGCATAAAAGCTGCATTTTTAGGCAGTAGGTATAATGGTACACAAGAAGTACAAGATTTAGAGATTCAAATTGGTTCATACACTAAAAGAAGAAATTTCTTAGTTGTTCCATTACAGTCGAGTGACATTATTTTAGGAATGCCTTGGCGACACCAACATAATCCAAATATAGATTATTCCACACACACAATGAATATTAATTTTCAAGGAAAATCTATTACATTATATGGTATGCATGCATCTAATATTTTTCCATTGCTTTCGCATACTCAAGCAAAAACGTGCATTACACAAGAGTAGTAAATCATATCTCATTTGGGTGAATGAATTGCAAGCAAAGGAAAATCATATGCACCCTAGGCATAAGGAATTTCTTGCATATTTTAAGGACTGTTTTGCAGAAGACCTACCACCAGGTTTACCTCCTTCACGTCCAAAAGACCATAAGATTGATTTGATCCCTGGCACACAACCACCTTGCAAAGCACCATATAGGCACAATCAAATAGAGCAAAAAGAAATTCAGAGTCAAGTTGAAGAATTACTAAATAGAGGCTTAATTCGACCTAGCAGTTCTCCATTCGGTGCACCTGTACTCTTAGTCAAGAAAAAGAATAATACCTATCGTATGTGTATTGACTACCGAGCTTTAAATAAGATCACTGTAAAGAATAGGTATCCTATACCTAGAGTTGATGACCTTATGGATAAATTGCAAGGATCTTCTATATTTAGTAAAATTGACCTTAAGTCTGGATATCATTAGGTGAGGCTAGATAAATCTGACATATTTAAGACTGCATTCAGAACACAGTTTGGCCATTACGAATTCTTAGTCATGCCATTCGGATTGACTAATGCACCTGCCACTTTTAGTAGAATGATGAACCGTATCTTTTTAAAATATCAGTACTGTGTGATTGTTTTCTTTGATGATATTTTGGTGTTTAGTCAAAATGAGAAAGAGCATTATGAGCATTTGTCATTAGTTTTTCAATTATTGAAAGAAAATCAACTGTTTGCAAATCCTAAAAAGAGTGAATTTTTTAAGACAGAAATTGAGTATTTAGGTCATATTGTATCATCTGAAGGAATTAAAGTTGATCCTAAGAAAATTGATGCAATATTGCATTGGCCTGTCCCTAAATACGTGCATGAGTTACGCTCATTCCTTGGTCTTGCTAGTTTCTATAGGAAGTTTGTACATAATTTTTCATTACTTGCTTTACCATTAACAAAACTTCTCAAGAAAGGAATTGTTTATCAATGGACTGAAAATCAACAGAAATCCTTTGACTTACTGAAACATGCATTAACCAATGCCCCTGTTTTACAGTTGCCTGACTTTAATAGACCATTCTTTCTAGTTGTGACCGATGCTAGTGGATCAGGAATAGGAGCCGTACTTATGCAAGGCAATCATCCAATAGCATATTCTAGTTCTAAGCTGAAACCCTCTGAGCTGAAATATTCCACTTATGACAAAGAACTATTAGTAGTTGTACAAGCATTAAGACAGTGGAAACACTACTTAATGGGTTCAGAATTCATGATAAAGACCGACCAGCAAAGCATTAGACATTTACTTAGCCAACCCCAAATCTCTGACCGTCATATCAAATGGGCTTCCTTCATTCAAAGTTTTCATCCTATCATTCAATACCAACCTGGAAAAGAAAATGTAGTTGCTGATGCATTGAGTAGAAGACCTGCAATTCATAATATTTTAGTCATATCTTTTGATTCTTTGATTGCTATGAAAGATACATATCACCAGGATATTACTTTTCATTCTGATTGGAATAAATTAGTTCAAAATAATTTTATTCCTGTTGATTCATTGTCATATAATGATGGATTTATGTTTTATGAAAAGAGACTGTGTGTTACTATTCCATTCCGATCTTTTGTTTTGAATGAAATTCATTGTCCCCCATATCAAGGTCATAGAGGTATCATATCTACATTACGTATGTTAACTGAAGATTTTTATTGGCCGCATATGGATGCAGATGTATCTAATTTCGTTTCTGAATGTTTGATTTGTCAAAGAGTAAAAAGACATCATGGTAAACAGTATGGATTACTAATGCCTTTGTCTATTCCATCTAAACCTTGGGAACATATTTCTATGGATTTCATTACTGGTTTACCAAATACTAAATCTAACCATGATATGATTTGGACTGTTGTAGATAGATTTAGTAAGCAAGCATATTTCATTCCATGTAAAAAAACTTTAACAACATCACAAGCAGCACAGTTATTTTTGAAAACTGTTTTTACGAACCATGGATTGCCAAAAGTGATTATTTCAGATCGTGATTCTAGATTTTGTAACAATTTTTGGATTACACTGTTTGCTAATCTAGGCACAAAGATTGATTTCTCATCTGTATTTCATCCAGAAACTAATGGACAAACAGAAGCCACAAACAGCACCATTCTAGATCTTTTACATGCATATACTATCTCTAAACCTCAGACATAGGACACTTATTTGCATTTATTACAGTTTGCATATAACAATACACCGCACACATCTATAAAGAAAGCACCTTTTGAAATCATTTACGGATATAGATTGTCTACACTTGTTGCATCTTTATCTAATAGAATTCAGAGTGCTGATGATATTGCTAGTATGCATAATAGTATTTTTGATGAGGTTAAGGATATGATTGCTAAAGCCCAACAATCATATACCAAACAAGCCAACAAGAAAAGACAAGCCATGAATTTCAAAGTTGATTATTATGTTTGGCTGAGAATAGAAAAACGTAGACTGCAAAGTGTAGATAGACACCCAGTTGTCAAATTAGCTCCTAGATTCTATGGACCATTTAGAATCATTCATAAAATTAATGATAATGCATTCAAGTTAGAATTACCATCTCATTGGAAAATTCACAATACATTTCACATTAGTTTATTGAGACCATTTAGAGGCCAATTACCTATCCACCCTGTTTATGAAAACCCACCTTTATTAGAGGAAGAGACTGAAATACTTGAACCAGAAGCCATCATAGACACTGACTATATGACCACTAGAACTGGCCGAAGGTATTCTAGATATCTAGTTAAATTTAAGAACCATCCTGTAGAGGAAGCACAATGGATGCACGCTAGAGACTTAAATGCTTTCCCCACTCTGTTAGCTCCACATTGAGCTAATAGCAATTGAGGTCAATTGCTATCCCACCCCGAGGGTATGATGCCAGGAGGCATATTCCACAGTGGATTCCGTGCCACGGTGGATTCCGTGAGGTTTTACGGTGGATTCCGTAAACTTAGAATGACTGGGGCTCATACACAAAGTGGATTCTTTGTGTGAGAAGTTGATGGGGATGCCTGTCCTTTTCGGGCGTTTCATTAATTTAGTGTGTACATGGGTGATTCCATAGCGGGTGATTCTGCAAAATACATATTAAATTAATAAACGTTTATGAGTTTAGAGTGCGCACTCGTAATAAATTAAGGTTAGGATTTATTTCTAACCCGTTGATTTATTTATATAGCTGAAGACTGCTAGGTATTCACTTTTGTCGGTTTAATTGTATTATTTTACTAACGAATGTGAATGCTTCAGTTGATGTGTAGAGATAGCAGCAGTGGCGGAGGAAAGCATTGGAGTCTAGCGAGTATTCGACCTATGGATTATATTTTGATAGGCGCCATGCCTATATTTTGTCATGTCTATTGAGACATCGATTATTGATTATTATTTTGTATGCGCCTATGTGCACGGATATGTTATTTCTATTTGGGACATTGTGTTGGGCGTGCTAGACTCCATGGGCACCGTCCATTAGCTTTATTTCCTATTTTTGTGGAAAGCAAACTCAAAAGCTAAAAGCTTGTCATATTTTTGTAAATTGGGCTATTATTGAGCATGAAGATGGAAATATACATAAAATACATGCTTTGTGAAGCGCACACACAAGGCATGGGGGGAGATTGAACCCAATTGGTCTCTTGCTTCTTATCGTTCATGCTTTTACATTGTTTTTTGTGCAAAAAGGTAGAGTTCATTGTTCTTGGGGACCTTCCGGGATTCACTACGTGAGCATACTGCGACCGATCTGCGCACCAGGAGATTAGATATCTTTTTAGAAAGTGATGAATAAGTTACAAAGCTAAAAGAAGACAAATAGATGCAAATGGCAAGATCCTTGTATATCTACACTTACATAATATTTTGAATTTAAAACTATGCATGGTTGCCTTATCAAGAACCTCCCAAATAAGATATGAGAGACTTGGCAATGGCAAATTCTCGATATGTCCCTATATACCCTCTTTAGACGGAACCACATATTGTGCGTAATATATAAAAATTATTCTCACTGAAAGAACCGATGGTCTCATCAGCATATATAATGTCTGCAAATGCCTTATGAGTCGCATTGAAAGTTCCACTCAAACTCTCCACAAGTTGCCATTCAATACTTGCTGATGGAAATATATCTACAACCGAGAATTCAATATTAATACTTGCTTAAATGAAAAAGTATATCATATATGTTATCAAGTTAAGACTTACAATGTGTCTGCTGCTACTGGCAAACACATTCGTTAGGAGACAAGTGCATATCCTTGCCCATGTAAATATGTTGCACTTTGACTAACCACCTCTTCATGCTTAATTTTGAAAGCAATGATATGCCCTTTCCAGTGATGTTTTATATCCTCTATTTTTCTCTTTTGACCTTGTGAGGAGCCTTTGCAAGAGGGCAACATGGTCACCCAATCGTTTATGCAAAAGGTTTTGGGCTCCCAATTTCTGTCTACTCCTTGGCTATAGAGAGTGCAGGAGTTTATTTAATGAGACGAGCGCCTTTTGGATACCATACTTAGATTGAATTCATAGAGAAAAGCGCTCACTGAGAAAGGCAAATGAGGAAAGAAATAAGCTCACCGAGAAAAAGACGAATGAACAAAGAAGAAATACTAAAAAGACTAATGAAAATATATTGGGGGCACCAAAAGCTCATGACTTTCAAAAAATTCATTATTAACTTCACAACATCTTTATCATAACCGGTTTTGTTACATTTTATAAGTAAATAAGGACTTCGAGACTATCAAAACATGTCAGAGTTTGGAGATTTTGGCTAAAAGAGAGAAGAGAATCACGAAGTGGACTCTACTATCTCCAAAAAGGAGGAGACAAGAATACCAGATTCTTGCATATGTGGCAAACTCTCTTTGGCCCTTTCCTTAATCCTGTGATTAACAAAAGTGCATTTTTTGAAGCGGTTTTGACCCTAATGGAAGGCACTCTATGGGTAGAAGCAATCACATAGAGGATGGTCTGATAAGATCAGAGAATATCTTGTCAATATTGGTTTTTATATTTTTTATGCTGATCACTCACTTTATGTGAGAAAGGGAGATACAGGTTTGGTCATCATAGTCATCTATGTGGATGACTTGATTATTATAGGTGACAGTGATAATGGGATTGCTAAAGTCAAGGACTTTTTGAAGAAAAAGTTTGAGATGAAGGATTTGGGTGAGTTGAGATACTTTTTTGGTATTGAGGTGATCACATGTGATGATGGTATTTGGCTATCCCAAAGGTAGTATGTCTTGGATATGTTATCCAAGTATGGTATGACAATATGTAAGCCTCTTTCAATACCATTGAAGCAAAATGTGAAGTTGAGTTCTGATGTTGGGGATGAGACAGAAGACCCTACTATGTTCGGGAGGATAGTAGGGAGTTTGATTTACATAACTATCACAAGGCTAGACTAGAGCTATGCTGTTGGCCTTGTCAGTTAGTTTAAGCAGATGCCTAAAAAGCCTCATTTGGATGCAATTAGGATACATATTGAGGTATGTAAAGTCCACTTTACATTATGGACTTTTTTATGAGGCAGGTAAGGATATACATGTGTTTGGATACCTCATTGGATACATAGATGTGGATTGGGCTGGTAGCATGTCAGCCAAAAGATCTACTAGAGGATTCATGTTTTCCCTTGGTAGTGCAACAGTTACATGGAGCAGCAAAAAGCAACCTACAATTGCTTTATTGAGTACAAAGGCTGAGTATAAAGGTGCTACTATGGTAGCATGTAAGGCGGTATGGTTGTAGAAGTTATTGGGTGATTTGGATGTGCAGGGAGATGGTCCATTTGTCATTCATTGTGATAACATGAGTAGCATATAACTAGCTGGAAACCTAGTGGTCCATGCTAGGACAAAACACACTGAGGTGCACTACCACTTTGTGAGAGAGAAGGTACTTGCAGGAAAGATTGACTTGGTATATGTCAGCACACAAGATCAGATAGTTGACATTTTCACAAAGGCATTGGGTGCAAAGAAGTGTCGAAAGTTTTGAAGCTTACTTGGAGTTGTAGAGATACAATTGAGCTTGAGGGGAAGTAAGGGCAGCATCCACAACTAAAACCCACGAGCCAATCCCAGAAGTGTCATCGCAGAGACACAAAAGCAAGTACATTATCTACAACATAAGATGTAGGAAAAACGACGAGTATATAGGACAAACTAACAATATTGAGAAAAGAATCCAATAACATCAAAGAAATCCCGTTAAGAAAATGAAGAAAGACATTAAAACATTGCATCCGTTTGAGGATAACTTCGAGGTTAACATAGAAGTAATAGTTGATAGCATAGACAAGGCTAAGAATTTTGAGCAAGCCACCATCTGTAAGAAAAATGCAACCCTGACATGGTACAACAATCTATACAGACACCTAGCAAGATGTAAAAAGTATTATTTTCTGAAGAAAAAAAACCTCATTTAACATAGCCAAAAAAATGTCAATGTTCGAAGTCACGATCATTCAACTGAACTATATATGTATATATATTTCTCTTTCAAGATTCTCTATGTATTTAAGCAATAATAAAACTTTTATGTAAACATAATTTGCTTTAAAACATGTCACATGTCTACACACCATCAATAAAATTGCTACATAACAAACATGCAAGAATCACATATGGAAATTTGTATTGCTTCATTAAGCTGCATTTGTCAATCTAGCTTTTCCCTTCTATTCCTATTCTTCGTTTTCTTCTCTTCTCCTTCTTCTTCTTTTTTCTCTTTTCTCATTTTTCCTCTCTCTCTCTCTCTCTCTCTCTCTCTCTCTCCTTTTCATTCTTTCTCATCTAAACCATGCGCACTAACTATGATACCATAACAAGATTTTTTTTCTAAAAATAAAACCATACAACCATGATTTTCAAGGCAATACCACCCCAATCGAAATTGATAAAATCAAATGATTTTTTAATGAATAAGAATAAAAAATATAATCCTATCCTAACTAGAATATGTAAAATGATTTTTTTTTTCAAATTGTTATTGCAAATCAACACTCTCAATAATCCAACAAAAAATATCAATTTCTAACTACTCGTGAAAGCATTTTGAGGTTATCATCACAATGCCCCTTATTTCACATTGCGATATATGCGTGAGTGATCATGTGGTCAACACGTCCTTGTTCCCAGCAGCGGAATCAAAATGTTGTGCTACACGAGCTCAACGTATTGGAACATTAGCATGTATCACGTGGGTTCAACATGAGGGATTTTTAAAATACCATTTTTACACATAGAAAGGTCCCATATAAAGGGGTTACTTACATATTGAATAGAAAAGAGTTATGCTTTATTAAGGAAAAATTAACAGATAAGGATATTTATAAATAGGCTTTGAATGCACGTGATATAGAGGGTATACATATAGTGAATTGCCTGGGAACATTGGACACACTCTTGTTCCTTCAAGAGCTTCGATGCACGAGAATCAACGACTACCTCTCAGGTAGTCTCTCACACACAAATGCAAACATTCGTTTGTAGTGAGTGGCATGGCCTTCCCTCAATGTTGCAATTAATATTAGGGTTGGGTCGCACTTGGTGATAGTTGGGGGAGGGGGACTCTCCCTCCCCCCACTAGCACACAATCACACATGTTGCATATCATATTAGCAAGGTTTCTAAACCCCAAGAAGTGCCCACAAAATCTTGTAAAAAACAAAGGTCTAATCTAGTACTAGTAACGCTGTCGACCTCCAATGGTATGTAGAATAGGTGAATGGGTCCTCCACCAATGACTCTCTCAATCTTTGTCATTGTGCTAGAGACTTTTTGCATGATGATCTTTAGTAATTACTAATACAGTGCAACCAAGAGCTTGAGAAAGCTTGTTGGTGGACCCTGCGTCTATCCCACCATCCTTGGGGCGACATGGCTCGTACATTAAACCTTGGTTTTAAATGCTTAGTACGATGGCTATAATACCAACAGAAGGTCAAATTGGAAAAAGAAATAATGACAATAAAAGGGCAAGAAACTGAAAAAAGAAATAATGAAAATAGTGACAATACAAGGGGAAAAAAGAAGGGTGCCTGCAAGAGGACCAAGTGTTAACACGATGAAGCAACACGTGGGGTGGTGAAGGCGCAGACAGACATGGACCCTGTCCTGTGTCTTTAATCAGACCTCCTAGAACTAGAAAGAGCTTGGAAGACGAATACGCGGGAAGAAACGTAGGAAGGATCAAATACAGTCACCTTAGCTGCTTCTTCCTCTCAATCCAGCACAGTAACATCTCCATTAATCTATATTTGTGAGGTATGATCCTTTTACTAATTGCTTGTTTTCCATTACCATCCTTTCTTCAATTTCTGGTTAATGTCATTCAATGGAAGAAGAACATTGATCTTGCAGAAGTGTCTTTCCTGTTTAAAGCTGTATTGTTATCATTATTATTGTGCTTCAGTTTGTGGTTCTTCTATTACAAAATGCCAAATATTGATCAATGGAAGAACAAGATAGACCTCGCATCAGTGTTTTCCTGTGTAGTGTCTGTTTGGCTGCTTAATCTCTCTCGTCCATAGCCAATCACCATGCTTTTTCATGCAGGGCTGTTAATAATGTATATGGTTTTGGGGGTTAATTATGAGCCGTGTTCTGATGTGATGTGAGTTCCGATCAATCTACCTGCTGACATGCATGCACGACAAGGTCTAGACAAAGTCCCGCTATAATTGCCCACATTGTGAATAAAGACAACATCATGAGCTTCTGCACGGGATGCAATGCATACCTAGCTAGGTGTGGGTTGGGGGCGGGACAGGGCTGGCAATTGTGAATTAAGACAATATCAGGACCTCCTGCTCCAGAGGCTTGGCTCCGCACACCCAGCTAGGCGGTGGTGGGTGTGGGCAGGGGATAAGAGCCCTGCCCCCAGCAGCACCTAGCTAGTTATGCGCTGCCTCTTGAGCAGAATCTCATGATTTTGAATAATGTACGGGAAAAACAAGGGAAAAGAGCCCGTTCTAAACATGGGAAAATGACAAAAGCTTCTTGTGATGGTTCACACAAAAGATGCTTGCAGGCTTGTTACCCTGTGCCTTGACAGACACCCCAATACCTCAAGTTTGTTCAATTAGTTCAAATATTGCTGATCAACATGTGAGATTCTGAGTTCTCAAGCTTGTTTCTCAAGCACTGCATGTATTCTGCATTTGGCATTGCCCCCGTCTTGCAGTCTTGGTGGCCAAATTACATATGTTGTATCCCAACATCCCAATGTAAACAGTTTCTAAGCTCATTTGTTTCAATATGGTGCTTTCATATTCACTTCTGTTTCTTGATGCCATGTGATTTACCTTATGCACAGGAATTTCTCGATATCAGGCATGGCATCTGCTCGACAAAATCAATCCAGCCATGAAAATGATAATGGGCATCAAGAGAAGTACAGTGTTATTGCTTTCATAAATCAATAAGAGCCGCATTACTGTTGTTGAATAACATGACAAAATTTTAGTGTTGTCCTTCATTCAATATCTTATTTTTCCTTTTCCAAGTATATAACCCTCACCATATCAATGCAGGTTCTGGTTTGAGCCTAAAGGTTGAGTTTTTTGCACAAGTTACCCATATAATTATTATGCAGTGCACCAACGTCTTACATGAAAAAACCAGCAGTTGGTGAAAGCCTTGTTGTATTTACATGAAGAGTCACTTGATAACCATGCTGCAATGCACTGCTGTACATTCTACATCTTAATTTGTAACAACAGAACTTATGGTCACGTACATGTAGGACAAAGGAAATGCATGATGCACAATGTACCTGGATGATTTGGTGCAAGCACATATGCATGCCCATGATACACATGGTAAAATGCATTTTATGTGTACCTATGTATGTATGCTGAACTGCTTGATCTGCACCCTCAATCACTTGATCACAATCATCAACTGTATGAAGAGGACGTATGACCCTTAACTAGGGCTCCTTCAGCTAGCTTTGCACAAGCGATTTCAGATAGGATGCTATTGGTTCTGAGGCTGTCCACATTCACAAGTTAACAACAGCTTGAATTGGTTTGGCTATCTGGCCACCACCATTAGATGTATCCATTGCTCGGAGATCTTTCATGTATTGCCTTTCAACTGTTCTGGCTATCCGGTCAACAAAAATTTTAGGTGTTGGATGACATTTGGTTTATCCTTTCTTTGAACTATGTTAAGTATTGCTGTTCTCTCCACTAGCTTAAGGGCTGTAACTTCTGTTTCCAACAAAATCTTATATCCTGGCTGGGATGTCTGGGCTATGGTGGTCATCAACCATCCTGATCAGGTATTGCTAGTACTTTCTTGAATCAATAAACGTTTCTGATGGTAACATGAATGTCGGCAAGTGCTTACTTTGTGAAGATGAGGTTCTTGTAAAAAAGAATATATTCATGCCCCTCAAAGATGCAGGCTGCTTTAATCCTCTTCAAGATGTGGCTAATACATGGCTCATGGCTTAATGAAAATTATCACAACACGAGAACATTGTCAAAACTCAAGCGACTACACCTATGTAACAGTTTTGTCACAAAGAAATCAAATTCTAATCTCGAAACTGCTAGGACAGTAGTTGGGGCTGCAAACACAACATGCCCTTTGGGAAAAGGTACCAATGCCTTAAAATCAGGCAGCCCAGAAGTGGGGCATAAAATATGTCGGTCAGCCATAAATCAGGCTGCTTGGCCACATAAAAACAGGTGCAAATAATGCAGCCCTCATCACGATTAGTACACAGCCCACGAATACAATACAGACTCACACATGAACTGAGAATATCCACTAACGGTAGTGTATTCGCGCCAAGGTGGAAGAAACGAGGTCTACTCTTTAGTGTTGTCTTGTTAAAGGACAAAGATTATGAAACATTTGCAAAGCGTCTGAGATTTTGAAGGGAATGAATGAAAAGATGGGTGAACTCGTTTATGCACATTCTTTAGATTGAAGTTAGAAGATGGAACTAAAGAAGAACATCATCTTCATCATGGAGAAGTTAATGCAAGCCTTATTCATTGGAGAAGCTGCAGCTCTCCCTTTCAAATGTGAAGAAGTAAAAAATGCCAAATGCAAGTGGACAAAAGGAAGGCTTATGCATTGGCTTGAAGCATGCAACAAACATGGGCCAAGTAGCGATCACTACAAATTTACTAGACCGTGATGGTGCCTCTTGACCAAGAATATAAGGTAATGGCTTCTAGAAGCATGAAAATTGGAGGATAGGGAATTTTTGAGAGAACTGTTGGCTGTAATTCATTGTGTGCAGTGGAGAGATGTTATAACATCTTATATTAGGAGAGAGAATCAAGACTACTTAATGAAAATATTTGACATTGGGCAGAATATATGGGAATCAGCTAATGGCCACATGTTGTAGTCCTGGTACTAGCCTAGCCTAAAGGATATTGAGGTATCTTGTATGGAATATTTCAGCATTAGAGGAATGTTGTCAGCGATTCACAATGGTTGTCAAGTAATTGGGCAACTTTGAATTGTCTTGTAATTCCATTACTTAGTTCATCGCCATGGTTTCAGCAAAGCAAATAGCTATCAATATATTTTATAGTTTCTGAGTATAACATGTCAACAGAATAGCCTTCTTATTCAAGTATTTTCTCATGATCTTTGCTGCAGACATGTGGGAGTTCCAATGCTAGGTCCCTTTACTGCAGGCCGGCAGGTTGTTGAAAGTCATCCGCTAGTAATTGAGAGAGCAGAGGTAAAGTACTTCAAAGCACCAATATAATGTCAAGACATCTTACTTGCAGATTTGGAACACCATGGATTTTATTTTGACTAGTAGACATCTTTTGGTCTGGACTTGCATGCACTCTCTTTTTTCCAGGGTATCTATGTTTATGATAGTTCTGGGAAGAAATATCTGGATACAATGGCTGGTTTATGGTGTACTGCTTTAGGTACGAAAAGGACTTGGCTCATCGTTGTCAGAAGACATTTGGTTTCATTTTGTATTGTAGGCTGACGATATAGCTTTCTTACATGTCCTGATCACTGTACATCAAAAGGTGGCAGTGAAGAGTGCCTAGTTGAAGCTGCTACACAACAACTCCGAAAACTTCCGTTTTATCATTCTTTCTGGAATCGAACCAACAAGCCTGCATTGGTACGTGAAGTAGTCTATACTTACTTGTTGGTAGTCAAGCTCACTGTAAGATTCCATATGTGTTGTAATAACATGACCACGTGCAGGAATTGTCGAAGGAACTTTTGGAATGTTTCAAGCGGTTTCATATGGGAAAAGTTTTTTTCACTAACAGTGGATCAGAGGCTAATGACACCATGGTACTTGACAAAGTTTTGTTGTTGTTTTCGATGGAATGTCCCTCTTCTTGTTCAGGTTTCTGATTTTCTTGCTTCCTAACGGGGATGGGATTTTTGTTTTATAATCTGCTAATGGCTTCCAGTGCTTGCAGTGCATGTCAGTAGGATGGATACTGTTAGCGTATGGAATATGAGGGAGTGGTTCAGAGTAATACAGGTTGTAGAATGTATACTGCCTGGGATTCCACTAACATGACTTACACTGCAATCAGTAGAACTAATGAATTGTGTGCAGCTGTAAGCTGACGGGATAACAGAATAGCCTGAAAACTTATTTTAGATGATAGCGGATTAGGATAAGGTCTTCCAGTGACCCAGATGCAGCATGATCCAGCTCACTGCTATCCGAGCACTTTGGCCAGGCTAGGAATGCAGAAGTGAAGGATGAATTGTGAAGGTGAGAGGGAGGATGCTTCACATCAGCAACACCCAAGATGAGGGATGCACAAAAACTGTGAAACACAAGGTGCAAGAGGTCCAAGTGTGCTAAAGCCAATAGATGCATGAAAGGTGATGGCAAAAGATATCTAGGAACTAGGAATGACAACCAAAATAAGTTTGCAAGCAGATAAAGTGTTTGGAAGGGGCAATCAAGGACCTGTAGAACCCTTTAGATCAAGAACATGCAGCATGATATGTGTGTGACAAGGGTCGGGACTTAGGAGGCATCAGCAAGATAGTGAGATCTGATAGATTGCATCAGCAAGACGAAGTGCTTCTTAAAGGTCAGCCCTATGTGTCCCAGCCATTTTACCCTAGCACCAGGATACCTCTTGCTCCAGAGTGGAGGAGAAGAGTATGAACTTATTTAGACCTAGGTTGTCTCGAAGTTCACTTCTATTTGAGTATAAATATGTGAAGTCAAATATCATAGACATGGATGTGGGCACCACCAAGTGGCCTGTTAGGAGGAACTTAAGACTCTCAAAAGGGCCTTTTAATAATCAAACCCCCCTCTTTGCTAAAAAATGGGGTCATTATCAAATTATTGCAAATTCAATCAAAATTTGGCAGCCTTTTTACATTTAGAAAGTACTGTTCAACTCTTTCTAATAATATGTAGCATGCCATGAGATTCTTCATATTGGAGAAGGCTTCATTTTGTGATGTCATAGCTTCTTCTATTTGAGAAGAATGTACTTGCCAAGCTTTTTGTGTTGTTATATAGCATGCTATGAGATGATGGGATTCTTCATATTTGAGGAGGTTCTTCATATTTGAGAATATTTCAACTTTATATTTGAGAGAATATAATCCCCAAGGCATTTTTGGTATTATAAAGCATGCCATGAAATTCTTGAGAGATTCCTTATACATGCAAATATTTATTACAAGTCCTGTCAACATGAAAAATCTCATGGCATGCTTTAATTACTAAAAAGAGCTTGAAGAGTACATTGTAAGCATATGAGTTTTGAATTTTGAGTGAGTGTGTGAAAATTTCAAAATGAACCATGTTTGAGAGGAGTGGGAAACTTCATTCTTAAAGGGCTGTTTGAGGGTGCAAATTTCTCCTAATGCTTGTATTTGTTTCCAGTTGACTTTATAGAAGTGGTCCCTCTCAAGATCAAGCTAGTGAAAAAGGTAGTCAAGTAGATAGTTGATTGCTTAATAATGGCTATCTAGGAGCTTGGGGTTACAGGGCCTCAGTTTCCTAGCCTTGAGCTAGGGTTTCATGCCACTAACCCAAACCCAATATTTGTGTGATGTGGTAGACCACAAAGATCAACATGAATCAATCTAAGAGAAGCCTCAGCTCTACGTGTAGACTGCTGAGAGAATGGGGTATGATGCTGTTTTCCGAGTTGAGAAGCTTTAAAGACATCCCGCGATAGCTTCAGGTGGGGAAGGCCATCAACCATCTGCCGGCATGAAAGCTCATAAAGAGAGTCGTATCCGGGATTTCCTAAGCGAAAATGCCAAAGACACTCAGTGCTTGTAGGCTCCAGTGTAATGCCTAAAACTTAGAAGCAGTTGAACTTAGAGCCCTTGGCTATCGGCTTGGAAAGAAACTGTGTCATGTGGTTGTGGGAGCTTTCGCTCAACCGCCAATACCCACGGACCGCGTATTGTTCAAGCGTTCCAAGCGAGCTCTAATGTCTATCTCTCACCTAGCCGATGTGCCGTCGATCCTATGAGTGTAGTGAGCTTACCTTGATGCTTGATCGAGTACCCTCCTCTCTCTTGCACTCCGGTAGCTCCACGATTCTTGATGCTAGCTCAAGCATCCTCAAGCCTCCTCCATCTCCAAGCTCCATCCTCCATAGCCACGCGCACGAGAGAAGAGAAAAGAAGAGAAGAGAAGAGGAGATGGTGAAGAGCTTCACCCTCTTGATCCCTCACTCCCACATACTCACTCCCTCACCCTCTCACACTCCCTCTCTCAAGAGCCCACACAAGCAAGAAGGAGAGAAGAAGAGAGGAAGAAGAAGACTCTTTTTGCCACACACCAAAAGAATGAGCTTCTCATTCACTTTTCAACTTTATATACAAAACCCTAAATCCCTTTTTGATGGTCATCCCCTTTTTCCCTTTTTTATATGGCCGGCCGTAGCCTAGGCCCTTTTTTCCATTTCCCACCACTCTAATTTTATCCTATTCCCAACTAATGCGTACAATTTGCACAGGAGCGAGCCTGGCGCTCTTTTACAAGGATTTGAGAGCGCTTCTATATTTAATGGTGTACCTTTTACTCTTTTGTTGTCTCAGGGCGACACTGAGACTTTCTGAGGGTCATGCCCGAACGTTTAAATTTTTCAGGGTCTGGTTACTGGTCAAGGCATCATTTTCTGCTTTTATCCTGCGCCTTTTTTGCTATTTCCTTTTTTCCATTTTCCGCTCCTCTGTGCTGCGGGAAACACGGTAACATTACCCCCCTCCTAGCCAAGTGCCAGTCCCATGGCACTGCGGTGGGAAGTAGTGGCTAGTTAGGTCTGCTGCTAGGCGGAACTGGTAGGTGGATGACACTGCTTCCAAGGTGGTTGTGTGAATGAGAGGTGATGGAGTTTAATGACGATGATCAGGAGAGATTCCGGCGTGCTTTAGGCTTCATGAAGATGCTCGGCCTCTCTCACACAGTTGTGGCGTCCATTTTGCGACGGCTGATTGGGGTTCTAGTTGGCTGGTGGAAATCATGTAGCCGGTCGTCCCTTGAGCATCAGAAACGCTTGAAGCAATAAGCAATCTTTTAGGAGGATGGTATTGGAGGGATTTATCCTGGAGAAGCCCCCCCGAACTCTGTCTTGACAAAGATATGGTTTGTCTTCGCATTGAAAATCTGTGTCTTTGATTTGAAGATCTTTGTCTTTGAGTTGAAGGTCTTCAGTACTGCGTTGAAGATCTTCAACCTTGCATTGAAATTCTTCAGGCTTGTGGAATCAATAAGCGATCCGTAGATCTTGAGGCATTGGGCATGTATCTTTGGAAGATGAGGTTTCAAGATCTATGCCAATGGCAGATCTATCTTGATTTGGTTCAATCATGGTAGCCATCAGCAGGCAGATGGCTGGACACCGGCACATGGAAAAAGTTTTTGGTCATTAAAGGATGCCGTGGGTGATCCTCTTCAGCGGAGTAGCCAGTTCTTGAAACTCGAACATAACCTGCAAGAAAAGTTGTGTACTCCCTAAGGGGTGTGTCTGTCTCTCCGTGTAGTGCGCGGTGCCCGTGGCAGTGGAACTGGGAGATGGGTCTAACCTTGGGCAAGCCCTTGGTAATGTCCCACACTTGAGGACCCAGTTCGCGTGTCGTTGGAGGTGCGGTGCAAGTCTTAGGGTGACAGGTCTGAAAGTCCTGCCCTTGATGTGTCCTAAGTGTGAAGTGGGGAGGGGGCTAGGGAAAACCCTAGGTGCAGTGACTGTGATGCACTTCTCTTTTTTTTTTTTGTTGAAATGATAACCAGGCCTAATTGTCTTCATCGGAATGAGGAGGGGAAGGGGTTCGGATAGATTTGCTCAAAAACTGGCGACTTTGCATGTAATCTTTCAGATTCATGCGGACATGAAGAGAAGTGGTGGAGAGGAAAGGGTGATTGCACCTAGTGAATTGGTTGTCATTCATATCTTCTAGGAGGGCTAGGCAAAAAGAGGGAAGGAGACTAGCCCTCATCATAAGACGAGCCATGGCGCAGTTGTCTATAGTGTTAGGGTCAAAGAATAGGGGAGGTAGGCCGCGCTCCTGTGGAGTCGGGTCCTGCTTAAGGAGTAGCCTAAGTAACCTAAGATAATTACAGGTGGTTACAAAAGCGGGGTCAGGACATGAGAAGAAATCCGCAAGAAAACGTGTCATAGACTCATCTAGGCTTTCGGCGGTAAAGAGAAGGGCATGCTCGAAGGATACTATAGTGGAGTTATAAATAATAGGGAAGTCGTACCGCCCGTGAAGGGTGGTATCAAAATCCACCCCTACCCTTCGAGGATATGCCATGTAGGTAGGGTTGTTCCGCTCGAATGGCAGGGTGTTACAAAACGCCATCTAGGCGAGCATGCTGATGTTGCATACTCGCCTTCTCCACAAGGGTTGGCTTTTATAGCCCTGTACAGTGTGTGGGACTTCAAAAACTTTATTCTGCCAGTAGTCAGCCACTTCTGTGCCCCAAGAGGTCGGGGTATTTTCTCGCTCTTCTAGCCATCTTTGCCCCAACCGGCCACCGACCGCGATTACCTCATCCATCACCTTGAGCGGCAAGACCCTCCGTAGACTGTTGGGTAGGAGGGAACTAAAGGTGAATGGATTCTTTCCTTGTTCGTGTATCTCCCACAACACCAGTTCTGCGTGGAATCCCGCGGGGAGATCATCAGGGCACGGTGGGAGAGGCGCGGACGGCAGCACAGTTGGTTTGGCTCTCAGCTGTTTCCTGGCTTCCTCTACTAGCTTTCTACGTCTTTCCCTAGAGGCGGCTTTTCTTTCTGCAGATGGGTTCTCTTGTGGTGGCTCTTGAGATTGCGGCGAGGGGGGTTGTGGAACTACATCCTCCATGAATCGGTTCATGTCGATTTCCAGTTCTGCTTCCTCCCCCTGCCGTTCTCCTTATGCTGCTTCTTCTTCGAATTTGAGGGCGTCGATTTCCTGGGGGGTTAGGCCGGCCAGCAATAGGTATTTTCGTTGCTCATCCAAGCTCAGCCTAACCTCCGCAGGTAAGGGTGGCATCTGCAAATCAGCATGTAAGGCTCTTTGTGCCATGCCGAGCTTTCTCTGCGTCACCTCCAATGACTCTCCTTGCGCTGCGTGGGTGGTGTCTAGGATGGTGTCGAGGAAGGCCTTCTGTTGAGTGTTGAAGGCCACTTGGGCAGCTTCTGCCTTGCTCTCTGCGATGATTTTCTCATTCTCTGCCAGAGCAAGGCGCCGCGCCAGTGTCTTCACCCTCTTTTCATTGTGTGCAGCCCACTCCTCTGCTCTTTTGTTCATCACTTCCAAGCTCTCTCCTTGCTTTAGGGTTAACATCATGAGTTTCTGCTTATAGTCTTCCAACTCCCTGACCAGCCTCTCTTGCTCTTCTTTTCCAGAGTTTAGTTGATCTGTCAGGCGCTCGATCTCCTCTTGCTGCTCCTTTATGCCTTGTTTACTCTCCTCGTCCCTGGCATTCAGCTCAGCCACAAGCGCATCAACCTGAGCAGATTTTGTAGCGAGCTTCTGGTATTGCACTGTCAAGAGCTTGTGCTCTCTTTGCAATTTCACTAGTTCCTGTGTCTCGTTTTCGAGCTGCTGTCTCCAGTGCTCCTCCCTCTCATCCTTAGCCTTCATTTCTTGTTTAAGATCTGCGATCTCCCTCTGCTACATGGCTATCATTCTCGTTTTATCCAGCTGGAAGGCGGCCACTAATTTCTTCTCGGCTGCCAACTCAGCCAACGGCTATCTTGCGTTCCTCCTTAGCTTTCTCCAATTGGGAGAGCAGCTCGGCGACGTACTCGTCGTAATTAGCCGATGGCGTCATCGTTGTGTGGATGGGTGAGGTTGAGACTTCTACCTTCTGCCTTTTGGGTTCTTGCCTGGATTCTGCATCTCTAGCTGGCCTTTTTTGTCCTGTGGCCGTTGTTTCAGTGCTCTGTCCCTGGCCCATCTCTTTATTGATGAAGTATTGCATCCACGCCACAAAGTTTGACACGTCGGCACTCGTCGGGATGCTAGGGGTGATGGTGGTGGGTTCAGCAGAAGGCACCAGGAGGGTAGGGATTGGATGAATCGTGGCCTTGCCCTTGCCCTCAGGGACTGGAGGTGGCACAAACTCCGGCACCTGTGTGCTAGACCTTGGCCCTTTTTCTCTATGCAGGCTCAAGTTTCCCAGTTCGTCTGCTCGGTTTCCCTTTTTCTTCTTTTTCCTTTCTTTTCTTCTCCTCTGCTTCTTGTTTTGATGTCTTCTTTGCTTTCTGTAACTCTTCTTTTTCCTTCTCCTCCTTCTGTCTCTTTGTCCTCTCTCTCTCCTTGGCCTCTTTTAGGGACTCTTTCTTTGCTCTTTCCAAGTCTTCTCTCTCATTCTTTCTGCCTTCGTCATCCTTCTTTTTTCTCTGCGTTGTCTTCTTCTTGGGTTTCCTGGTTGCCTTTTTGCTTGTCTGTTCCTCCCCTTCTTCTTTTGTCTCAGTTCTATCGGTGAACCTATCCTTGTCCTGATGAGGAGGCGACCTCTCTGGCGTTTCTCCTTCTCCTTCTTCCGCCTCCTGTGCTTCCATCACTGCCTCCTGGATAAGTGCAGTCAAGACACCTCCATACCCGATGAAGGAGGCTTTTGAGGAGGGTTTCTTTCTTTCTGTAACTTTAGAGGCCGGAGATTCTCCTCCTGCTGGTACACTTCCTAGGGCCAACGCTTTGGCTGCCTGATCGATCGTTTTTCGCATGTACCCATTCCAATCTACTTCATCTAGGGTATGGGCTGCTACATTCTCCAGCACTGGTACGCTAATTCGATACATCAAGGAATTGTAATGCTAGCTAGAGAAGAGCACATGTATCAGCTTGGCCTACATCTTGGCTTTTGCGTTAGGGATATCCTGGATGCTTATGCCGTCATTTGTGAGCACATCTTCCTTCTTCATTTTAAGCATAGCATAGACATCCCTTTTTTGTTTCCTCTCCGTCTTTGGTACCAATCCCAAAGCCTTCTCCACCAAGGCTGGATCTAACCGGACCTGTACCTGCTTTGCATCTTCTCCTCTGCCCACTGTTACAATACCACATTCTTGATCTGGGTTGCATGTTTTGAGGAACTCCACGCACTTTAGGTGGTCCGGCTCCTGCGAGAACTTTTCAAGATACTTCGTGAGGTTGCATTGTTCAACCACCCTCCTGGCTGCTTCCTCCTTGGCCACCACGACTTCTATGTTGTGGATGGTTCGGAATTTGAGCTGGCTAAAGGCGCGGTTCTCCAGATGGATGCGGTATTGCTCCCTTTCCTCGTCTGTGAACGGGAGTCGATGGGCGCGGTCTTGCTGCGACATTTTATGCTCCTGCCATAAATCGTAACTTTCATTAGTATTTTCCTCATATCAATTCGCTGATTGCTGGAAAAGAAAAACTCTATGCTTTTTGAATGAATTCATTAGGAAGCCCTGTAGATTTTCCTTTTTAGACTTGGACTTTTTTCCCTTTACTTCAAAGTTTTCTTGCCCATTTTCCTACCTTGTCCGTTTTTTCATACTACATATTTATGCTTTTCACTAATTTTACTTTGATTTATCCCCTTTGATTCATTTCTTTTCTGATTCCTTCCACCTTACCCCCTCCCCTTTCACCGTGAAAAGAATCCTTCCTAGGATTGAGGGTCAAGAGGTTAAGGGCTTTCGGCATGTTGGGGTAGGAGTTACTTGTGAAGAAGCCAAGTATAGAAATTTGGATTGTATTCCAGTTGAGCTGCGCGGTCCAAATTGAAGGGTCGAATTTCCACGTGCGTGATGTATGTAAGAACATCTGTGAGGAAGTCACCAGAGTCGACCTGACTCGCAACGTGGAGTTCTTCCTCTGTTAAGAGGCGGTCAAGGTAGGGATGCCCCTTGATGTGCTCTTCCATGGGTCGGCCCCGAAGAGTGGTTAACACTCTATACGAGGTGGGCGCGACGTAAGTGGGATCATACTCTGCTATTTTGATGGCGCGGCGTTGCTCGGCGTTGGTCATTATGCGACATCCTTCAACTTCCCATTGCAACCTAAGAGTGTACCACTGCCTCAAGAAAGGTGATCCAGTATCAGCAAGGTGTGATAACTCCGCGATCTCTTGGTCAGTGATAGCAGAAGTGGTTCGTGGATCGTATGACGTGATAAGGCACTGTTTAATGGCTTGCTCCTTGGAGATCTCGCTATTAATCAACTCAGCGGCGGCGCGAGAAGCTTTGGCAAATGCGAATTCAAAGGTCTCCCAAGAGCAAGGCATGTTGCGCACTTCCGTTGCAAAGGGTTCTTCTAATAGACCTAAGTCCAAGCGGTCGTAGCTGAGGGCTAGCGACACGAAGGTGGCATCGAGTCGTTTAATGCATTCCACCACGTCATCCCCGGTGTCCTCAGCAAGGTCAGCGGCTAGCGCTAGGAAGGATTTGCGTTCGTAGGAGGGCGTAAGGTCGACAGGTGGTTGAGATTTGACAAAACAAGCACTTTTGACAATGAAGATGGGCGGTTGAGAGTTTCCTTGAGCCTGCAGTTGGGCTATTTGGAATATGGGTGGATTAAGGTCAGCCACAACGGATGGACTGCTGCATTCAGATTTGTTTTGGGGAGTTGGATTGATTTGGTCGGATGATGCCTCCTATGACGGTGGTTGTTGCTTGGGCCAATAGGCTTGTGCGACTCTCTTGGCCCGAAGCATGGATGAGTCAGATAGCTGGGGCTCTGGAGAGCACTGCGGCTTATGGTTTTGAGGTGTTATGGGACGTGGGCTGATCAAGCTTGAGGGTAGCGTATGAATGGTGCGTTTGGCCGTGGGGGCCTTAGGGATCCACAACCAGGTATTTCCCTCGTAGTAGCCTTGTGCATGCAAGAGGGCTTTAGGGACCCATCTTTGCTTGATCATGCGGCTCTTCCTGTGATTGCGTCTTGGCCTCCTAGGTTTAGTGTTCTGGGTCTTTTGAGGATAGGAGCATCGACTCCTAGGCGGTTGTTGCGGCTGTTTAGGCACCCATTGAAGGAAGGGTGTTGGGCCTTAGCTTTGGCTGCTGCGGGTTGCGGTTTATGGAAGTCGGGGAGTGGTGGCCTTGCACTACCCCCCTCCTTAGTCTTGTCTACGGACGTTTCTACCGGTGGCTTTGCGGACAGTGATGGTGTTGCGTAGTCCTTGCTGAAAGCTGTGACAATGCACACGTTGCCTATTGCTAGGTGGATGCGCTGCAACTCATAATCAATATTGCAGTGAGTCTGCTTTTTGAAGATTCGCCCCAGCAGTGACTCCGTGCCTGCATCTGTAGCACTTGGTAATACGTAAAAAAGCATTGGAACAGTTTCGGACTCGATAGAAACGACGACTCTGGACTTGCCGAGAAGTGCGTATGAGTGGGCCCCATATGGGTTTAATTTGATAGTTGTGGGTTGAAGTAGTGGTTCGCCGAGTTGGATCCAATGACTGTGGGTTAAGACGTTGAAGTCTGCTCCCTTGTCGATCAAGGCGTTGAAAGCACACGTTTGCTTGGCAGTGACCGTGATACGGAGGTAAGCAGGTTCTACGGCTTCCTCCTCCCCTTCGTTAATTTCAATGATTGTAGCTACTCGTACTTTAACCGGCGGTTCTGACAATGGTGGCTCATGCAGAGGATGCGTGGGAGGGTAGTACTTCTTGACACGACTGCCATTGAAGAAGCCTATTCCCTCACCGTCTAGTGTCTCAAGCTCGACATTGCCGGTTCGGCTAATCGCACGAACCTTGAAGGGTCCGAGACCTCTGAATTTCATTTTTTGCTTATGCCCCTTAACTGAGTAAAGGAGCACTAAGTCACCCTGTTCAAACTCACGCTGCTTGACATGCTTGTCAAACCAGCTCTTACGGCGGGCTTTCTCATAGACAAACGCGTGGGTGGCTAGAAGACGAGTCTCTAATAGGCGTTCAAGCTCGACCAGGCATTGCGTCCATGTCTCCTTCCCTTCCTATCGTTCTTGAAGTGCTATTCTCAGGCTAGGAACGAAGAATTCTAATGGTAGAATTGCCTCAGTTCCATAGGTCAGCCTAAAGGGGGTTTGGCCGACAGCTATTTTATAAGCTGTGCGGTAGGCCCACAAGGTTGCCATCAGCTTGTTGTCCCAGTCGCTGCGTGAGGCTGAGACTACTTTAGTCAGGACACTGATAAGAATCTTGTTAGTTGATTCTGCTTGGCCATTCGCCTGAGGGTAGTATGGTGAGGATTTGCGATGGATAATGAGAAAGGTAGATAGGAGATGTGCTATCACTTCGTTGATGAAGTGTGTGCCTTGGTCGCTAACCAGTTCGATGGGGCAGCCGAAGCGCGAGATCACTTGCTCCCATAAGAACTTGGCCGTCGTCCTGGCGTCGTTTTTTCGTATGGCTCTTGCCTTTGCCCATTTTGTGAGGTAATCCGTGGCCACAACGATGTACTTGGCTTGTGAGTACTGCGTCGCAGGACTGATGGGCCCTATGAAGTCGATTCCCCATTTTTCGAAGGGTTGGCGAGCAATAATTGGGGTCAACTCCATTTGATCTTTACGAATCGAGACTTTTGTCCGTTGGCACTTGTTACAATGCTTGACGAATTGCTTGGCATCGCGGAAAAGTGTGGGCCACCATAGTTGAGACTGCAGCATCTTCCGTGCTGTCGTGTCTCTACTAAAGTGTCCTCCCGCGATGCCGCTGTGCGCCTCTGAGAGCACATCGTGCATCTCATGCTCGCACACGCATCTACGCAACAATCCGTCTTGCCCCAGCCTATAGAGTTGGCCTACAATCAGCTGGTAGGGTTGGATCTTCAGGATTAAGCGCCTGAGCCGGACTTTTTCTATTGATCGCTCAGGAAGTCCGTGCTCGAGCACTTGGACTATGTCGTCTGCCCAATATGGCGTTAGAGGTCGGTAACTCGTCAGCGATGCCTTGTCCAGCGGCTTCTCCCGTGGGGATGCATGACATGTGATCAGCCTTGTAATGTTGCTTTCCCTTCCGTACTACCACGGAGAAGTCGAACTCTAGAAGTAGGAGGAGCCATCGAGCTATGCGCCCTATAGCACAAGGTTTGTTTACTAAATAGAGTAGGGCTTGATGGTCTACGAAAAAGATGAAGGGTGTGGCCAATAGATAATGCCGGAATTTCTTCACAGTGAATACCATGGCTAATCCCTCTCTTTCTGTTGTCAAGTAGTTCATCTCCGTCTCAGTGAGTTGTCTGCTAGCAAAGCTCGCTGGATAATCTAAGTTGTGCTCGCTAGGTTGGCACAACACTGCCCCTACGGCAAACTTAGAAGCATCTATGTGCATATGGAAGGTAATGGTCCAATCTGGGGCTCGTAGAATTGGTGTTGTTGTCAGAGTCTTTTTCAATTCTTCGTACGCTCCTTGGCATGCTTCGGTCCACTCGAAGACAATCAGCAGCTTGTACAATAGTTTGGCGATCAGCGCGTAGTTCAATACAAACTGCCGATAGTATCCTGTATGGCCTAAGAAGCATTGAACTCCCTTGTAATTAATTGGGGGTGGAAGGTCAACAATAACCCTGACCTTCGAGAAGTCAGTGGCAATGCCGTTCTTCGACACCACGTGTCCTAAGATGCATCCGTGCTTCACCCAAAATTGACACTTCCAGGGGTTCAAGGAGAGACGATATAAGCGACACCGTTCAAAGACTGCGCGGAGTTTGCCTAAGTGTTCGATCCAGGTCGAATGGACACACAGGTCGTCGACAAAAACCTCTAACTCCTTGCGGAGCATGTCCTTAAAGATGGTGCACATGAGATGTTGGAAAGTGGTAGGGGCATTGGTCAACCCGAAGGGCATGACTATGTATGCAAAGACGCCCCACTCAGTGGCAAAGGCGGTCTTGTGCCTATCCGCAGGATGCACTTGCACCTGGTTGTATCCTGAGAAGCCGTCCAGAAAACTGTAGGCTTCCTTGCCTGCCACCCTCTCAAGCATGTGCTCGGTGTACGGCAATGGATAGTTGTCTCTCTTCGTAGCAGCGTTCACCTTCTTGTAATTGACGCACACTCGGATTTTTCCGTTCTTCTTCATCACAATAACTATGGATAATACCCAGTATGTGTGCTCAATTTCGTAAATGAATCCAGCTCTCATCAGCTTATCAATTTCCTCTTTGACAGCATGAGCGTGTTTTGGATTCATAGGTACGGTCGCTCCTTGACCGGCGTTGCGTCCGACGTCATGGGTATGTTGTGAGTCACAACACTCGGATCTACCCCCTGTAGCTCCTCTAAGGACCAGGCAAACACGTCTATATACTCTCGCAAGAGAGCAACAAGACTCGTTTCTTCTTCACCAGTCAGGTCGTCGGCAACGAACACTGGTCGGGGTGTTTCCCCTTCCTGGGCTAAGTCTACCTCCTTGACTTTGGCTGGTCCCTCGATTGGTTCGCTCGTTTGCCCTTGACGTTTGGCACCTAACAAAACTACTACCCTATCCCCTTTTTTGAATTCAGTGAAGCGTTTAGGGAGGTCTTGCGGCTTTCGCTGTTCTTCTGTTCGTGTATCCTTGGGTTGCTTTGCCTTTTCATGCCTTAACCGTCTACGCCTCAGGTGGACGGGTAGGTCCCCCTTGGTACGTCTGGTCGTGGGCGGCCTAGGGATCTCTGGATCACTATCCGAACTAACTTCCGACTCAGATTTAAACCCTCCGTCTTCGCTGGAAGAGGTGGTCTCTCCTGGTGGCGGCAGTTCAGATGGTGATTCAGTCCTAAGTATTGATGTCGTTCCTGGCTGGGCTAGGCCTGCTTGCTCAAGGTCTATGGCTCCTACGCGTTCCAACCAAGCGCGATCACATTCCATGCGCATGACTCCTCGCTCTACTCTAAGGGTCAACCTTTTCTGCGGCTTGGCGTCTAAAACTCGTATCTTCTCAATTTCTTGTCCTTCAGTGTCGTATTCTATGGTATCTACTTCACCCTCGCTCTCATCATTGAAGGATTGGCAGTCTTCGTATTCGTCGCTAGAATCTTTGTCATCCGACTGCTCGTCGTCTCCTAGGGTTTGGTATGCCTCGTGTCGTTGGTCAGGAACTAGGGCCCAGTTATACATGAGGTTTAAATCATGCACCCTGGTCCATTGCCACTTGGATTCCTCCAAGAGATCCTGGAGTGGTTTGAAATTTGCAGCTAGATTGCCAGCTAGCTGGTTCGTTAGGTATGCCGGTATCCCCTGTAGTTCCCTTTTGTTGGATGGTACGTGGAAGGTGACAGGCTTAGGCTTTCCACGGAGGCTTCCTGCCATCATGCAGACAAGTGTAGAGAGTGCTTTGTTAGACTTGCCGATCGTTTTGATGGCTTGCTCATACGCTTCATGATCTGAGAATGGCAGGTCGATTGTAGTAAGAACATGCATCCAATCCCGCTCATCCTCTGGGCATGGGATATACTTGGTCAAGGGCCCATAGGGCTTCTTGACTTGAGTGTTCCCCTTGAGCATAGCAGAGATGGCATCTAGGTCGATTGGTGAGGTCTTCCAAGTGTCCATCTCTATTCTCACGGCATCCGTTCTATTGTCAAGGAAGATTAAGCCGTTACCCCAATCTTCGATGACTCTAGCGTTGCACATCCAGGGTTGGCCTAATAGGATATCATAATCCACTCCCTTCATGACTATAAAGTCAACAGAGAACTGGACACCTGTGATCTTCACTGGCCAATTCTTAAGTACCCCGAATGGCTTCACTCTCATACCGTTTGCTAACGTGACATTAAACCTAGCAATTTCGACAGGCGGGTTTCCCCAAGTCTGGAGCACTATGTGGCTAAGCACACTAACCCCAGCTCCCATGTCTACGATTCCCTTTCTTGTTGTGTCACCTAGGGCTAGGACTGGTAAGACCGCGTGCATCTCAGAACCTTCCCAAAAGGCATTGACGTGCAAGGATTTAGGCACGGAGTGCAGCGTCAAACTCGGTAATTGCGTTTCTGCATCATGGTCTTGAGGGTCTGCTGTGACCTGCTCTTGTGACCCTTCGACCCATTGCTTAAGATATTGCCATAGGATAGGATGCTACTTAAGCAGATCTCTTAGGCTAAGTGTTA
Source organism: Lygodium microphyllum (assembly GCF_053477565.2). NCBI lineage: Eukaryota > Viridiplantae > Streptophyta > Polypodiopsida > Schizaeales > Lygodiaceae > Lygodium > Lygodium microphyllum. Next base: position 76,667,512 of record NC_141157.1, on the reverse strand, counting down.
CAGGGATGGTCACTAGCGTGGTTAGGAGATCGTTGGATACTCGTCCTTCCCCTAACCTAGATTGTTCGGGTCAATGGCTGCTGCTGACCTGCGGCTCTGTCGCATCAAGGTTTGGTCTTAGCGGCACTGCTTGTGGTGTTGTTGCTTCTGCCGACTTAGGTTGAGGCAGTGACATCGGCGTGCTTGTGCTGGAGGGGTCATCGATCTCGTCCTCTACGATGGGCTCAGCGTCTTTGAGATGCTCTTGAGCCTCCTTTACCCATTCCTTCACCTTTTCTATGGCCTCTTAACTGTTGCTTCAGATGCGGGTATTCCTCTACCTTAGCGCTTCCCTTTTCGGCCGTCTTAGGGGCTGAAGTCTCTGCCTCTGCGTCTGAAACCTTCTTTCCAGCGGGCAGAGTCGTAGCACTCTCGGTCTTTAGTGCAACCTTAGCTTCCGGTCTCTTCTTTTTCCGCCTGCGGCTTTTCTTCCCTATCGAGGTTGCGTCAAGATTGCTAGGTCCTGGCAGAGAGATGCCGGCCTGCTTCGTTTGGGCTCGGGTCATGACCCGCAATGGAATAGGTGTGGCCTCCCTATCGAGGTTTTCAATACCAAACAGCCCCAATGGGACAGATGGCAAGTTGGCTGAGCTAGAGGATGGCTTTCGCTTTGGGCAATCTACGAAAAGATGGGTGATTCCACACTCTGTGCACCTTTGATCAGCCTTGTCTCTGTTTTGCTGCTCTCTTTCAGGGCAGCGTGATGAGATATGACCGGGGTGACCATAAGTCCAACGAGTGACTGGATCCTGCAGCTGCCCTCCTAGACCTCTACCTCGTCCTCGTTCTAACTCCATCACCGGCACGGGTCGATAATCCATGAGGACCGCATTGCCCTCATCATCGTGCGAGATGTAAGGGTATATGTAGGTCTCTTCATCATTCGGCTCCTCCATGTAGTATACTGGAGCGTCGCTCGGTGGGTGGGTCACGTAAGGACCAGGCGGTCTAGGAATGCCGGTAGGGTTGATGTCCATTCTAGGGATGGCTAGTTTCATATCGTTAGGCGCGGGAAGAGCCAATGGGGCTCCCCTTCCGAAGAATGGCTGCGGCCTGTTCGCTAGATAAGGCTGGCCATAGAGTTGCGAGTATGGAAGTCTTCTTGGTAATCTACAATGCGCGACATCATAGCCGAACCTACTGCAGTTAGCACAAGATCTTGACCTAGGGTCTTGACACTCGGCCGGCAAGTGGTTTCCGCCACAGTACACGCATTGGATGTGCGGGGGCGTCGGTCGTCTCAACATGTCTTGCAACTTGGCTAATTCCATCTTGACCTCAACCAAGCCTTGGTCTATCTCGGTGGCCTTCCCCTGATCTTGGGATGATGGGGTTGACCGCTCACTAGGGGCTGACGTTCTCTCTGAGCTTCGCGAGTTGATCTCCTCTCGATTTGAGCTCCTGGAGCTCCGCTCTTTCAGCTGATCATCGACTCTGATAGCTTCCTCAAACACTCTAGCCACAGCGTCCCGCTGCAAGCTTGAGTTGCCTACCAAAGCCTTACATAACTCCTCGTCTCGAATTCCGTTGATGAATACAGTCGAAACCGCTCTTTCAATCGGTCGCTCGCCCAGAGGGATTCTCTTAAAGAGACTCCTCACATGGGTCACGTAGTCGCGGATGTCCTCTTTCTGCTTGATGTTCATCAAGCGTACTAGCAGGTTATCGGAGTATCCGGGCTCGGCGAATCTCTTGATGAAGAGACCCTTGAGGTCATTGAAGTTGGCTCGCTCTGCAGCATCTAAGCTCATATACCATGTCCTACCCTTGTCGCCTAGGCAAAGCCCGAATGCTGGCGAGTGTTGAGTTTGGTCATTGAGGCCATTGGCTTCGCAGACTTGCTCAAACTGCTCAACAAAGCTGTATGGGTCGTCATGAGGTTGGTACTTATCGAGTTGTTTGGCAACAATCGGTATTTTGGCCTGGCTTTTTGAGCCTTGGTTCGCCCCTAATCCTGCGAGCAGCGACGTCGCTAGTGCGGTGGCACTTTGCTCCACTGCTGTACTATCGAGCAACCGTTTTATGAGAAGCTTGCTCAACGTCAAGTCTCCCTTCAGTGCTCTCTCATGGTCCATTCGGTTTCGGCCAGCCAAGTTCAGCACTCGTTGCACCTCATGCAACTCCATGCTTTGCCTTTGGCTCCTAGCCTACTGATCCCTATTGTACTCGGCTATGCCCTGCAATGCCTTGCGGGCTAGCCTTCTCTCCTCTTCTAGATCTGCAATGATTGCATCTGCTGTCCTGCCGCGATGCTCCTACCGGGCGTGCGCATCATAACTGCTCACCAGCTGCTGAATAGCATCTAGGAATATATTCAAATCGAGCTCCTCATTAGACCGATGGTCTGAGCTCTCTTCCGTCATGGTCGAGTTCGCGCGCTCCACTACGCTATCGATCAGGTTGAATAGACTAGACAGATCCTTGTCGTTGGCGCTCCTTGCTTGGTCCTACTCTGCGCTTTGATGGTTTGTCTATGTCTTGGGTCCTCTCCTATTGGTGGGTTCCTTGAGTGGTTTATCTGAGTGAGTTCCTTTGGTTATTGAATGCAAACCTCAATTTATGGTCACTCGATGAGTGTGTCGTTTCTCGTGCACTCTTGCCCAATTAGGCTTTCGGCTTTCTTAAGTGTACATCAAGTACGGAGATTCAATGTGAGTGCTGTTAGCAGTCATGTTTGTCATGCCTTGTCATCTCCTGCCTGCGAGCCTCAGTCTGAGTCAGACGAGGACATTAGGAGCTCTGACATGTCTGTCATGTGTTATGATGGGGGAGGCTAGTCACTCTTGACTGGCTATCTTAGGATGTGTATTTCTTTTTGGCCTCTTTTAGTGGGCAGCCACTGGCTGCCCGGCCACTTTTTGGTCACTGTTGTGGGGCGCCCATTTTAGGGCACTTTTAGGGTTTGCGCCCATTTTAGGGTTAGGGTTAGGGTTTGTCCGTTGCCTATTTATAGGCAGCCCCCCTCCCCACTTGGTCACTTGTCTTCTTGCAGATTCCGACACTCCTTCTCCCCTGTGGTGGTGCTGCCATCATCATCAGCCTGATCTGGTGCCCTCACTGACGCTGTGGGCTGCGTGCAGGGACTGATCAGTCCATTTCAGTGTATTCAGCATTCATTTCAGTCAGTGCAGATTTCTCTTCCTTATTTTCTGCTTTCTCTCTCTCTCTCCCTCCGTGTTCGTATTTCCTCTTCCGCAGCGCACTCTCACATGGTATCATCGCCAAACTGAGAGCACGAAGGTCTTCATCGACTGGAGAGAGACCACACCTATCATCTGTTGCTGCCCCCCTTCTCTCCAACAGCCAGGCGGCCCCTCCAGGTGGTCTGCATATTTGCGTTTGCTGCATCAGCCCCTTCTAGAGGCTGCCACGTCATCAACCAGCCCCTGTCTCCTTGCGTTTTCAGCTGGGCGGCCTTCTCTTCAGCTGGGCGACTCCACTACAGGCTGCGTTTTGCATCCACGGTGGTCATATTCCCTCCTGGTGGCTCATCTCCAGCTGGCGCTTCTCTTCTTGGCTGCGTTTTGGTGCCTGGCAACTTTCCCTCCAGATTTTGTGCCCTACACAACTGCGTTTTCACCTCCTGGTGATAGGCGACCTGATTTCCTGGAGTTTGGTGGTTCTTCTGGTGGTTGGTGACCCTTCTGGTGGTCATTCTTCGGCATCGGCACAGTTTTCTTTGGTGTTTGGTATTTTGCAGATTGGAAGATGTCTTCTCATCAGTTTACAGGCTTTGATGACTCAGATGACGAGCTTTTGTCTCAACACTCATCTGAACGGAGGCGTGATTTCTATCACGAGGACCGTCGTCCGGAGTCTATTCCTCTTTCCCGTCCCCCTTCTATTCATGTATCTCGGCGAGCCTCTTCCAGTGGGCCGAAGATGCAGCCTTTGGTACCCCCTATACAGGTACCCGTACTTCCTCATCTGCCCAAAGAGGACCGGTTGGATGGCTCCAACTTTTCTCTATGGTCCTGCAAGGTGGAGTGTATCTTGGACTCCTTCGATCTTTGGGAGCTTGTTTCTGTTCCTATTCCCCAGCCTCAGGTGGATCCCGCAGATGGGACATCTATGGATCGTGCAGCCTTATGGGATCGGCTCAATTCTAGAGCTCGATCTTTCCTCTTTCTGAGTTTGCAGGATTTTGTCCTTGTTCATGTTCGCAGGTTGAAGACTGCAGCGGACGTGTGGAGAAAGCTCGCGTCTCTCTATCAACAGAAGACGTTTGCCCACCGGATATCTCTCGAAAAGAAGTTGCGGATGCTCGCTATTGATGATAGTCCTTCCATGAAGGACCACATCAACAGATTACAGGATATGAGGGATGAGATTGCATCCCTCGGTCGGACGATATCTTCTGAAGACATGGCTATGATTCTTTTGACTCGGCTGCCATCGCCTCGGTTTGATGTCTTCTACACCAGCCTTCTTACATCGAGGACCCGTGAGAAGCTTCTATGGGAGGAGCTATCCCCGCTTGTCTTGGAGTATGAGGAGCGACTCAGAGAGGTCAGTGCTAGTGGATCCGACTCCACTAGAGCCTTTGTTGCAGGTTCGGGAGGATAGAAGAAGAAGAAGAAGTCAAAGGCTACGAAGAAGGATAGTTCTTCAGGCTCTGACTCAGATTCAGAGAGACTGAAGTGCCCACACTGTGGGAAAGGGACACATCCCGAGGAGAAATGCTGGAAGAAGTACCCTCACCTTCGTCCGGGAGCGAAGGGTGGATCTACATCGGAGCCTTCTTCTACCTCTACACCAGCTGTTACCCATGAGTCAGTGTTCCTTCATATCCATGCTTTGGAGGAGGATCCTTCTTCTGTGGCTGCAGTGTCTTTTGCGCAGCCTTGGTTAGTGGACAGTGGTGCTTCGAGTCATATGACTCCCCGAGGTGATTTGTTACAGGATCTCCGTCCATGAGAGGGTTCAGTCACTGTTGGTGACATTTTATCGGTGCCTATTAGTGGTGTTGGCACATTGCCTTTGTTTACCGACCGACCTTCGAGCTCCTTTTCACAGGCCCTACATGTTCCGGATTTGGGCCTTCCCCTCCTCTCAGTTTATGGCCTTACGAGGCTTGGCACACGAGTGATCTTCACCGAGCATGCCGTTGTTATTGAGGATTCTTTTACAGGAGCTGTCTTATCTACAGGTTGGCAGGAGAGCGGGCTTTACAGGCTCCATTCCCCTTCTTTGATGCAGGGTCCTCCGAGGCAGTCTATTGCTACACCCGTTCCCGCTTGTGCATCTTCTATTCCACAGGTTCCTTCCCATCCCCCACCTTCTCCTCCAGTGGTTCCCTCGTACCCCCCATCCCTTTCCGAGGGGGACGATCTCGGTGATTCGGCTGTGGATTCCCTGGCCCCTAGTGTTTTAGAGGGGGATTCCCAGGATCGTGAGGAGCTCCTTCAACGGCAGTCTACATCGACGGACTTCATCGACATTGGCATTCCTCTTGCCACCCCAGGATCTATTTCCTCTTCGGCCTTCAGCCACATCCAGGATCTGAGAGGGGGTGTTAGCAGTCATGTTTGTCATGCCTTGTCATCTCCTGCCTGCGAGCCTCAGTCTGAGTCAGACGAGGACATTAGGAGCTCTGACATGTCTGTCATGTGTTATGATGGGGGAGGCTAGTCACTCTTGACTGGCTATCTTAGGATGTGTATTTCTTTTTGGCCTCTTTTAGTGGGCAGCCACTGGCTGCCCGGCCACTTTTTGGTCACTGTTGTGGGGCGCCCATTTTAGGGCACTTTTAGGGTTTGCGCCCATTTTAGGGTTAGGGTTAGGGTTTGTCCGTTGCCTATTTATAGGCAGCCCCCCTCCCCACTTGGTCACTTGTCTTCTTGCAGATTCCGACACTCCTTCTCCCCTGTGGTGGTGCTGCCATCATCATCAGCCTGATCTGGTGCCCTCATTGACGCTGTGGGCTGCATGCAGGGACTGATCAGTCCATTTCAGTGTATTCAGCATTCATTTCAGTCAGTGCAGGTTTCTCTTCCTTATTTTCTGCTTTCTCTCTCTCTCTCCCTCCGTGTTCGTATTTCCTCTTCCGCAGCGCACTCTCACAAGTGCAGCAAGCAATTCCTTAGCGTCTTACACACTCTCGCTTGTTTCGGGCCTGATAGGCTTGTAGATCCATTTTTTGGCCGTTTTGTCAGGGTTTAGGGTTTCCTCGTATGTCGCCTTGTTTGTTTTCGGCCAATCAGGTTTTACAGCTCAGCGGTTCGCGTCTAAGTCCCTGGGTCTCGCAATTGCCCACTTCTAGCTGCCCAGCGGCTGCGCACTACAATTTCTCTTAATACGTGTGTCAGAATCAAGTTTTGAGTGCTCGAAGGGTTTCGACAGTTTGCGTTGCTGCGTATTTGCCGGGTCAGGTCAAATTTCTGAAAAATTTGATAAAAAGTTGTACTCGGACCCACTGGTCCGAATTGCAGGGTCCAAGTAGGTCACTCGGATGGGCCGAACGGCATAGGGCCGAGGGCCGAATTTCAGGAATAGACTTGGACGGTTTTGATTCGGACGGGCCAAATGACTTGGACAAGGTGGTTCGGACGGGCCGAATGCACTTGGTCCGAGGGCCGAATTTGAGACTCGGACGGGTCACCCGGACAGGCCGAGCGCGGATGTACCACGTGGCAAAAAGTTTTGACTCGGACAGTTTGCCTCGGACGCGGTCCGAGGGCCGACTAGGGTTTAGCCGAGTGGGCCGAGTGACAAGGGCCGAGAGCCGATTCTGGGACTCGGCCCAGGAAAGGCCACTCGGACAGGCTGAATGCAGCGCGCGTAACCCGCGCGAACACGATTTCGATCGATTCACCAAATGTAGGCCGGTACCATGGCCATGCACTTCCAGATCCTATCTAGGGAAGTAGGGGGAGAGATTTGTATACCTGAACGGGCCGGTAAGTGCGTTGGTGATGCGATCGAATCGATACGAGCTGGAGCTCTCTATCTCTCTCTCTCTCTCTCTCTCTCTCTCTCACTGAAATGGCACAAATGAGCTCTCCCTTGGCCTCCTGGCTCTTATATCTCTTCCCAAGTGTGGCGTTGATGCCCCCAATCACTCACTTGCCGATCCTAGGCATCACTAGCGAGCATTTTACCCATTTTGCATGATTTTTGCCTTGTTTTGCCCTGTTTTGAAACAGCAAACCCTACCCTTCTCCGGTTCGATTTTCTAACTCTAACCTACACTAAATGCAACAAAAATCAAAGGCAATAAACTGAAATAGATTCTCTATGCTTTCCAATCATCAAACAACCAAAATATCCCAAAATACTTACTTGTTTTGAAGATCAAAAACACCCAAACTTCCTACCTATCTCAAGCTCCCTTTCGGGGATGAATCCCCTACTTCGACGCTCAATATGAGACGCGCAAGTGCTCAAGCTTCAATCCGTTAGTCCCGACAACGGAACCAAAACGTGGGAGCTTTCGCTCAACCGCCAAGACCCACGGACCGCTTATTGTTCAAGCGTTCCAAGCGAGCTCTAATAGCTATCTCTCACCTAGCCGACGTGCCGTCGATCCTACGAGTGTAGTGAGCTTACCTTGATGCTTGATCGAGTACCCTCCTCTCTCTTGCACTCTGGTAGCTCCACGATTCTTGATGCTAGCTCAAGCATCCTCAAGCCTCCTCCATCTCCAAGCTCCATCCTCCATAGCCACGCACGCGAGAGAAGAGAAGAAGAGAAGAGGAGATGGTGAAGAGCTTCACCCTTTTGATCCCTCACTCCCACACACTCACTCCCTCACCCTCTCACACACTCTCTCTCAAGAGCCCACACAAGCAAGAAGGAGAGAAGAAGAGAGGAAGAAGAAGACTCTTTTTTCCACACACCAAAAGAATGAGCTTCTCATTCACTTTTCAACTTTATATACAAAACCCTAAATCCCTTTTGGGCGGTCATTCCCTTTTTTCCCTTTTTTACATAGCCGGCCGTAGCCTAGGCCCTTTTTTCCATTTTCCACCACTCTAATTTTATCCTATTCCCAACTAATGCGTACAATTTGCACAGGAGCGAGCTTGGCGCTCTTTTACAAGGATTCGGGAGCGCTTCCATATTTAATGGTGCGCCTTTTACTCTTTTGTTATCTCGGGGCGACACTGAGACTTTCTGAGGGTCGTGTCCGAACGTTTAAATTTTTCAGGGTCTGGTTACCGGTCAAGGCATCATTTTCTGCTTTTATCCTGCGCCTTTTTTGCTATTTCCTTTTTTCCATTTTTCGCTCCTCTGTGCTGCGGGAAACACGGTAACAGTGGTACAAGCCATTAGGCTGTGCCTCACCGTGAGCAATCACTAAATCAGTCTAAGAGCCAAGGACCTCGATTGTGGTTGTGGAGAAAAAGACTGCTCGACCAATCAACAAAGTTGCTGAACGGATGTTGTTCACCCCAAGCCCGGGGGACATAGTATACATCATTTAGTGTAGCGCGATCTAGACCCTAGTCAGTGGGAAAATTGGCACAATCGTAAGCTTGAATCGTGACCGAGAAGTTGTTCCCAACTCGGATGTGCATGATTACAGAGGCTTGGGGAAGGAAAATGTCCACGATGGGGCATATGATGAGTAGCTTCACTGTCCACAATTCAAGGAGTAGCTAAAGTACTCAGCTCCAACAAGTGAACCTATACAATCACCTCATCAAGAGGCAACTTGCAAATGTGGACGAGACTCACATCCTCAAACGTCTCTACAAAGCCAATATGGGCCTTTGTAGATCAATCAGGCAAGCCCTCTGGTGTTAAGAATGTTGTCGATTATGATGTCTGATTGGTTGTAGTGTGGGTCTAGCCTCGCCATTGTCCTTTGATCGACACTTGTTGTCAAAATGGCTAGCTTTTTGACAATGTTGACAATACTGATTCTTCTTTGGTACATTTTGCCACTTGGGTTTTAGAGATGACTAGGAGTTTTCTTGGGTCTCACTAGTTTGATTTTAGTTTTGATTTTATTTTTTATTGGAATTTTGAAAACCAGATGCTTATGATTGAAGAAACAAACCATGAACTAGTGAACCTATTTAATGAAGCTCTCTAGAAGTTGAATTTGATTACTCGTAAAATTTAGAAGGTTACTAATTTTGGAAGTTGCTCAAATGGAAATTTTGTGCGCGTCAAAGACTTCAGAATTTTGCAAGGAGCAATTTTGTCTTCAACAGCTATCTCAAATTCTTAACCATTTGAGAGATTTTTAAAATAGAAGGTTTGGAAGCTTTTTTCTCTAGAAAAGTCACATGTGGCATCTAGTAGAGGATGTGTGTCATTTTGAAGCAGGACGTGTGTCATTTTGAAGAGATGAGTGTAGAATTATTTTCAACAAACACATGTCATTTGTAACCTCTACTTTTCACTTTTGAGCACCCAAAGCCCACACCTATATATTGGAGATCTCTCTCTTCATATGGAAGAAACTCTCATGTTGAAATTTCAGCCACATGCTTTGTATTCTCCTATCTATCTCTCATCCAAGAAGCATTTTCTACTTAGTTTGATCTAATCCAAGCACTAAAGACAAAAATTCTTTTAGCTACAACTTTGTGGCCCGGATGGCTAAGAGTTGTTCCTCAGAGAGGATGATGCGCAAGGTGTTTGACTGGGGGGCACTCGCAGAATGCGCTGGCGTCTGATCAGGGGTTTCCATTGCACGTCCCTGCTGGGAACCTACCAATCACGTTGCTGTGCTACCAAGGGGGAAGTTGCTGCAGGGAGGAGGGAGCAACTAGATGTGGAGGGAGTCGATGGCAAGGAGAGGGGGGTTGGAGGGGGGGGGGGGGGGTTTACTGTTTTCTGAAAGGTGGTAAGACCGCCTGGCCGGGCCTGAAGGTGAAAGCGGCGTGCCGGGGGGGAGGGGCAGTGAGTGGCCACAGGTGGAGGTAGGGGGGGCTGGTGCGGCGTCGGATTAGACGGAGGCGGGGTTCAACTTGTGACGTGATGGACCTTATATATTAGATAGGTTTGAGGTATTTTTAGTTTTTAGCTTAATAGATCTTAAGAGCGGGTATCATCAATGAATTTGCATAAGCCAGCTTTCAAGAACATGTTTGGGTTGTCTGAGTTCTTGGTTATGCCATTTGGGATAACAAATGCTTCTACAAGTTCCAATCAAATTATGGATGGAATGTTTTAAAATCATGGATCTGTGGTACCCTCTTTGATGACAACATGATTATGGACTCCAGCAATGAGGCAAAGCAACGGAAACATTTGGCTATGGTTTTCATAGAACTCAAAAAGCATAAACTGGTCATTGATGGGAAAAGGACTAAACTCCTCTTGTCAAATATTCACTTGTTGGGGCACATTTTGTCTTTGTCCTAGAGCTCCAGATGCTCTGCACAACACTATTGCTAGATAGGAGGCCAGCTCACATAAAGGAACCCGCACAAACAGTAGTGACAAAATTTTTTCATAGATCAGAACTGAATAACACTACTAGCCTAGCAGAGATAGAGCCACCCTGCCAAACACCTTCCACTCCATGCTGTGGAGTCATTGGACAGAGCCATTTCACTTCACCAAGTACGACAATCCTTTCTAATAGGACCACGTCCAAGAAGGCTGCACCATAGTCAAATTAGAGCCATCATCGTGAAACACTAGAGACTCACCACCAAGCATATCAGTCATCTTGCAGCTAGGGGCCACATCACAGTTGACATCATGTGTAGATCTTGAGATTAGCTACATCCTATAGTCCCCACAATTTCTATAAATAGCTACTTTCAAATTAGGACTTCCTTTTCATTGTTTCATAGGCCACTTATTTTACTGTTATTCTCAACATTGTTTTATAGGCAACTTATTTTATTGCGATTTTCACCTTACTGATGAGATGATAGTAGACATAGATGTACCCCAGATTTTCTCTCATAGGCCACATTGGCCTTATGTAGATGTTAATATATATTTCTTATTTTTTTCTTTCTTTCCAAAGATGGTGTACATATGGATCCCACCAAGTAGTGTTGAGAAATGTGCATTCACACCTGCTTTGTAGTCTCTTTGTATAGAATAGCACGGTAAAGGATCACACTACAAATAAACCTTAGACTAGGTCACTTTATGCATGCTTGATTATCACCATGGTAGCTGGAATACCATTCTCTCTTTCCATTCTTTGCCACCTACCAATATCACCTACTATAAGCCTATAAAAGGCACTCATCCCCACACTCATTTCATCCTATCACTCTCATTCAGTTGTGCTTGCATTATGCTTCAATAATATCAGTTGTTCTCTTTTGTCATTACTTATGGTCCATTAAGATTGTCTTTTGCTCATCAGTGATCAACCATAGCATGCATCCTCAATATTTTAACATGATATGAGAGCC